>NW_027187284.1:2989847-3191312 GCF_028583685.1 Petaurus breviceps papuanus | reverse complement strand
TATATATATATATATATATATATAAACATTTGATTTTAAAACTTTGAATTCCAGATCCATTCCCTTCCTCCCTTGTCATCCACCCTTCCTGTGAAGATAGGCAATTCAGTATAGGTTGTACATGTGTATCTAATGCAAAACATTAACATAGTAGATATATTTTAAAAGACTGACTATATTTCCATCCCTCTTATCCCAGCTCCCACTTGCTCTATTTTCTACTTTGATCCCATCCCTTTTCAAAAGTGGTTGCTTCCAATTTTCCTCCCCCCCAGCCTGCCTCCCTTCCATCATCCCCCCTCTCATCCCCTTCCCCCCTAACTCTCCTGTAGATGGAAAAACCCTATTTAGCGTGTATGTCATTCCTTCCCCGAGCCAAATTCAGTGAGAATAAGGTTGACACATTCCCTTTTGCCTTTCTATTCTTCCCCTCCATTGTAACCATTTCCCCTTGCCTCTTCTGTATGAGATAGTTTACCCCATTCTGTCTCTCCCCATCTCCTTTCTTTATATTCCTCTCTTATCTCTTAATTTCATCTATTAAGTATCATCCATCCTAATTAAATTGGTCTTGTGCCTCTATCTATGTATATCTATAGACCATATATATACATTCACATATGTATTCATCCACCCGTATACCCTTTGAGGTAGACATATATATTTCTATTTCCTTCAACTATTTTAATGCTGAGAAAAGTTTCATCAGTTATAATTATCATTTTTCCATGTAGGAATGTAAATAGTTCAACTTATATAAGTTCCTTATGATTTCTTTTCCCTGTTTACTTTCTCATACTTCTCTTGCTTCTTGTATCTGAATGTCAAATTTTCTATTCAACTCTGGCTTTTTCATCAAGAAAGCTTGAAAGTCCTCTATTCCACTGAATGACCATATTTTCCACTGAAACATGATACTTAGTTTTGCTGGGTAGGTGATTCTTTTTTTAATCCCAGATCCTTTACCCTCTGGAATATCATATTCCAAGAACTTCGATCCCTCCGTGTAGAAGCTGCCAGATCCTGAGTTATCCTGACTGTGTTTCCACAGTATCCAAATTGTTTCTTCCTGGCTGCTTGTAGTATTCTCTCCTTGATCTAGGAAATTTCAGAACGTAGCTATAATTTTCCTAGGAGTTTTCTTTAAGGGATCTTTTTTAGGAGGTTATCAATGGATTCTTTCAACCTCTATGTTGCCCTCTGGTTCTAAAACATCAGGATAGTTTTTATTGAGAATTTCTTGGAGGATGATTTCTAGGTTGTTTCTTGGATAATGAATTTCAGATAGTGCAATAATTTTTAAATTATCTCTCCTGGATCTATTTTCCAGGTCAGTGGTTTTTCCAGTGAGATAGTTCACATTACCTTCCTTCTTTCATTTGTTTGGATCTGTTTAACAACATCTTGATTTCTCATAAACTCATTAGCTTCCATGTGTTCAAAACTAATTCTGAAGGAATGATTCTCCTCAATGAGCTTTTGAGATTCTTTTTCCATCTGGCAAATTCGGCTTTTTAAACCATTCTTCTCCATATTGCCTTTTTGAGCCTCTTTTGCCATTTTAGTTAGTCTATTTTTTAAGGTATTATTTTCCTCAGTAAGGCTGTTGACTCTCATTTCATACTTGTCTTACATCATTCTCATTTCTTTTCCCAATTTTTCCTTCACTTTTCTTATCTGTTTCTTAATTTCTTCTAGGCCTGTAACCAGCTCGTATTTTCCTTTGAAGTTTTTGGTGCAGGAGATCTGACTTCACTGTCTTCCTCCTGTTCCATGCTTTGATCCTTTTTTTCCCCAATCCACATCCAAGCAAATTAAAGCAAGAGCAAATACCCCTCAGATTAGTCACTTGATCCCCCTACAATCTGCAGGCCAGAAGCTGAAGCTACCAGGTAGATGCAGCTGCATAGCAGCCCTCAGTGGCTTCTTGCCCAGTGCACCCCCAACTACTGGGTCCCAAAGTCCACACTGCACTGACCTCTCACTTTGTGCTTAGCATCTATGTGTTGATAATTCTGGACATCAAGAGCTGCTGGTGATCTGGGGTCCCTCCAGCCAGAGGCTGGTCAGGCCCGTCCTGGGGCTAAAACCTTGGCATGGGGCTGGGCTTGGCTCACAGAGCCCTGCACTGACAGATTCCTGCCGACCTGCTGGGCTGTCCTCAGGGGGAGGTTAGATTCTCTGTGTCATTTTGTGGGTTCTGTAGCTCCAAAGTCTTTTCAGAGTCTCCTTTTACATGGAACGGAGGTGGTGGGAGCCAGAGCTGCACGGAGGTCCTGTTTCTACTCCACCATCTTGACTCCACCCCCAACTTCTAATTCTTTTAAGTTTTTTTTTCTTTGTTAATTTGTTTGTTTACTTTTAGTTTACAATATTCAGTTCCATAATTCCTTGAATTTCAAATTTTCTCTCCCTCTCTTTCCTCCACCCCCCATCATGGCATATAATCAGGTATAGGATCTTCAAATAATTTCACATTAGAAATTAGTCAGGTTATAAAGAAAGACTGTATCAGATGGAATGAAATATGGTAAGGAGGAAACAAAACCAATCAAGAAAAAGGAAAAGATCAGGTAGTTTGCTTCAATCTGGATTCATACTCAGTTCTTTTTAGTTCTTTCTCTGGATGTAGACATCTCTCTCCATCATGAGTCTTTTGGGATTTACCTGCATCACTGCATTGCTGAGAAGAGTCCAGGTTATCAAAGTTGGTCATCACACATACATTGTGTCTGTAATTGTGTACAAATTTCCCCTAGCTCTACTATTCTCACTCAGCATTAGTTCATATAACCCACTCCAGGTAAATATGAAGACCATCTGCTCTTCATTTCTTATAGCACAATATTATTCCATTACATGCATATACTGCAACTTGTTCAGCCATTCCCCAATTGATGGGCACCCCCTTAATTTCCAATTCTTTGCCACCACAAAAAGAGTTTCTATAATTATTTTTGTACATATGGGTCTTCCTCCCATTTCTATGATCTGTTTGGGATATATCACTAGAAGTGGTATTGCTGGGTCACAGGGCATGAAATTATTTATAGCCCTTTGGGCATAATTCCAGATTTCTTTCCAGAAAGGTTAGATCAGTTCACAACTCCACGAGCAATGCATTAGTGTTCCAATTTGCCCACATCCTCTCCAGCATTTGCTATTTTCCTGTTTTGTCATCTTAGCCAATCTGACTGGTGAGATGTGGTAACTCAGAGTTGTTTTGATTTGCATTTCTCTAATCAATAGTGATTTAGATCAATTCTTCATAAACTTATAGATATCTTTAATTTCTGCCTCTGAAACTGTCTGTTCAAATCCTTTGGCCATTCATCAATTGGGGAATGACTTGCATTCTTATAGATTTGACTCAATTCTCTGTATATTTTAGATATGAGTCCTTTGTCAGAGACATAGGTTTTAAAAATTCTTCCCCTATTTCCCACCTCCCTCTTAATCTTGGTTACATTGGCTTTGTTTGTACAGAAGCTTTTCAATTTAATGTAATTAAAATTATCCATTTTGCATTTTATAATGCTCTGTATTTATTTTTTAGTAATAAAGTCTTTCCCTCTCCACAAATCTGACAGCTAAACTATTCCTTGCTTCTGGAGATTGCTTATAGAATCTACCTTTATACCTGGATCATGCCCCCATTTAGACTTAATTTTGATACATAGTGTTAGATAATGGTCTATGCCCAGGTTCTGCCATACTATATTCCAGTTTTCCCAGTAGTTTTTGTCAAATAAAGATTTTTTATCCCAAAACCTGGGCTCTTTGGGTTTATCAAATGGTAGATTACTATAGTCATTGACTGCTGAGTCTTGTGTGCCCAATCTATTCCATTGATCCACTACACTATTCCTCAGCCAGTACCAAGTAGTTTTGATGACTGTTGCTTTATAATAGAGATTAAAATCTGCTATAGATAGTCCACCTTCCCTAGCATTTCTTTTCATTAATTCTCTCGATATTTTGGACCATTTGTTCTTCCAAATGAATTTTTCTACTATTTTTCTAGCTCTATAAAGTAGTTTTTTTTAGATTGATTGATATGGCACTAAATATATAATGTAATTTAGGTAAAATTGTCATTTTTATTATATTAACTCGACCCAGCCATGAGCAATTGATTTTTTTCTAATTAGTTAGATCTGACTTTATTTATATGAAAAATATTTTATAGTTGTGATCATATATGTCCTGGGTTTGTTTAGTAAGGTAGATTCCCAAATATTTTATGATGTCTAAAATAACTTTAAAGGGATTTCTCTTTCTATCTCTTGCTGTTGAATTTCATTAGAAATATTCAGGAATGCTGAGGATTTATATGGGTTTATTTTATATCTTGCAACTTTGCCAAATTCATTTATTTTCTCAAGGAGTTTTTCCTTGATTCTGTAGGATTCTTAAAGTATATCATTATGTCATTGGCAAAGAGTGATAGCTTGGTCTCTTCTTTGCCTAATTTGATTCCTTTGTTTTTTTCTTCTCTAATTGCTACTGCTAACATTTCTAGTACCAGAATGAATAAAAGGGGTGATAGTGAGCACCCTTGTTTCAATCCTGATCTTATTGGAAATGCTTCTAGCTTATCCCCATTACATATAATACTTGCAGATAGTTTTAAATAGATGCTACCTATTATTTTAATGAAGTCTCCATTTATTCCTATACTTTTTACTGTTTTTAATAGGAATGGGTGTTGTATTTTGTCAAAAGCCTTTCCTGCACCTATTGAGATAATCATGTGGTTTGTGCTAGTTTTTTTTTTTTTTATTGATATGGTCAATTATACTGATGGTTTTCCTAATATTAAACCATCCTCGCTTTCCTGGAATAAATCTTACCTGATCAAAATGTATTATTATTGAGATAAGTTGCTGTAGTCTTTTATGTAATATTTTATTTAAAATTTTTGAATCTATATTCATGAAGAATATTGGTCTATAATTTTCTTTCTCTGTTTTATCTCTTCCTGATTTATGTATCAGTACCATATTTGTGTCATAAAAAGAATTTGGTAGGTCTCCTTCTTCACTAATTTTCCCAAATATTTGTAGCATATTGGAATCAATTTTTCTTAAAATGTTTGATATAATGATTCACTAGTAAATCCATCTGGTCTTGGAGAATTTTTCCTAGGGAGTTTACTCATGGCTTGTTTGATTTATTTTTCTGAGATGGGGATATTTAAGTAATTTACTTCCTCTTCAGTTAATCTGGGCAATTTGTATTTTTGTAAATATTCATCCATTTCACTAAGATTGTCAAATTTATGTTCATACAGTTGGGAAAAATAATTCCTTATTATTGTTTTGATTTCCTCTTCATTGGAGGTAGATTCATCCTTTTCATTTTTGATACTCATAATTTGGTTTTCTTCTATTTTTTATCATATTGACTAAGAGTCTATCAATTTTATTGTTTTTTTTCATAAAACCAGATCTTAGTTTTATTTATTAATTCAATAGTTTTCTTAATTTCAATTTTATTTATCTCTCCTTTGGTTTTCAGTATCTCTAATTTAGTTTTTAATTGGAAATTTTCAATTTGGTTTTTTTTGTAGCTTTTTTCAATTGCATGCCCAATTCATTGGCCTCCCTTTTCTCTAATTTATTCATGTATGCACTCAGGGTTATAAAATTTCCCCTAAGACTGCCTTTGCTGTATTCCACAAATTCTGGTATGTTGTCTCATTATTGTCATTCTCTTGAATGAAATTTCTGATTGTTTTTATGATTTCTCGTTTGATTTACCATTTTTTAGGATTAAATTGTTTAATTTCCAATTAGATTTTAGTCTATATTTCCACAGCCCTTTATTGCATCATGATCTGAGAAGGATGCATTTATTATTTCTGCCTTTCTGCATTGAATTATGAGGTTTTATGCCCTAGTGCATGGACAATTTTTGAGTATTTGCAATGAAACTGTGAGAAGAATGTATATTCCTTTTTATCCCCATTCAGTTTTTTTTTTTTCCCAGAGATCTATCATATCTAGCCTCTCTAAAATTCTATTCACCTCCTTAATTTCTTTTTTGTTTATTTTGAGGTTAGATTTATCAAGTTCAGAGAGCAAGAGATTAAGGTCCCCTGCTAGTATAGTTTTGCTATCTATTTCTTCCTCTAATTCCCTTACCTTCTCCTCTAGGAGGAGAATATAGGAATTTGGATGCTATAGCACTTGATGCATGTATGATAAGTTATGATATTGCTTGGTTCTTGATAGTGCCTTTTAGCAGGATATAGTTTCCTTCCTTATCTCTTTTAATTAGATCTAGTTTTGTTTTTTCCTTTGTCTGAGATAAGGATTGCTAATCTTGCTTTTTTTTCCTTTAGCTGAGGCATAATATATTCTACTCCAGCGTTTTACCTTTACCCTGTGGGTATCCCTTTTTTCAAATGTGTTTCTTGTAGACAGCATATTGTAGGATTGTGGTTTTTAATCCATTCTGCTATCTGCCTCTGTTTTATGGGAGATTTCATCCCATGCACATTCATAGTAATGATGACTGTCTCTTTCCCTCCACCCTATTCCCTTCCCTGCTTATGTATTTATTTCTTCCTTCTCCCTTCCCCTCCTTAAGGGTTTTCCTTTTGACCATCACCTCCCTCAGTGTTCCCTCCCTGTGACCCCCCCCTTCTTTACCTGCCCTCTCCCCTTATTACTATTTCCCTCCCATTTAATCCCCCATATTTATTCCCCCCTTACCTTCCTACTGCCTATAGTACACAATAGATATTTATACTTATCAGAGTATGTTATTCCCCCTTTGACACCATACCAATGAGAGTAAATTTCATACAATGCTCCTCTCCCTCCCTTGTTTCCCTCCATTTAATGAGTTTTCATGTCTTTTCACGTTAGAATCTTTTTTTTTATATATTTTTAAGCAATCGGGGTTAAGTAACTTGCTCAAGGTTACATGGCCTGTTTCTGGGTGGGTGCTAAGTGTCTGAGCCCAGGATTCGATCTCCAGGTCTTCTCAACACTGGAGCCGGTGCTCTTACTTGCTGTGCTCCCTGGCCGCCCCTTCACGTTAGAATCTTAAACTTACCTGATTATGTTGATCCCTCTTTTAACTAGAACCAGTGTTAATAATGTTCAAATGATGATCTTCTCCCAATTTCCTTCCCCTCTATTATAGTGTGTTTCTATGCCCCTTTGTATGGCAAAATTTACCTATTTCTGCCTCATCCTTTCCTTTTATCCCATTACAGTTCCTTTGACCTCCTTTATAAGGTTTTTTTTTTATCATCAGATTAGTTCATGTATACCCACATCTTCTATCTATGTAAATCCCTTTTAAAGGTCATGATAATCATATAAATTTCAATATTGACAGTTATCAGCTTCTCATGTAGGGATGTAAACATTTTGATTTTATTGCACCCCAAATTATGTGCAAGTGTGCATGAGTGTGCATGTGTGTGTATGTGTGTGTGTGTTTTCCTTGTTTGCCTTTTTATGTCTTTCTTGAGTCTTGTAATTGGAGATCAAATTTTCCATTGAGCTCTGGCTTTTTCATCAGGAAAGTCTGGAATTCCATTATTTCATTAAATGACCATCTCCTTGCCTGAAAGAGTATGCTCAGTTTTGCTGGGTAGTTAATCCTTGGTTGCAGTCATAGCTCTTTTGCCCTACAAAATATAAAATTCCAATCCCTCCGATCTTTTAATGTAGAAGTTGCTAGGTCCTGTGTGATCCTGACTACAGTTCCACAATATTTGAATTTTTTTCTTTTTGGCTGATTGCTGTTTTTTCTCCTTAATCTTGTAATTTGGGAATTTGGCTACTATATTTCTTGGAGTTTTCGGTTTGGGATCACTTTCAGGAGGAGTCTGTTGAATTGTTTCGATAACTCCTTTACCTTCTGATTATAAGACTTCAGCACAGTTTTCTTTAACAACCTCTTGGAGGATGTTGTCCAGGCTGCTTTTTTCATCATGGCTTTCCAATAGACCAATAATTCTTCAGTTATCTCTCCTGGATCTGTTCTCTAGGTCAGCTGTTTTTACAGTGAGATATTGTACACTTTTTTTTCCAATTTTTCAGTCTTCATGTTTTCTTTTGATTGACACTTGGTGCGTCATAGAGTCCTGAGCTTCAATTTGACTAATTCTAATTTTTAGTGAATTATTTTCTTCATTTAGTTTTTGAAGGTCCTTTTGTAGGGAGGTATTTTGTCCAACTAGTTCACTAATTTTACTTTTTTTTTTCTTAAGGGCTTGAGAAATACAGTATTTAACTGGCACCACAACAAAGAGCACAGGCAGGTAGACTTTAGGGCCAAGATTATGCTACAAACCTTGGTTACCCTCCCCCATAAAATCCAACTTTGATTGTTTAAAATATTGCTGTGCCAATTCTTGGCAGCCTGTGGCTGGTCTTCCACACACAATTCTAAACACAGTGGAATTCTGGGTAATAATATATTTTCCTCATAGACTACTGTTTGAACAAACTTGTTCCCCACTCTTATGTTCCACAAAGTCCTTTTTCACAGTAGCCTTTTAAAAGGGCCTGGAACAGATGGGTCCTCCACTTCCCTCCCAGAACAGACTCCCCTGGAAAGTTTAGAAAGTTCTCACTCAAACTACCCACACTGGTTTTAAGCACAGTAATACATATGGGGCAACTGCCCAAGTGGTCAGACTGGACTCGAGTAAGCCCCACTTAGCACAAGTCCTTCAGATGCCCAAACTACTACTCCAAAATCACAGTGCCACCAGCTGCTTCCAAGGCTGTTTAATCTTCTCTGCTTCTGATTTGGCAACATTGGCTTTGATTTCCTGGGGTAAGGACTATACCAGCTTCTTTGCCAGGAAAAGGTTTATGCCTTGGATGTAATTCTTTACTTCCTTGATTAATTTTACTTTATCCACAGGCTTGGCTTCTGTCAGCCGAACGGTAAAATGTGTTTGTTCCTTCTGTTTGGGTGCTTCTTCCTCATCTGCTGCCTCAGAGGCTGCCTTTGCAGTAGCAGCACTTGGTATTATGCCACCCATTGGTACCAGCCCCACATCCTGTATCTTCAGTGTTTTCTTCAATAACTCGGTGAGATCAGAGATTTCCAGTAGAGTCAGGCCAGGAATGTCCTGTACTAACTGCTGAATCTTAGGAGGGTACTGCTTGGGGGCATTGTCCAGAGTGGCTTGAGACAGAGTTTCACTTCTTCTTTGATGACAGCTGCTTCTCATTAGCCTCAGGGAACAAATACCCAATAATGTCAGCCTGCTCTGGAGCAGGCCCACGTCCTGGAACCTCAAACAGGGCCCCCTCAGGGGGATAGCAACTGTAGCCAGCATCATGGTACTAATTTTACTTTTTAAGGATTTGTTTTCTTCAGTGAGACTTTTTTTTTTCCAATTTGGTCACTGTAGATTTATATTCCACCTCCATAATTTGGGCTTTAAAATCTTTCTTGAGCTCCTCCAAGATTGCTTTCTGGATTGAGACCAGTTGATATTTCCTTCTGTGGTCTCAGGTGTGAGTATAGAGTTCATGTTGTCCTCTGTATTTGGTTGTTCTTGATCGCTATAATAGGATCTAACTGATTTTTTTGCCTTCCCCTTCTCCTTCTAATCTTCCTTCCTTCCTATTGTAATTTCCTATTTCCTAATTTCTCAGGCTGGGAGCTAAATGCTTGGTTGTTGACTTTCTGTGCTGTTAGCCTCTGGGTGTCTAGATTGAGGCCAAGGCCAGGAGTCTCAGTCTTTCCCCTAAGTTATACTGAAGTTCACAGAGTAATCTGTGGAGCTGTAACAGTAATGGAATTTAAAGATCCCCTGTATTGGCTTGGTTTTTGGATTGATTGTGTTAAAATCCAGAGCTTGTGAATCCCACTTGTGGGATGGACTTGTTGATGTAAAAAGAGAAGGCTGAACTTGAAGGAGTTAATGATGTAAAATTTAGAGAGACACAAGAAAAGAGAGAGGCAGAAGAACTTTTGGGAAGCAGAATCTTGGAGGTAGAGAGAGACAGAGAGGATTGCTGAGGCCCAGTTTGAATTGCCCAGGACTTTTGAGAGCTAGTGCCCAGAGCTGCCAAGGACTGAGGAGACATGGCTGTTATGCTGGTACTTTGTCTGTCTGTTTTGATGTTGTTTTGCCAGATTTGTCCACTGGTTAAGGACAGTGCTGTTGTTGCAAAGGTCTTGGAACCTTGCTGTTGGTTCAGAGCTCTTGAGAGTGTTATGCAGACAGAGAGTGAATTCTTGAAGACATTGGCAATGTATCTTGTGGCCTTGCTAGGCGTTGTGTCCCAAGGAACAAAGATTGCTGAGAACTTGCCTGCATCAAGATGAAAAAAGACCTCTCTTTGGGTATTAAATGCTGTGTTTAAGCTTGTTGTAACTGTGGGGTAGATGGCCTATTCAGTTGTAATCCCAGGGTGGGGAACTTTTGACCTTTTTGTGCTCTGTGATTGAACAAATGAATGTACTTTACTTATGGTTGGAAACTAATCTCCATTTGAGAAGAGGGGCTTTGTGATGGACTAAATGAATTTACAGCCTAAGGATGGAGTAGTATTTAGAAGAGGGACTTTATGATTGATTAAATGAATGTAGTGTCCTGGGGTGGAGTAGTATTTGGAGACTATTGAATCACACTTGGCAAATGCTGTATTTTGAATGATGTTATGCTTTGATTTTCTGTGTTCTTAATTTGTCACTGAATAAAATGGAGAGCATGTATTCTCGTATTTTGAACCTTGGGAAGTTGCCTTTGCTTGGCATTACATTTCTCCACTGGGATATGCATAAGAATCCCTAAAAATCACTTTGGACAGATTTTACCCAAATCAGGATTAGCAGTTCAAGGAATACATCTATTGTCTGGAGTAATAGATTCTAATTATCAAGGAGAAATTGTTGTAATATTCCATAATTTAGGTGAAGGGTCCATACAGATTCATAAAAATGATAGCATAGTTCAATTGACTATCATTCCTTGTAAAACAATACCACTTGGGGCGGCCAGGTAGCATAGCGAGTAAGAGCACTGGCTCCAGTGTTGAGAAGACCTGGAGATCGAATCCCGGGCTCAGACACTTAGCACCCAGCCAGAAACACCTGGCCGTGTAACCTTGAGCAAGTTACTTAACCCCAATTGCTTAGGGGCAGCCAGGTGGCTCAGCGAGTAAGAGCACCGGCTCCAGTGTTGGGACGACCTGGAGATCAAATCCCGGGCTCGGACACTCAGCACCACACCCAGAAATAGCTGGCTGTGTAACCTTGAGCAAGTTACTTAACCCCGATTGATAAAAAAAAAAAAAAAAAAAAAAAAAACAATACCACTTGTAAAGACTGACCCTCCTTCCAAAATAATTGTCAGAGCAACTGAAGATTTGGTTTTACTGATAGAATAAAGTCTGGAGCTAAAGTATGGGTAAAACAGAAGCCAGATGATGTTCCAAAGGCTGCAGAGATTATAGCACATGGGAAGCATAACACTGTAAATATTGTTTATTCTGGAGAAGATGATTACACAATTCTACCCTTAACTCATTTATTCTACTGTGAGTGAGACTACAATAGTCTGGTCATTGTCTCTTTTCTTCTTCTTGACTTTTTGTCTGTTCACCTTGTTTGCTAGGTTTGTTTCCCCAGGCTTGGTACCCTCCACCTGTAGATACCTGATAACTTAAGCTGGATGTCACCCCCTGTTATGTGTCACCCTTGGACCTGGAAGCAAAGCATATTAAGAACGGACCTCTCAAATGGCACCCCTTGGGACAGGAACAGCTCTACATCCGATTTCAGCAGCAAGTATCCATGGAAAAAGAGACCTTCACCCCTTACCCCAAGATTTTGGGGTCCCATTTTTTCGGGGTGGGGGGAATGATGGGGAGCTTGTGCTCAAGCCCTAGCCTAAAATATGGTTTTCTGTGTTTATTGTGTGCCATCCTTGTTATATTGTTGTGAAATTCTCTTGACACCAGTTATTCCTAATGTATTTTTCCAAAGTAAGGGACATGAAAGATCTTGGGGCCCAATGTAAGGGTTATGGATTTAAAGATCTTCAATGCCCCATTGGACTTGCTGAAGTAGCAGAAGGGGTGGGGCAAGAGGAAGCGGAAGCCAAGCTAGAGTTCCTGAAATGACTAGCAGTGGCGGCAACAGTGGCAGCAGCAGCAACAGAGGCAGCGGCAGTGGTAGTGGTAGGGCTGAGGTGGAGGTGGTGGCATGAACCCCCTTTTGAGCCAGCCAGAATTTCTGCTAAGGACTCCTGCTGAGGACTGCCAGGGGCTGGAGCTGCTAGCCGCACGCTTCCTGGATGCTGAGTAGTTGTTGTGAGTGGGGAGAGGAAGACCTTTGCGTGAGGTAGGCTGTTCTGTTTTAAAGGTTTGAGAATGTGGGTACTTTCTACTTTATCTACCTGTGCCAATTTCATTACTACTCTGATGGCTTTGACTTTCTGGTTTTGGTACTCAGTCATTTGGTATTTTAATAAATGTTCTAGCTTTATCCCCCATATAGAGAGCCTGATATATTTTATGATTAATAACCACATCAGCATATTTACAATTGCCATAGGCATTGTAAATATTGCATTGCTGATACAGGAGCCAGGGTGGTTGGCCACTTCAGATTTCTGCCTCTATGCCCCTGGGCTACTGCTCAGACAGACTTTTGCTGGACAGGTGAGGTGGGGGATTGTTGGGACCCCCTTCCCTTCTTCTCTTCAGACTCCTTTATGACTCAGTTGCACCCCTTCTCAATGACTGCTAGGCCTGAGGCTATTTCTATTATCTCAGGATTTCACTTTGGGTGGGACACTTATCTCTATGCTTTCTAGGTCAGGGAGGGGGAATGAGAGCAGCCAGAGTTTACTTTGTCATCCTGACCCCTGGAAAAAACAGGCCAGTGATTTCTAAGTTTCCAGGCTGGGGGCTGGGCCCCTTGAGAAGCTGCTGTCTCTGCTGGGATCCCCGACCCCTCTCTTACCTGGCTTCAGTGGATCTTCCTGTCCTGTGGTGAGATGCTGGTGAGACAGCTGCAAATTGCCCTTGGGGTGGGTGAGTCTGCAGGTTGGAGCTCATTCTCTCTCTGCTGTAGTATTTCTCTAGTCTGGGCTGGTACAACCCCCTCATGCTCCACACTCCCCCTGCCTGGACTCATGTGGGCACTTTCCTGGGCTGCATTATGCCACTCCAGGTGGCTTCTTGGAGACCACAAACAATGGTGGGCTAGGCCAGTTCAAGGTTGGATCTATAGGGTGGGAAGTCTAGTAAGTCTAGTGACAGAGGTTAGGAAGTCCAGTAACAGACTTGCCTCATGCAAATGCCTCATCAAATGAGATGATTTAATCAGAGTTCAAGGGCTTGTACCTCAAGGACTCAAGGAAAGCTTGAGGGAGCTCCCAGAGCTCATACCTCATCAGTAGGAAGGGAGAAACTGGTATAATATTACCTATAATATTAACTGGTCAAAAGATACAAAAGTGCCCACCAGGAATCATACTCCAATGCCTCTTAAACCTGCTAGAGAGGACCCCTACTAGGTCCTTTGGAAACCACATAATAGGCCCCAGTAGTAAAGAAATGTTTCAACTGTGTTGCTAGAAACATGCCACAGATTCCCAGAGATTCAGTTCTGTTTATGTTTGTATCCAAGGCTTTGCTAAGGGATCATGGCTTCACTTGGCTTCACTAAGAACAATACCAAGATTTCGATTCAATAGGAACAATACTAATGGCACTGCACCCCCTGAGAAACATACTCTGTTTGTTAGCAACACCTAGGTCTATAAAAATGCATCTTACAGAAGACTCAATGTTGTCTTCCCTATTGGGGAGGCAGTCACCAGATAATGAATAAACACTTCAATTGGCATTGCTGTCATGTCCAATTCATTTGTTCACTACCTAGTACTTTGTTGTTACCATTCAAAGACCTACAATAATTATTTACTGAGAGTACAAGTAAAGCATTTTTTTTAATAATGGCTAATGCTAGGAGGCAACCTGGTAGAGTTGAAAGCCCACTGGTAAGAGAATTAGAGTACCTACATTCAAATACTTTCTTTTCTACTTTCTAGATAGGAGAGCTTGGAGAAGTCACTTAGTCTCTCTGAGGTTTCCTCATCTATAAATGCAAGGATTGCTCTACATGACATCTATAATCCTTTCAGTTTCAAATCTAGAATCCCATCAAAATCAGTGTTGTCCCTCCTAATTTACAGTTTGAAGGAAATGAACTTCAGAAAGATTACTTGATTTTATCAAAGAGAACCAAAATTTGAATTTAGACCCTAGGTGATACAGTGGAAAAAGTGTAGGGTCTTCAGTCAGGAATATCTGAATTTAAATCTGGTCTCAGACACTTACTTATTGTGTGACCCTGGGCAAGTCACTTAACCCTATTTGCCTCAGTTTCCTTATCTATAACATGAAGTGGAGTAGAAAATGATAAACAACTCAATTTATCTTTGCCAAGAAAAACTTAAACAGGGTCACAAAGAGTTGTACACAACTGAACAACAACCATTGATCCTAAATGAAGCATTGATTTGCATATGGTGACTCCTTTTGAGTATTAGAGGTTTATTTAACATTAAACCTAAAATGAAATGAGAATGAAAAGTGAATGCATAAAAAAGACACTTAATTTGACTTTAGGAGTGGTTTTACAGTTTTGTTTCCAACCCCTTACTGTTGTTAGGGTTCCCAAGGAAGTTTTTTCATTAACTGATAAGCAACTTGGGAAAAGAAGCAAAAACGTAAAGCCATTGGTTAAAACTCAAAATGAAAAAGAAATCCTCAAAATCCTCCTTGTTAATGTGAATGCCATTATATTTAAGAACAAGATAGAGATCATAAGAGAGAGAAAAACTGATCTCCCCTGTTTTCAATGCCTGAGCTTTATCCAAGTCCAATTTAAGACCTTTTTGATGAAAGAGAAACAATGCTGCCTGGGACACTGAGGAAAATCAATGATACTATCTAACTACATGGAGAGACAAATTCCTTTCCTTCAATACCACAGCCTGTGTGACCTGACCTCTCCACTTCACTGCCCTGTCTACCTACTGTCAACACTAAAGCTGTTTTGAAAAAAAATAAGGCAGGTACTAAAATCCTGAAAGCCAAAGTAGCCCCAAGAGCTGTGGAATGATAACAGTTCCAATGCAAGATAAATGGAAATGATAACTGGGGAAAATGGTAGGTACTTAAGAGATTTTCCCAAAAGAATGGAAGCCATTCAAGTAGCAGGGGAAATAAAATGAATTCCCAGCAGCAAGGATACAACTATACTTATGGATCAACTCTCCAGGCATTCCGAATTGCTTCTATGCAAACTCTGCCTAGTTATTAACTATAATGCAGAACATTATCTCTAGCTATTGCTGCAATATGTGTGTTTTTCTGCTCTTTGCATTTACAGAAGCTAAGGAATTATGGAAGAATGCAATTTATAAATGTTGAGGAGAGTGATGGAAAAACTAGCAAATGAAGAGCTACAGAATCTTCTTTTGAAATCTAAAATCATGCCAGCAAGACTTGAAGAAGCATAGGTTTCCTTTGCCTACTGATATGAATTGTAAATGGATTGTCAGACTTTTTTTTGTTTATGCACAAAATTGTAAGGTTGCAGATGTTTCATAACATTAAAAATTATTATGTGTTATCATGCTGTCAACTAATTTGGAAAGGTTAGTTTTTAAAAGTTTCGTTCTAAAATTCCATTTGCCATATTTCAAGACTTCAAAAGAAAATATCTAGGCCTGCAAAAATTTGAGAACATAGAATGAAATTGCAATTAACCACAGAAAACACAACACAAAGGCATTAGATTGTTGGATATAAAGAGATAGTGGATTCTCCTTTTCATAAAAAGATATTTCCCCCTTTGTGATCAGTGGAAAAATTTTGATGTGAGGGATATTTCACTTCTCAAATACTAAACTGTATTCTTTGATTCTTCATAAGGTCCATTATTCCATTCATGTGGCAGAGTATACAGCCTCTTCATGACTTTTCACTTTTAATAATAAATTCTGTACAAATGATTTATTCAGTGTTAGGGGGCTTTTGTTAGTATTTCAAAATATTTGGTTTGCACAGTAGTTTTTCATTTAAAGTTGGATGAATTTTTTACCCTAAAATTTGCTATATCTTCCTTAATTCTGAGAGGCATAGTGGTATAGTAGATGGAGACCAGTCATTGTCAGGAAGACCTGGTTGATGGTATGTAATGACTATGTAACCCTGGCAAACCTAGGCAAATTCAACATTGACAGATATAATAGGGGATATTGTATATAGCTACAGTTAAATGTGTGTGCATAATCACATAAGATGATTTACTAAATTACATTAGCTTAGCTCAGATTGAACTTTTCAAATGTAAACAACCCCTTAATTTTAACACACAACTTTACAAGACTATAAAATTATAGAGGAAATGCTAATTTCCCTGGTGGTAGTATATGAACCATTTAGTATGGGAAAACTGGTTTCCGATAATAACTTTGAGGAGGGGGAAGATGAAGTTGATTGTAATATGATGAAGATGATGATGATTATATTCCCAAGCCCTCTAGATCAGTATTTATGGCTTATGTCAATATATTTAAGTCTAAGAATTTTAATTTTTATTGCTGAATTAATTTCCCCCATATGGAAATAAATGTAACACCTTTTATGTTCAAAGTTAAACAAAGACCAAAAATCTCATAAATATATTCATGTGATTATTGAAATTAAAATTTACATGTTTTCAGTTTGTAACTTTATACATTCTACAGATAATTTTGCCTTTCAATTAGAAAACTTTTATTGCAAGACACATAGAAAATGTCTACAAAGATACTAGAAAAGAATGATTCCAATGCATTTCAAATTCAGTTTTGATGGGATTTATTGCATAAAAGTACCCACAGAATTGCATCATAAGCATATTGCTCAAGACTCATTTGAAACTTTCTTACTTACAGTTTAGTGATCGCTCTAATAAATGTGTTTATCACATAGCACAGATACATTAGAATTTTTTAAAAATGGAGGAATTGAGAGAAGCCTTACAGAGATATCAGTATATAGAGATATTTGATATTTTCTCACATACCTGATTTTCCTTGACTAACAGCAAGGAAGGAAAGAGAAAATATGTAAAAATCATAAGAAGCATAGCAGTTTTCAGTCCTTTGTGTATTGGTATACACTTTCATTTAACAAACATTTAAGTATCTATTTTAGATAAGCCATGAGAAGTTGTATAACATAATGGTTAGATAGTTGGCCTTAAAGTCAAGAAGGCCTAGGTTAGAATTCCTCTTCTGACAGATATGGATTGCCTTTTTGACCCTGGGGAAATTATTTAATCTTTCAGCATCCAAGGTAACTCTAAGCATATCTACGTGCAGCATTTGCTAACTTGCATTGACAGGGAGTTAATACAGCAGTTGTCTCCTACACAGATTAAATCAAAGTTGAACAAAGTACTCAAATCAATATTCTCTAAGAGCATCAGAGTATTATAGTGCAAAGGAATATGTGACATCAATCAAGTGACAAGGACTCTTACTCTGTGCCAGTCACAGTACTAAGCATTGATCATAAAAAGGAAAAGAAAAAACAATTCCTGCCCTCTACAGGCTTACAATATGTAAATCTATACAAGATACATAAAGGTAAGCAGAAGGTAAACTCACAGAGGAAAATATTAATAGCTTGAAGGAATCAGGAAGAATTCCTGAGCTTTTGAAATGAAGAGCTTTAAATCACAGAAAAGTTTATATAGGATAAAGATTACCCTTTAGTCATTAAATAAAGCTCATATTACCTTTAATATATTCAGTTTAAAATATCAAGAGATTATGAGATATATTCCAGGAATATTTCTTAAGGGGTGTGTGTGTGTGTGTGTGTATGTGTGTGTGTGTGTGTGTGTGTGTGTGTGCTTAAGCATGGGCGCATGCTTATATAAAAAAGAGTCTTTGTAGTTCAAGGCCAAGCCTCACTTATCTAGAAAGCTCACTTATAAGGAACGTTTTATTGCCTGACAGATAAATCAGATGATATTCTAAATATCTTCAATCAAATATATACTTAGAGTTTAGTATAAAATGTTGCACTAAATAATATTTGCTTAGCTCAGATTAATATTTTCAAAAGGAAAATTGATTCTCTCTACTTCTCTGTTGAGTGAAGAAGCTATTATCTTCGTCCAGCTTATCAAACAATTTTGAAATGAGCAAGCAGGTTGTCTACTGAGTAAGTGAGATTTTGGCATCACACTCTAATATTGTACTAATAAATTCATGTTGCTAGGAAGCCAGGCTTATGAACCCTTAGAAAGACTTGCAAGATATGTCACCAGTGGTTTATGAAGTATAAAGAGAAGAGATTAGGCTATCACTAACAACTAATATACTTTAATCTCCTATCATAAAGCTCCAAGTAATTCTTTGGGAGAGATTGGAGAATCTAGCCCATTATACTAATTTAAAATGACATGTCGACAAACCATAGGTGCTAATTTGCCCAGCATAGTACCTGGAACATAATAGCTTTTAATAAATATTGTTGACTGATTTTACATTAATAATAATAATCTAATTATAATAATCATATATTTACACAAGATTATCATTCTTAGGATGTTTGTGCATTTGTAATATGTAGAGTTTTAAGATATTCTGAGTTAGACTGAGTAAACAATGCCCTCCAGATGGGATGTCCTTCACCCCCAATTTGGTTTAATGACATGGGAAGAATCCTTTGAGGACTAACATGACTTCTAAAGGAATCCTTCCCTGTTCCTTTCAGAAGACAGAGATCTCTCCCTCCCCTGATCTCATGGGTTTTTGTAATGAATAAATCTTTTAGTAAATCTCTTCTATGAGTCAGAGATCTCAAATACAAAACTCAAGAAAAGAATATAAAGTTAAACAGGAAATGGAAATCATAAGGGACTTAATAAGGTTAAACTGTTTAAATTCCTACATGGGAAGATGATGTTTTTAAGTCACAAAAACTTTCTCATTATTAAGGCAGTTAGCAGGGATATGGATATATACAGAGATGTGTATATATGTATGTATGTATATGTGTGTGTATGCATATGTGTGTGTATGTAGAGAGCACAGGTGTGAGTTGAATATGAAGGGATAATATCTAAAAAATTAAAATTAAGGAGTGAGAGAGGAATAAACTTTGATAAATGGAGAGGTAAAATGGGATAAATTATAGCACATAAAGGTGGCAAGTAAAAGGTTTTACAATGCAAGTGTGGGAGGGGAAGGGGAGTGAATGAATCTTACTGTCATCAGAATTGGCTCAAAGAGGTAATAATAGAAACTTAATTGGGTATAGACATCAATCTTACCCTACAGGAAAGTAGGAGGAGAAGAGAAGAGAATGTAACAGGCTCTCCACATGGAGGACAGAACCAAAGCCTTTATTCAAATACCAGAAAGATGAGTCCCAAAATCAGGAAGTCAAAGTCATTACAGTAGACACAAAGTTGGTACACATAGTTAATACAGTGAACACCCACATTTCCAAGCCTTCAAACAAAACAGGCTACCTCAGGGAAAGATCCTCATCACCTCACTCACAGTAGCTGCTCAGCCTCCACACTGCTCATTCCCAGCAGTTCTTGTTCCTGGAAGTTCTTAGCAAAAGTCCTCAACAGATGTTCTGTCTGGCCCTCAGAAGAAGTTCTGCCACCACCAGTTCTATCCTCAAAATCTCTTCCTTGCCTCACTCCTTTCTGCAACATCAGCAAGTTCATCCCACTGTGGGATTCACAACTTCTGGGTCTCGATACTTGACACAATTATGAACTTGAAACCAAGTGCCAAGTACCCTCTAGCTTGCCAGTACACGGGCAATACAATACAACTTGAACATCTTCAAATCCCATTAACATTACACAATAGTAAGTGTGAAAATATTTTGAAGCAAGTTTTTTTTCTTTTTTTCCTCATAATGGCCTAATTTCTCAAACATATTGAGAACTTAGTCAAATTCATGAAAATAAGGGTCATTGCACAATTGATAAATCATCAAAGGTTATGAATAGTTTTCAGATGAAGTAATCAAAGCTATCTATAGCCATATCAAAAAATTGCTCAAATTGCTAAGGATTGGAGAAATTCAAGTTAAAACAATTCTCATACCTATTAGATTGACTATTAGGACAGAAAAGAAAATTAGAAACATCAGAGTGGATGTGGAAAAAATGAGACAGGGGAGCTGTGAACTGATTCAACAATATTGCACAACAATTTGGAACTATACCCAAAAGACTACAAAAGCATTGATAACCTTTGATGTAGCAGTGCCACTACTAGATCTTTATCCCAAAAGATGTAAAAAACAACAAAAAAGGAAAGGACCTATATGTGCAAAAATTTTTATAACAACTTATTTCTGGGTGCAAAGCAATGGAAATAAGAGGATGCTAATCAATTGGGTAATGTCCGAACAAATTGTGATATATGATTATGATAAAATACTATTGTACTATAAGAAATGATGAGCAGGATGCTCTTAGAAAAATCTTAAAAAACTCACATGAGCTGATGCAAAGTGAAATATACTATGTATGAAGTAACAGTACTGTACAATATTGTAAGATTATCAGCTTTGAATTATTTACCTATTCTCAGCAATTTAATGATGAAAGACAATTCAGAAGGACTTATGATGAAAAATGCTATCCATCCCCAGAGAAAGAACTGATAGTTTCTGAATACAGATTGAAGCATTTTTACTTTCTTTATTTTTTCTTTTTGGTCTATGTTTTATTTCACAACTTAACTATTATGGAAATGTTTTGTATGATTACATATGTATAACCTATGTTGACTTACCTGCCTTCTCAATAAGGGTTGGTGAGGAGGGAAAATGGAAAAGAATTTGGAACTAAAAGTTTTAAAATCAAATGTTAAAATTGTTTTTACACATAAATGGGGAAAATAAAATGTTAAATAATTTTTAAAAGAAACCAAAGAATAATTAAGTGGATTTCTCAATAATTTAGAACAAAAAGTGATGCAGATTTAATCTAGAATGGTAGGTGCATGTGTAGAGGGAAGGGAACACATTCAAAATATTTTGGAGATAGAAACACCAATATCTGTCAATTGATTGGATCTGTCTTCTTCATTTCTGAATTTATTATGTTTTATTTTGTAATATGATTTTTGTATGTGTCTTATAAAGCAAAAAGATTTTTAGCTCCCTGAGGGTAGGACTCATGCCTTGTTTGTCTTATTTAACTTTGCAAAGATAAAATGGAAAGTGCATTGACTTGGAAGTTAAACCACAGAATGTCAGAATTTGGAGCAAGTTTAGAAATCATCTAGTGCAACCTATCCCTGAACAATAAGCCTTCCTCAAAATACTGGACCAATTGTCATCCAGACTTTCTTTAAAGTATTCTAATAGTAAGGAGCCCACCACCTCCCAAGGCAACACATTTAACTTTTAGCAAGTTAGAATACTTGAAAAGTTTTCCTTATATTACTTTATCCACATGTCCCTCAACACAACAACCCCCTTCCCCCAAAACCACTCACTTTAATGACTGAACACTTATGCTATACTTTCTGGCTCCACTGGTGACAAATAATATTTGATTTTAAACCTTTTTCTTTTCTTGCTCCCTCCACTTTCTAATTCATACTTTCTGAATCACTTCTCATGTCAAGGGAGTTGAATTACTCCTTGCTCCCCACTGCTACTTCCAATGTCTCCCTCTACCACCTGATGGCAATAACTTCTCTACTTATGAGGTTCATTCAATCCATGTTTATTACCCAGTTTAGAATCTGGCAACTGTTGTCTACAGACCTCCAGGATATTATCTTTCTCCAGAGCCTGCCCTTTTATTAGTGGACTTCAACACATGTATTTATGCTCCCTCAAACATTTTACCCTTCCTTTTTCTCAATTTACTAAGTTCTCATGATCTATTCCTTTACCTCACTACAGATACCCAGAGATATTACCTCTCCATCACCCACAACACATTTATGTTCATGACCTCTGAAATTCCTCTCTATGGTTATAATCTGTTGCCATTCTACTTCTCTTTCTGCTTTGTGCATTCAAATAATTTTTGATTTGTCTTACTGTGACCATCAATCATTTCACCTCTTAGTTCTTTCCCAGTTCATCACATATATTGGAAACTCTTTCAGTCTTGAAAATCTTGTGTTCAAGTTCAACTTTGACATATCCTCTTTTCTCAAGTTCTTTTACTCTTTATCTTATTTAAGAGCTTGCTCTGCCACACTCCAATCTTGGTTTGCTTTCACCATCCTTAACCTTTTTTCCTACTATGTGCTACTGAATGAAGCTAAAGAATGTCACAAAACCATACTGAGTCTACTACAAGTTCTTGTTAAATAATCTGAACTTGACCCTCACTGCATCAAGGCTATCATTTTACATCTCCCTATTCAATTCACTGTCCCATTCACCACAGTGATTTTTCCAAACATCTTTGCATTCCTTCAAATCTCCCAATATCCCCCTTCCCTCCATTTCTCACCTGAGAGCTTCCTTTCCTATGTTCCTTTTCTCTTATCATTCAGATGCTTTAAATCCCTATCTCTTTCACCTATATTTCACATCAAAAGGTAGCCATACTCCTTTCCAAGGCAGATTCCTTTTTATGAGATCACCCTATCCCAGTCCATCATCTCCAGAAGATTTCTACCACCCCACTCCCCCATTATTGGTATTCTCTTAATAATCTTCAGTCACTACTTGTCTGCTCTCTATTTCCCTTCTACCTGAAAATATGTAGATGTCAAAGTTGGATACATATTTTTATGGAATGACCTCACTAATAAGGAAGACCATGAAGCTGGCATAGGGTTTTTTGTTGTCCTTGTTGTGGAGGAAGGCAATTAGGCTTAAGTGACTTGCCTAAGGTCACACAGCTAATTAAGTGTCAAGTGTCTGAGGTCAGATTTGAACTCAGGTCCTCCTCCTTTCAGGGTCAGTGCTCTATTCACTTCCCCACCTAGCTGCCCCTGGCAGAGATTTTATAAACACATCTACTCTAGTCAGCAAGCTTGTATGCCTTCCAAAATGAGTTAATGACAAGCTCATAACAATGCAGCTGACACTCACAGGAAAGTGCCATAATACCATTATCAGTACAAATGTTAATGTTCCCACCATGATAAATCCTGATAAGTTTGGAGAAAATTTTTATAAAGGCCTGTTGGATCACATCACATCATTCATGCTAAGTCTTTATCCATGCTACACTCAGTAATTCAGAGAAACCTTCTGGGCTCTGTCCTGAGTCCTCTTCTCATCTCTCTATGCTATTTAATTTTAATTAACACATTAGTTCATGTGGTTGCAGTTACTATTTCTATCAAGATGACTGTCTGTGCCCAATACCTGTAATGTTCTACTTTTTTAATTTTAATTTTTGCTTTTTGGAGGAGGGAAGGAAGGGCAATTGGGGTTGTGTCTTGCCCAAGGTCACAGGGCTAGTTTTTGTGTTGTATCTGAGGTCAAATTTAAACTCAGGTCCTCCTGACTCCAGGGGCGGTGCTCTATTCACTGTGCCACCTAGCTGCCCCTATGCTCTACTTTCTAATATGCTTTCTAGTTTTTCTGACTTTCTTTATCTCAGCTAAAGTCCCAACTTCTGCAACTAACCTTTCTCAATTCTATTTAATCTTAGTGTCTTTCACCAATTTATCTTTTTTGTGCATAGTAATTTGTCTATTGCTTTTCCCATTTGACTATGAACTCCTTGAGAGTTTCAACTTTTTACTTTTGTTCAATTTTACTTTCTTTTTGTCCACAGTTCTAAGAACCAAAAAAAAATGTAGCACATAGTTGATGACTAAAATGCTACTTCACTGACTGACTGAGTTGTTTCAAGCCTAAATTGGCTTCTTTGTAACTTTAATCCATCACAATTACACCGATTAAATTTTTCCTTCTTTGATTCTGCCCAAAGTTCTACCATGTAGAGTTCTCTTGTGTGTGTATGTGTTCTGCATCTCCGTCTAATGCATTAGATAGATTTCCTAACTTTGATTTTTCATAAGCAAGCTATCTGAACCTTTTTGCAATTCACTAATACAAATTTTTAAAAAAGAGCCAAATTTTGATCCCTAGGACAAAAAGCTGATAAAGGGAATATGCATTTATGTAACACTTACTTTGTGCCAGCCACTAAACTAAGAGATTTTTACAAATAATATTTCACCTCAAACTCCTAACAACCCTTCGAGCTAGCTGCTATTATCCAAATTTTACAGATGAAGAATCTGATTTCAGATCTTCCTGATTCCAGGCTTAGTCCTCTATCTACTGAACTACCAGAGGCTTCTAAGTTGATTTCAATTAATTAATGACTATTCTTTGAGAAGGGTCATGTAATCTATTTAAATCCACTTAATTGTATTATATTTTTTGTCCATATATCTCCATTTTCTTTCCCATTGGAATATGAGCTTGTTTGCTTACTGATTTTTTCACAAAAAATATTACAAATTTCATCAAATTATCTGTTAAAAGCTAGATCAACTATATAATAAGCATCCACTCATGTAAAAGAGGTCATTCTGCAATGACTTTTTATGGTGAAACCATACTAACTTTAATTTTATCTCTGCTCTCCTTTAAAATATTTACTAAATATCATTTTAGTCAATTCTAGAATATTGCCCAGTTTATTAAGTCAAACGCATAGACTCCAATACTTTCCTGTTTCCTGGAACAAAGCTAGTGTTTTAAACTTTAAAACAGTCAGGTGTTTTCATCAAGCAATCAAACAAACAAAAAGCATTTATTAACTAACTAATATATTCCAAGCACTGCACCAGTTTCTTGATATAAAAATACAAAGTCACAACAGTTATTTCCCTCAAAGACCTGACATTCTACTATGTGAATAATTCTTTCTTATATTTCATCAGCTTTTAAATATCACTGAGAGTAGTTTAGCAATATCACCTGCCTGTAGTCTTTTTAAAATGGAATGGAGTTAATCTGAGTCAGACAACTTGAAGTCATCAATTCTAAGTCATTATTAACTCCTTTTGAGCTATTTTTCTCTATTTTCTAGTTTAACAATCATTATTCCTGGGGGAAGAGGGGGAAGGATTGCCATCTTCACCTACACCTTAAGCAACAGTCCTAATTCTTCTTTGATCTTCCTATTTTTCTCTAATAAAACAAATAACAAATAAAAACAAAATCCTTTACTCGGTACTGATCATCCCTGTCTAGCTTTAGTTGATTCTGATCTTCAATACTTTAGCACGATTCTTATAGGACTATGCCATCTTTTTGTTATACCTTCCATCACCAGTGCTTGCTTCCATTTTATGGTAATTCCCTTTTAATATCTAAATTGGTTGGTGAGTTCACTCTGCTTCACATCAGTCTCTTTCGACAGCATACTTATAAATGTTTCTCAAATGAGTGTTAGATAAACAGTATAGATAAAGACCATTTTCAATATCTTTCACCATTTGGGAAATGGGAGTTAAAAAGCTAGAATCCTATTTTAGGGGAAGATATTTATTGCTATCACAGTTAGATACACAGAAATGGATTTATTCCTATGCATTATTATATCATGTTACCATCATATCTCAGTAAGAGCTGAGCTACTTTAATTTTCCAGTGGAAGAATAAAGAAATATTTCCTTTCAAATCACAGTTTATGACTTCTGGCCCAAGGCCACCAAAAGACTTACATAGCGAAGAGCAGACATGGCATTTGCTTCAGAGAAAGGGACACTGTTAGAACATGTGTATGAGCAAGGCAGGATGGAATATTTCAGAAATAATTTCATTAAAATGATCATCAGATTGATGGAACTAATTCTAAAATATATTCAGCTCTGTGTAAGATTCTTGACAGATACTTGAATACACGCATGCCTGGAATACTTATTGAAATAGTGAATGACACGAATCTGAGAAGGTGCATTAACACAGGGGATGACAGTATCAACATCTCTCAAAGATTTTGACAGGGTACAACACTGCTCTGAATCTAATAAGATTATATATAATAGGAACAATATAAAGACTACATTTAGGTTTAAAAATCAAATTCACAAGTACAGATAAAGGAGGTGTGACTAGACATCAGTTCATCTGGGAAAAATATTGGAGATTTTACTGGACTGCAAACAGGATGAATCAAAAGTAGTAACCAATAAAAAAAGTAATGTAATATTCTGCTACATTAAGAAAGGCATAATTGTGCAGTATACCAGTAGAATATGAGCTCCTTTAGTGTAAGGATTATTTTCTTTTTGTCATTTTATCATCAGTATTTAGCACTATGCTTCATGCATAATATATACTTAATAAAAGATTGTTGAACAAAAATGAATGAATTGCAGGGGTGATGGTACCAATGCACTCTATTCTCTTCAGGTACATGTCGAGTATGATGTTCCCTTCTTAGTGCCCCATTTTAGGATGAGCATTAATAAAGTAGAGGGCTAGAAGAAAGTGATCAAAAAGGTTAACAGCCTTGTTTTCATATTATATGAGATCATTTGAAAGAAGTGATTCTGTTTAGCAAAGAAAAGATGATTCAGGCAGGATATTAGAGTCATCTTCAAATATATGAAGCATTGTTCTAATGAACACGAATAAAGCTAATTCTCTCTGACCACAGAAGCTGAAATCAGGATCAATGGGTTGAAGTTGCAAAGAAATATAGTTAAATTTGTTATAAAAGCTTCCTAAAAATAGAGTTGTTCAAAATTTAAATAGGCTTTCTTTTAAGGCAGTAGGCTAATATAACGGAAACTTCTCAAGGGAAGGATCAATGCTACCTGTCCAGTATGTTGTAGAGGGATTCAGGTATCAAGTGGATTACACTTTCTCTAAGATCCCTGTCAGCATTGGGAGCTGAGGAATTTCAGCTTCTCAATTTGGAGAGGAAAAAAACACCCATTATTTTAAAAGTTCTATACAGGATGGAAGTTCTCAAGGAATAATGTTTTTTTTTTTCCTCTTTATATCTCTAGAGCCTAGCACAGTACCTGGCACGTAACATGCACTTGATAAACATTTATTTACTACCTGTTTAATTGGATGCTGATGACTCCAGAAGACTTTCATTTCTATTATTTTTAACAGATTGTTGAGTGCAAAGATGGTAATATAGAATTCTATAGGATTCTGAATTTCCACAAAAGACACAGGAAAAATGTTAAATCCCTTATTTTTTTAAAAGGAATGAGAATTAGTTATACACTTCTCCATCCTTTCCACGTATGCACAGGACAGTCATAGTCCTGTGAAAACATTTGGCGAAAAGCACAAGGCAAAGCAGACTTAGGGAACAAGTGTTTTAAAATGGAAACCAGCAAAAAGGTTACCCAAAGCTCAGCACAGTGTTAGCTCAATGCCCAGAGGTAGGGAAATAGCCTAGGCATAGAGTAGCTCAGAGGGATCAGGCCCATCAGTGTCTGCTAGACTTCCAGCCTGGATGAGATAGGGAGCCAATAGGAAAAAAGGGGGGGAGAGGAGAGAAAAGAAAGGAGAGGAGAGGAAAGGAGGGCAAGAGGGGGAGAGTGAGGAAGGGGAAAGGGAAGGGGAATGGAAAAGAGAAGGGGAGGAGAACGGGAAGGGGAAGAGAAAGGGGAAGGAAAGGGAGAGAAAATTAAATGATAAATATACAATAAAAATAAAGGGATGGGGCAGAATCTATTATGCTTGAGTCAAACACAAAAAATCTATCAAGAATAGAAATAAAGATCCCACAATCCAAAAGAAAAAAAAGTTGGGAAATTACATGATACAAAGAAGCACAATTGCCCATAAATCAATACTGCTACTTAATGTATAATAGCTATCATTTACATAATTAAGTTTTGTGAAATTTTCTGTGTATGAAATTTCATTTGTTCCTCACAACAACATAGCAAATAGGTGAAATTATCAACCTCCATTAAAGTCAAGGAAAATTAGCCTAAGATAAGTAGAAGAACTTCCCTATATTCACAGAACTAATAAGTGTCTGAGGTTGAATTTGAATTCTCTTTTTTTTTTGTTTGTTTTTTGGAGGGGGGCGAGAAGGGCAATTGGGTTTGTGACTTGCCCAAGGTCACACAGATAGTAAGTGTTAAGTGACTGAGCTCACATTTGAACTCAGGTCCTCCTGATTCCAGGGCCAGTGCTCTATTCACTGCACCACCTAACTGCCCCATGGAATTTTAATTCTTTAGTATTTAAATACATATGGAAAAATAATTGAATTTGAACTCTTCAACAATTAAATACTTACAGGAAAAATTAATTGAATTGGAGGAAGTAATAGATAGTACAACTATAATAGTGAGAGTGGGTAGATGTCTAAATATTACCAATATAATTCAAAGAAAGGGACAGAAAATGAAAATTTAGCTAAAATGTTTAGAATGACTGCAGAAGTTATGGAACATTTGGGAGCCTATCTACCATAACATACAAAACCACCATATGAATCCAACTACAAAATATGCTAAGAGAAATAAAGACAGATTTAAATAATTAAAGAAATATTAATTGATCTTAGGGAGATCATAGCAATATAATCAAAAGAATAATGCTGTCTAAATTTATTAGTGTGACAGCAGTCACATTACCAAAGTATTAATTGATTGAGCTAGAATATTTAACCATAACATTCATGGAAAAGAAAAAAAGCCTAAAAACATATCAAGCTAATAACAAAAAATTTTGAAAAAGGACCTATTGGTATAATATTTCACACTACTCTATGAAGCCATAATCATAAAATGATTTGTGAAGGAACATATTAGGTATATAACACACAGAAGCAAATAAAATAATATAGGGTCAAATAAAAGAAAACTCCTGTTACTGAAATAAAGCTCACTATTTGACATTATTTTGTGGGAAACAAGAAAGTAGACTGACAGAAATTAAGCACAGTCTGGTATTTTACAACATATTCCAAGAGAAACTCACAATGAATAAGTGATATCACAAAAAAATACTGAAGCACAGAATAAATTATCTTTCATATGTAGGGAGAGGTATTTTTATGGATTCTAAATAGATTGCTATACTTTCTATTGTTAAAAAATTTTAAAGTAATAGATACTGTTTTTTAAAACTTTTTCTTCATCAACTGAGATACTCTTACTTTTGAAATTAATAGGGTCAATTATGTTGATAGTTTGGTTATTATTGAGTCATCACTGAATGCCTGGTACAAATCCAACCTGGTTAGAGTATAGAACTTTGTGATATATAAGTATAGTCCCCATGCTAATATTTTTTGCATTAATATTTATTAGGGAAATTCATGTGGCTTTCTTCCTCTGTTTTGTCTCTTTTTAATTTAGGTGTCATAACCATATTTGTCTTATTCAAAGAACCCCTACTTTTTAACCCTTATAAGTTCCTCCAACTAATTATTTTCAATTCATATGGTATTAGATTTTTTAAAATATTTGTTAGATGGGCAGATTGGCTAAGATGACAAAACAGGAAAATGACAAATGCTGGAGAGCATGTGGAAAAATTGGAAGACTAATGCATTTCTGGTGGAGTTGCAGCTGATTCAACCATTCTGGAGAGCAATCTGAATCTATGGAGTATAAATAACTTCATATTTTTTGATGCAGCAATATCACTTAACAGGGTTGTATCCCAAAGAGATCATAGAAGTGGAAGGAAGACCCATATGTATAAAAATATTTATAACAGCTCTGTTTGGGGTGGAAAAGTATTGGAAATTAAGGGTGCCCATCAATTGGGGAATGGCTGAACAAGTTGTGGTATATGCGTGTAATGGAATACTATTGTGCTATAAGAAACAAGGAGCAGATGGACGTCATATTTACCTGGAGAGGATTATATGAATTGATGCTGAGCAAGAAGAGCAGAACCAGGAGAAATTTGTACACAATTACAGACATAACATATGTGTGATGACCAACTTTGATAGACTGGACTCTTATCAGCAATGCAGGTTAAGTTGTCAACTCCAAAAGACTCGCGTTGGAGAGAGATATCTACATTCAGAGAAAGAACTGTAAAGAACAGAGTTTGAATGCAGACTGAAGAAAACTACCTGCTCTCTTTCTTTTTCTGGTTTGGTATTGTTTCTTCTTTCCCATTGTTCATTCCATCTGATAAAATCCTTCTTTATAACCTGAGTAATGTTTAATGTGAAAGTATTTGCTGATCCTATACTTGATTATATGCCATTATGGGGGGGGGGGAGAAAATTTGAAACTCAAGGAATTGTGGAAATGAATCTTATAAACTAAAAGTAAACAAACAAATTAACAAAGAAATAATATAAAAAGAAAAATATTTCATAGAATTCACTTATAAATAAATCTGTTCCTGTTTTTTTTTCCTTTGAGAATTTATTTATGGCCTATTTACTTTCTTTTTTTCTAAGATAACCATATTTAAGTATTCTAATTTTTTTTCTCTTAAGATGGGCAATTTATATTTTTGTAAATATTCATCCATTTCATTTAGTTTGTCAGTTTTATTTGAATATAGTTCATGGAACTAGCTCCTAATCACTGCATCTAATTCCCTTTCCTTGGTTTGAATTCATTTTTAAATAATGTTCTTGCTAATTTTGTTTTCTTCTTTCAAAAATCAAATTACCTAATGTCATTTTTTGGGAAAATTTCCTAGCTGTACTTATTATTCTTTTTTAACTTTTAATTTTATTGATTTTTCCTTTGGTTTTCAAGTTTTCTATGTTGGTCTTTATTTGGGGTTTTTGGTTGTTTAACTTTCTATGGTTTTTTTTTTTTTGGTTTTTGTTTCTTTGTTTAGTTGCAGACATGACTCATTGATCTGCTCTTTTTTTTTTGGCTTTTTGGAGGGGGGAAGGCAGAGCAATTGGGGTTAAGTGACTTTCCCAAGGTCACACAGCTAGTAGGTGTTAAGTATCTGAGGCCAGATTTGAACTGAGGTCCTCCTGACTCCAGAGACAGTACTCTGTTCACTGCACCATGTAGCCATCCTCATTCTTTTAATGACAAAATTTTTCAGAAAAATAAATTATCCTCTAAATATTGCTTTGGCTGCATCCATGAAAACGCAGTTTGTTGTATTACTGTTGTCATTTATCCTCTAAATATTGCTTTGGCTGCATCCATGAAAACGCAGTTTGTTGTATTACTGTTGTCATTATATTTAATGAAATTCATTTTTTCTATTAATTTTTCTTTGACCTAACCAATCTTTAGAATTTATTTAGGTTGAAAGTATGCTTTGAAAGGAAGTAGAGTCAAGTGATAGAATGAAAGATCACAGTTTTGCCTTAGATAAAGATAATTCCCATCTTCCCTTAAATAAGAAAGAATTCTTTTCTTTTTTTGTTGCTTTTTGGAGTGGGAGAAGGCACAGCAATTGGGGCTAAGTGACTTTCGAAGGTCACATGACTAGTTTTCTTAAGTGTCTGAGGCTGAATTTGAACCGACGTCCCCCTGACTCCAGGGCTGGTGCTCTGTTCACTGAGCCACTTAGCTGCCCCAATGAGACAAAATTCTGATTGGAAAAGCCAAATAAGTCATAGTCAGTTATTTTTCTTACACAAGGAAGTTCAGGAAGAGAGAAAAAGAGGTCTATGGACAATAAATAGATGAAGGGTTACCAGGAGCTCAGTGCAGCAGCAATATCATAATAATCAGAATCAACAACAGCCAAGGGTAGTGACAACAGCAATGGCAATATGGAACTTCCAGGCTGTCTAGGATGGTAAGGGAACTGAATTCCTGGGCAGAAGTTGGTCACAGAGAATCCTTATAGTTACACTGGGGACAGAAATTGGTGCCATCTGACAGCTCTATTGAGCATTACCTAGTTTAAGGTCACAATTTAAGGTCAGAGAGGAATAGTTGCAACTGAAGGAGAAAAGGAGCCTTACCATGTAAAGAGCAAAGGATAAATTCAGGAATGATAACTGTGTAATTCTTAGCCCACAAATACAGTGGGAAATCAATTCTAATCTTTCTTTATTTTTTCTTTTTTATTAATTAATTAATTTTTAGTTTTCAACATTCATTTCCATAAGGTTTAAATTTTCTCCAGAGATCTATGACATCTAACTTTCCTAAAATTCTATTTATATTGTTATATTATTTCTTATTTACCTTTTGGTTAGATCCATTTAGTTCTGAGAGGTAAAAATTGAAAGTCCCCCTCTTTCTGCCTGTAACTCATCTAACTTTTCTTTAAGAATTTAGAAACTATGGCATTTTGTGTATGTTCAGCATTAATATGAATTCATTGTTTATGATACTTTTTTCTATAATGTAATTTCTTTGATTATCCTTTGGTGAGATAATGGTTCTGCTTTTTAAAAAATTTCAGCTGAAGCATGAAATATTTTTTTAAATCCCTTATTTTAACTCCTTGTGTGGTTTTGTTTCAAGTGTGTTCCTTATAAACAATGCATTGTTAAATTCTATTTTTGAATCCATTTTGTTATTTGTTTCCATTTTATGGATTATTTCATCCAATTCAAATTCACAATCATGATTCCTAATTGTGCATCTTTTTCCACCCCATATTTTTTGTTTACCCTCTCTTTTTTTTACCCTATCCCTCTGCAAAATTGTTTTGCTTCTTACTAACTCCACTAATAATGCATTATTGTTACAATTTTCCCATATCTTCTTTATCATTTTCCTCTTTTCTCATGTCAGGCTATCTGATAGGTATGATGTGGTAACTCAGAATTGTTTTGGTTTGCATTTCTTAATCAATAGTGACTTAGAGCATTTTTTCATATGACTATAGATAGCTTTAATTTGTTCCTCTGAAAACAGCCTGTTAATTTCCTTTGGTCATTTATGAATTTGGAAATGAATTGTATCCTAAAGATTTGACTCAGTTTTTCCATATATTTTAGAAATGAGCCCTTTATCAGAGAAACTGGCTGTAAAAAGTCTTTCCCAGTTGTCTGCTTCCCTTCTAATCTCTTGTTTGCATGGGCTTTTTTTGTGCAAACCTTTTCAATTTAATGTAATCAAAATTATCCATTTTGCATTTTATATTGTTCTCTATCTCTGGTTTAGTAATAAAGTCTTCTGTTCTCCATAGATCTGACAGGAAAACTATTCTTTGCTCTCTTAATTTGCTTATAGCATCAGCCTTTATATCTAAATCATGTACCTATTTTGACAATTTTTATATACAGGGTAAGACATTGGTCTATACCCAGTTTCTGCCATACTATATTCCAGTTTTCCTAACAGTTTTTGTCAAATAGGGAGTTCTTATCCCAGAAGTTGGTGTATTTTAGTTTATCAAACAATAGATAACAGTTATTGACTCCTGTATCTTGTGTACCTAACTTATTCCATTGATCCACCACTCTACTTCTTAGTAGATTGATGAATGATGCTTTATAATACAATTTAAGACCTTGTATGGATAGGCCACCTTCCTTAGCATTTCTTTTCATTAATTCCCCAGATATTCTGGAACTTTTGTTCTTACAAATGAATTTTATTATTTTTCTAGCTCTATAACACAAATTTTTGGTAGTTTAATTGCTATGGAACTGAATAAGTAAATTAATTTAGGCAGAATTGCCATTTTTATTATATTATCTCAGCCTACTAATGAACAACTGATATTTTTCCAATTATTTAGATCTGACTTTATTTGTGTGAAAAGTGTTTTGTAATGGTGTTCATATAGGTCCTGCGTTTGCTTTGGAAGAAAGAATCACAAATATTTTATAATGTCTACAGTAATTTTAAATGGAATTTCTCAATTTTGCTGATAGTTTTCATAATATTGAATAAACCCTGCATTAGTTGTGTAAATCCTGTCTGGTTGTAGTATATTGTTATCCTGATAAATTGCTGTAATCTTTTTGCTAATATTTTATTTAAAATTTTTGCATCTGTATTCTTTAGGGAAATTGGTCTATAATTTTCTTTCTCTGTTTTGACTCTTCTTGCTTTATAAAAAGAATTTAGTAAGACTCCTTTTTCACTTATTTTCCCAAATATTCTACATAGCATTGGAATTAATTGTTCTTTAAATGTTTGATAGAATTCACTTGTATAACCCTCTGACCCTGGAGATTTTTTTCCTAGGGAGTTCATTGATGGCTTGCTTAATTTTATTTTCTGAGAGGGGGTCATTTAAGAGTTTTGCTTCCTCTTTTGTTAATCTAGGCAATTTATATTTTTATAAATATGCATCCATTTCACTAAGATTGTCAAATTTATTGGCAGACAGTTGGGAAAATAGTTTCTAATTATTGTTTTAATTTCTTCTTCACTGGTGGTGAATTCACCCTTTTCCTTTTTGATAGTGTCAATTGAGTTTTCTTTTTTTTTAAATAAAATTAACCAATGATTTATCAATTTTTATTTTTTCATAAAACCAACTCTTATTATATTCATTAGTTCAATAGTTTTTGTAATTTCTTTCTTTCTTTGCTTTTTGGAGGGCAGTTGTGGTTAAATGACTTGCCCAAGGTCACACAGCTAGTTTTTGTGTTCAGTGTCTGAGGCCAGATTTGAAATCTGGTCCTCCTGACTCCAGGGCTGGTGATTCACTGCACCAACTAGCAGCCCCAAGTTTTCTTAATTTCAATATTATTAATCTCTCCTTTGGTTTTCAGTATTTCTAATTTGGTATTTGATTGGGGATTTTTTATTTTTTTTCTTTTTCTAGCTTTTTCAGTTGCACACCTAATTCACTGACCTCCTTTTTCTATGTTTTATTTATGTAAGCATTCAGAGATTAAAAAAAAAACCTTCCATTAAGAACCACTTTTGCTGCATCCCCTAAGTTTTGGTATGTTGTCTCACTATTGTCATTCTCTTCAATGAAGTTATTGATTGTTTCTGTGATTTGTTGTTTGACCCACTCATACTGTAGGATTAGATTATTTTCCACTTAAATTTTATTCATTCCTCCCATGGACCTTTATTACATATAATTTTCATTGTATCTTGATCTGAAAAAGATGCCTTGACTATTTCTGCCTTTCTGCACTGGATTATGAGTTTTTTATGCCCTACTACATGGTCAGTTTTTGTGTGTGTGCCATGAACCATTAAAAAAATGTATATTCCTTTCTATACCCATTCAGTTTTCTCCAAAGGTCTACACTATCTAACTTTTTGAAAATTCTATTCACCTCCTAAACTTCTTTTTTGTTTATTTTGAGGTTAGATTTATCAAGTTCAGAGAGGGGGAGGTTGAGGTCCCCCACTAGTAGTTTTGGTGTCAATTTCTTCCTGTAACTCCCTTAACTTCTCCTCTAAGAATTTGGATGCTATTACACCTAGAGCATATGAGTTAAATAATGATATTAATTCTTTGTCTATCATGCCTTTTAGCAGTATATAGTTCGCTTCCTTATCACTTTTAATTAGATTTAATTTGACTTTTGATTTGTCTAAGATCTGGTGTGCTACCTCTGAATTTTGGTTTTTTTTTTTGTTTGTTTGTTTTTACTTCAGCTGAATCACAATATATTCTTCTCCAGCTTTTTACCATTACCCTGTATGTATGCACATATTTCAAATTTGTTTCTTCTAAGCCAAATATTGTAGTATTATGGTTTTTAATCCATTCAGCTACCCGTTTCCATTTTATGGGAGAATTTATCCCATTAACATTCACTGTTATAATTACTATTGTGTTCTTCTCTCCATTCTTCCCCCTCTCCCATTTATATTTTATTTATCCTTTCTTCTTTTCTCTCTTCAAAAAAGTTTTGCTTTTGACCACTGCCTCCCTCCATCTAAACTCCCTTCTATTATCCCCATTCCTTTTCTTTCCCTTTTCCCTTAATACTTATTCCCTCCCTTCTAACCACCCCCTCCCTTTCTTTCCCTTTTGCCCTCCTACTGCCTGTAGGACAAGTTAGATTTCTATACCTCAGTATGCTATTCCATCCTTGAAACAAATCCAATGAGAGTAAAATCAAACAATGCTCATCTCCCTCCTTTCTTTCCCTCTACTGTAATATGTTTTTCTGACTCTTCAAGTGATGTAATTTACCCTTTTTTGCCTCCCTTCCTCTTCTCCTATTACAATCACTTTGCCCATCTTAATTAAGTTTTTTTATTATCACATCAATTAAATTAGACCCCCCTGCCTCTGCCTATGTATATTCTTTTTAAATATCATTATGAACATATAATTTCCAATAGTTATAAGTATCATCTTATCATGTAGGAATGTAAATAGTGCATCCTTATTGAAAAATATGTTTTTTTTTCCTTTCCTGTTACCTTTTAATGCCTCTCTTGAGTCTTTTATTTGAAGATCAAATTTTCCATTGAGCTCCATCAAATTTTCATCAAGAAGGTCTGGATGTCTCCTATTCCATTGAATATTCATCTCCTTGCCAAGAAGATTATGCTCAATTTTGCTGGGTATCTTTGATTGTAATTCAAACTCCTTTGCCTTATGGAATATCTTATTCCAAGTCCTCTGATCTTTTAATGTAGAAGCTGCAAAGTTTTGTGTGATACTGAGTAGTTCCATGATATTTGAACTGTTTCTTTCTGGCTGTTCACAATACTTTCTCCTTGACTGGCATTTGGCTATAATATTCCTTGGCATTTTCAATTTGGGATCTCTTTCAGGAGGTGATATTTTCAATTACTGTTTAACCCTTTGGTTCTAGTACCTCAAGGCAGTTTTCCTTGATGACTTCTTTGAACATGCTCTCCAGGTTCTTTTTTTTCATCATGGTACTCAGGTAGACCAATAATTCTTACAGCATCTCTCCTGAATTTATTTTATAGGTCAGTTGTTTTTACAATGAGGTATTTTATGTTTCCGTCCACTTTTTTCATTCTTTTGATTTCATTTGACTGATTCTTGCTATTTCATAGTCATTAGCTTCCAGTTGCCCAATTCTAATTTTTAACAAATTGTTTTCTTCAGTTAGTTTTTGCATATCCTTGTCCAGTTTGCTAATTTACTTTTTAAGCAGTTGTTTTCTTCAGTGTAATTTTTTCCCCCATTTTGTCAATTGTATTTTTACATTTTTCTTCTGCCTCTCGTATTTGACTTTTAAAATCCTTGTTGAGCTCTCTCAAGAAGGTTTTTAGGGCTTGAGACAAGTTTATATTCCCCATTGAGTTTTCAGGTGAGGGTATATTGGCCATGTTGCCCTCTCCTCAATTTTTGTTTTGATCTTCCCTCTCACAAAGATATTTGTCTATGGTCACTGATTTTTTTTAATTCTTCTTCCTCATGTTATTTATATTTTTTCTGGCTTCTAAATTTGATCTCTGCTTTTGAGGTCCCAGAATTTTGGTGCTAGAGGTTAGAAGCCTGGTTACTGGTTTTCTGTGCTGCAGCCTCAGGTGCTGTCAGCTGGATGTTGTAATGGTCTGGTAGTTTACCTGGTGCTGGTGGTGGTGGCTGGTGTGTGCATTGTATTGGCACTTACCACACCTCCACTCTGGAGCTAAGGATCTCTCACTGGTCTCCTGAGGGGGGCCTTGTTGCTGGCTTGCTGGCACACCTCCTATCTTGTACTGGACCCCTCCACATACAGCAAGATGGACCTTTCCTGTTAATTCCCCAAGTCTCCCAAGCCAAAAGTTTGCCATATCCCAAATTTCTTTTGGGTACACTATTCAGGATTTTTCCTGGTACAATATTCTCTGGGTTTTTCAAGGTCAACAATGGAGGGTGAGATTGACTTACTGCTTGTGACCAACTTCTTGGAATCAGCACCACTGCCAGTGATTTAGTCTATTAGGGTCTGCTCTGACTTTCCTATGGTCAAGTCTGTGCTAATGCAGCCTGTGTACTAGACTGTACTCCTTACACAGGTGCAACAGATCCTTCCTGTCAACCTTCCAGGTTGTCTTGGTCTAGATATTATCTAGATATATGCCACACTCTGTCTCTTTGTGCATTCTGTCACTCTAGAATTTGTTCAAATTCACTTTTTAGAGGTTTTTGAAGGAGTTTGTGAGAGAGATCTGGTGAGTCCCTGCATTCACTCTGCCATCTTGATTGCAGCCCCTGCTTTCATCTTTGTTGGTGATATATTCACACATTTCATTTTTAATGCAATTGATTTGGTTTTCTTCTCTCTTTTTTAAGTTAATTATCCAATTGATTATTTGTTTACAAAAAAACAACTTCTAGTTTTATTTATTAATTCCATGGTTTTTTACCATAACCTTTTGTTGACTATGGTGTTTCCATATCTAGAATTAGATTTGAGGGATTATTTTAAAGTGTTTGGAGGGAAATCTTGGGAGATGTACTCATTGGTGCTTTCTCTACTCTGCCATTTTGTTTCCCTCCTATATCATGCAAAAATATTTTACAAACAAAGAACTCTAATACTACATAAACTATTTGAAAAAAAAATTGGTAAAGATGGAGTCCTACAAATTTCTTCTAGAACACAATTATTTTCTTTTTTTAATTAAATTTTGTTTTTATTTTTTAATTTATACCATTCATTTCTACAAGATTTTGAGTTAAAAATTTTATGCCTGTCTCTCCCCTACCCAACACCCCAAAACAGCAATCCCACTGCATAGCCCATCCCCAGTCTGCTCTCTCCTATATCCTCCCCCATTCCCCTCTATGAATTTCTGGTACGGCAAGATGGATCTCCATACCCCAGTGCCTGTTTATCTTATTCCCCAGTTGCATGTTAAAAAATAACAATAGTTTTTAAACATTTGATTTTACAAATTTGAATTCCAGATTATTTCCTTTCCTGTTTCATCACCCACCAGCTATTCAATATATGTTGTACAGGTGTAGTTATGCAAAATATTTCCATAGTGGATGTATTGTGAAAGACTGACTATATTTCCCTCCATCCTATCCTGCCCTCCACTTGTTCTATTCTCTGCTTTGACCCTGACCCTTTTCAAAAGTGTGTGCGCCTATTTACAATCCCCCCAACCTGCTCTCCCTTTCATCATCTCCCCTCTCTTCTTCTTCCCCCATACTCTACTGTAGGGTAAGATACCCAATTTAGCATGTATGACATTCCGTCCCTAAGCCAAATTCAAAGAGAATAAGGTTGACTCATTCCCTTTTGCCTTCCTTTTCTTCCTCTCCATTGTAACCACTTGCCTCTTCTATATAAGATAATTTACCTCATTCTGTCTCTCCCCATCTCCTCTCATTATATTCGTCTCTCACCTCTCCATTTCACCTTTTAAATATCATCCCTTCCAATTCAATTGATCCTTTTCCCTCTGTCTATATATACCTGTACACATATGTACACACACTCACATATGTATTCATAGGTACATGTACCCTTCTATATAGACATATGTGTACATATACATATGTGTGTATACATACATTTATATTCCCTTCAACTACCCTCATGTGGAGAAATTTTCATAAGTTACAATTATTGTTTTTCCGTGTATGCATGTAAATAGTTCAACTATGGTAAGTTCCTTATTATTTCTATTCCCTGTTTACCTTCTCATGCTTCTTGTATTTGAATGTCAATTTTTTTTTATTTGACTCTGGTTTTCTCATCAAGAATGCTTAAAAGACTTCTGTTTCATTGAATAACCATATTTTCCCCTGAAACATTATACTCAGTTTTGCTGGGAAGTTGATTCTTGGTTTTAATCCTAGCTCCTTTGATCTCCAGAATATCATATTCCAAGCCCCTCGATCCCTTAATGTAGAAGCTGCTTGTTCCTGTGCTATCTTGATTGTGTTTACACAACATTTTAATTGTTTCTTCTTGGCTGCTTGTAATATTTCCTCCTTCATCTGCAAACTCCAGAACCTAGCTATAATATTCCTAGGAGTTTTCTTTTTGGGATCTTTTTTAAGAGGTGATTGGTGAAGTCTTTCGATTTCTATTTTGCCCTCTAGTTCCAAAATATCAGGGCAATTTTCCTCGAGAATTTCTTGAAGAATGATTTCTAGGTTAGTGTTTTGATCATGGCTTTGAGGTAGTCCAATAATTTTTAAATTATCTCTTCTGGATATATTTTTCATGTTAGTTGTTTTTGCAATGAGATATTTCAAATTGCCTTCTATTTCTTTGTGTGTGTTTGTATCTGTTTAATAGTATATTGATTTCTCATAAAGTCATTAGCTTCCATTTGCTCCAATCTAATTCTTAAGGAATTATTCTCTTCACTGAGCTTTCAAAATTCTTTTTCCATCTGCCAAATTTGCCTTTTTCAAGCATTCTTCTCTTCATTGGCTTTTTGGGCCTCTTTTGCCATTTGAATTAATCTATTTTTAAGGTTCTATTTTCTTCAGTCAGGTTGTTGAATCCCTTCAATATTTTCTTGCATTATTCTCATTACTCTTCCCAATTTTTCTTTCACTTCTCTTACCTGATTTTCAGAATAATTCTTGTGCTCCTCCATGGTCTATAACCAGTTCATATTTTCTCCAAAGCTTTTGGTGTAAGATTTCTGACTTTGTTGTCTTCCTCCCATTCTATGTTTTGATCCTTTATGTCCCTGAAAAAGGAATATAAAGTTGGATTTTTTGCTTCCTTTGCTTACTCATGTTGCCACTCAATTTTTGAGCTTTTTTGCTACAGTAGAACTCTGTTTATAGAGGGAAAGTTTTGTTCCAAATCACTAGGGTTTTTGCAGCTGCTAGAGCTATTAGGAGGATGCCATCTCTGCAGCCTCCACAACCTCTGGCTTACTGGTCACATACCTCAGGACCATCACCAAATACTGCAATCTAGATCCAGGCAGGTTAAAGTAAGAGCCATTGCCCTCTGAATGTTCACTTCTCCCCCACCCCCATTGTCTGCATGGCAGGATCTCTGAAGCAGCCACATGGAGGCAGCTGCAGGGCTGCCACGCCTCTACCACTTCTAGCTCTGGGGGCAGACGACAGACCACACCTCTGTTTCTCCACCCCCACCCCCATTCGATCAGAGTTCTACACTGACCTTTTACTTTGTCTTTGCCATTCATGGGTTGATATTCCTGAAAACTGCCACAGCTGCTTGTGATCCACTCTCCTGAGGTCTGCTACAGCTGCTGCTGGTTGGGATCACCCTGGGGCTAAAATGGCAGGCCCACAGGGGGCTGGGCTAGGCTCACAGCATGCTGCAATGGACCCTTCCTGTCCATATGACAGGCTGCTTTCACTGGGAGATTTGTTTCTCTTTGTCACTTTGTGAGGTCTACAGCTCTCATAGTTTTTTTGGGTCATATTTTTTCATTATTTTAGGTGGTTATTGGGGCAGCTCACAGAGTTTTCCTGCTTCTATGCTGCCATTTTGGCTCCACCCCACAATTATTTTCTTGATATCTAAACTAGGGAGATCTAAAACAGAAAAAGAAATATTGATTCAAAATTTAAAAAATGTACCAAGAATAGTATAGCTAGATAGATATATAAATAGATGATGTTATAACAAAATTCTAATAATATGACAATATAACAAATATATTACATAGTACAAAAAAATTGGGAATCTACCTGCCAAGACACAAAGGAACTTTATGAACATAATTACAAAATAATCTTCACACAAATAAAGACAGGCAAATAATATGAGAAATATAAGTATCTCATGGGTAGTCTGAGCCAATATAGTGAAAATGACAATTGTACCTAACTTGATTTATTTATTCAGTGTCATACCCAAAAAATCTCTTGAAACACTTCTTTATAGAACTAGAAAAATAATGATAGATTTCATTTGTAGGAACAAAAGTCAACAATATCAAGGAAATTATAAAAAAATCAAGGAACGCGATATCACAGTACAACGTCTCAAAGTATATGACAAATTTGTAATCATAAAAATAATTTAGTGCTTGTTAAGAAATAAAGTGGTATATCAATTGAAAATATTAAAGACACAATATACAGAAGCAAATGAGGATAATAACATAGTGTTTGATTAAAAAAAAACAGGATGCTAACTATTAAGAGAAAAACTTAGCCATCTGACAAAAAACTTCTGGAAAAACTGAAAGTAATCTGGCAGAGGCCAGGATCTCACATATAATGAGATATGTTGAAAATAGGTACATGGCTTAGACATTGTTATAGCATAAACATATTAGTGCAAAGTGGAAGAATGTACCCATCAGATCTATGGTTAGAGGAAGAATTTGTGATGAAATAAGAGATAGAGAGTTTCATGGGAGGCTAAATAAATAATTTGTGTTATACTTAGAAGGTTTTATGAAAAAAAATACATTTCAGCTAAAATTAGAAGAAAAGCATGAAATAGAAAAAACAATCTGTCAAATTTCTTTGATAAAGGTCTCATTTCATGAAATAAATAGGGAACTGACTTAAATTTATAAGAATGAGTTATTGGGGTGGCCAGGTAGCACAGCGAGTAAGAGCACTGGCTCCAGTGTCAGGATGACGTGGGGATCGAATCCGGGCTCAGACACTTAGCACCCACCCAGAAACACCCGGCCGTGAAACCTTGAGCAAGTTACTTAACCCCAATTGCTTAGGGGAGACCAGGTGGCTCAGCAAGTAAAGAGCACTGGCTCCAGTGTTGGGATGACCTGGGGATCAAATTTGGGCTCAGATACTTAGCACCACACCCAGAAATAGCTGGCTCTGTAACCTTGAGAAAGTTACTTAACCCTGATTGCTTAAAAAAAAAAAGAATAAGTCATTATCCAATTGATAAATCATCAAGGGATGTGAATAACACTTTTTCAGAAAAAAAAATTGGTCATAAAAATATTCTAAAACATTAATAATTAGAGAAATGCTAATTTAAAAAAAACTAAGGTATCCACCTCAAATATCATATTGATTTCTGTGGCAGAAAAGAAAGTCACAAATACTGGAGAAAATGTGAGAAAATAGGTACACTAATACACAGTTGATGAAGTGTGAAATAGTCCAGCATTTTGGAATGCAATTGGGAACTATGCCCTAAAAGCTATTAAATTGTGCATATCCTTTGACCCACAAATACTGCTATTAGGTCTATACCCCAAAGGGATCATAGCAAAATGGAATGGACCTTTGTACATATATGTATAAAAATATTTGCAGCAGCTCTTTTTCTGGTGGCCAAGAATTGGATACTGAGGGAATGCCCATCAATTGGGTGCTACCTGAATAATCTATGCTATATGAATGTAATGGAATATAATGAAGGAGGTGGCTTCAAAATAACCTGAGAAGATATATGAACTGATGCAAAGTAAGCAGAACCATGAGAATAATTTACATAGTAACAACAGTACTAAAAAGAAAATCAACTGTGAATGATTTACTAACTCTGAACAACACAACATACCACAGTTCTAATGATGAAACATAATGACTCATGATGAAACACATTATCCACTTCAAGACTGAGAGCTGACAGACTCAGACTGCATCATTGCATTGAATTGAAGCACTTATTTTTACCTTTATTTTGTTTATGTAACAAGGCAAAGTGGAAATTTATCCTGTATGACATCATATTTGCAATGAGTTTTATATTTCTTCCTTTCTCAATAGATTGAGGGAAATGTGGGGAAGGGAGAGATTCTTGGAACTGAATATAAAAACAAATGAGCTTATTTTGTTTCCAACTAATTTTTAAATTTTGCTTCAAAGAACTTTTATTGAATATAATTTTATTAAAATTTGGTCAAAGAAACAATATTTCTTTGCATTTGTTCATGGTTTTATGACCTAATTCATGGTCAGATTTTGTGGAAGTGCCTTATACACTTGAGAAAAAAAAATATCTACTTCTTTCAATTCCCCTTCAATTTTCTCTGGAGATAAAGTGCCAGGAATAAGCATTTATATTGTAGCTACTATTTGTTTGGAATTATTTTAACTGTTTGTTCATTTTTAAGCAATCAGGGTAAAGTAACTTGCTCAAGGTTACACAGCCAGTTATTTCTGGGTATGGTGCTAAGTATCTGAGCCTGGATTTGATCCCCAGGTCATCCTGACACTGGAGCCGGTGTTCTTTACTTGCTGAGCCACCTGGCTGCCCCTAAGCAATTGGGGTTAAGTAACTTGCTCAAGGTTACATGGCCAGGTGTTTCTGGGTGGTTGCTAAGTGTCTGAGCCCAGATGTGATCTCCAGGTCATCCTGACACTGGAGCCGGTGCTCTTACTTGCTGTGCTACCTGGCCACCCCATTTTAACTGTTCTTGACAAATATTATGTCACTTGATAAACTTTAGAACTAAGTTGTTCCTTTTTTGAAAATTTCTTGGAGAAAAGCCTAAAATACTACTTGTCCTCTTCCTCTTCCCTCTTTCCTTCCTCCTTCTCCTCTTCCTCAACTCCTCTTCCTTCTCTAATCCTTGTTCTTCTACTCCTACTCATTGTTATTGTGGTTGATCTTTTTTTTTTCCTTCTGTAATGGTAATGGAAATTTGAAGACCTTTTCTGCACCTTAATAGGCCAAATGTAATCACATGGAGCCCATATGGGGTGGGGTGGAGGAGCTTGCAGAAAGGGTGAAACAAGAAGGGTGGAGCAGGAAGGAACAGGAGAGAGAACCAGAACAGCTGGGAGAAAGCATCAAGGAGATTGAGCAGCTAGTGTGAGTGAGAGAGGGACATTTTTGCTTAAGGGAGCCTGTTTTGTTTTGAAGGCCTGATGGAGGGAATGCTTAGGAATATTGATTTTTGCTTCATTGGTTATATGTACCAACTTCTTGGTTGCTATGATGGCTTTCTGGTTTGGGGATTTGGCTTTCTGGTATTTGAATAAATGTTTTGGTTCTGTCTTCCAAGTTAAGAGCCTGTTCCATTTAGTAATTCACAACTATACTAGCATATTCATGGCCACTGTGGGTGCTGTGAATATTGCATTAGTGTTATACCTGCTTCTACAGATGCTGCTGCTAATGGTAGTGGTGCTCTACTATTACTTCTTTTTTCATAATCCAATAATTTTGTTATTTTTTATTAATTTATATCACAAATTCATAGTGGATTGATTTCAACAGCTCAGGTTCCTTGTCATTGTTTCTCACAAAGCATGCTTCTCTGGGTGGAGAAAGTTAGCATTTCAGTTGAAGCCAAGCATCTTTTATTTTGCTTCCTTCTTTTTTTTAATTTTTAATATATTTTTATTTGGTTTTTCCTCAGTTAAGTATAAAAACAATTTTTAACATTTTTTTTAACTTTGAAATCCAAATTCTCTCCATTCCTCCCATCCTCAACCCCTCATCAAGAAGGCAAGCAATTCCATAAAAGTTAGATATATATAGTCATTCAAAACATATCCATAATAGTCATGTTGTAAAAGGAAATATAGACAAAAAACCCTCAAGAAAAATAAAGTTAAGAAAAAAAGTTGTTTCAATCTCTATTCAGACAACATCAGCTCTTTTTCTAGGGAAGGATAGAATTTTTCACCCTATGTCCTTCACAACTGTCATGTATCATAGTATTGCTGAGAATAGCTAAGTCATTTACAGTTGATCATCAAATATTGCTGTTACTTTGTACCTAGTGCATTTCACTTTGCATTAATCCATATAAGACTTTCTAGGTTTTTCTTAGACGATCCTCTTCATAATTTCTTATTGTGCAAAAGTATCCCATCAGATTTAAATATGACAACTTTTTTCAGCCATTCCCCAATTGCTGTTCATCCCCTCAATTTCTAATTCTTAACCCCCAAGAAAAGAACTGCTATAAATATTTTTGCACATTCAGGTCCTTTTCCCTTTTTAAATCTCTGTTGGAATACAAGCCTAGTAGTAGTAATGCTAGGTCAAAGGGTATGCATGGTTTCATAATTTTTTGAGCATACTTCCAAATTGGTCTATAGAATGGTTTAATCAATTCACAACTCCAACAACAGCACATCAATGTCTCATTTTTTCCCACGTCTTCTCCAACATTTGCCATTTACTTTTCTTTACTATTATCTAATCTAATAGGTATGAGGTAGAATCTCAAAAATGTTTTAACTTTCATTTCTCCAATCAATAGTGAGTTAGAATTTTTTTAAATGGCTATATAGACTTTAATTACTTCATCTGAAAATTGGTCATATCTTTTCATCATTTAGCTATTAGGAGGGGCTCTTATTTTTGTAAATTTGACACAATTCTCTATATGTAAAATAAATAAAATAAATGAGCCCTTTATGAGAGAAACTTAATTGATTTTTTCACTATTTACTAGTTACTATTTTGCTATTTTTCACTAGTTGTTATTGTTTATTCTATTTCTATCCTTCCTATTTTCCCTGCCTGTGTTTATTCTATTCTCTCTCCTTTGACCCTGTCCCTCCTCAAAAGTGTTTTGCTCATTATTACGCTTTCCCTTAATCTGTTCTCCCTTATATTTCCCCCTAGCCTTCTCTTATTCTCTTCCCCTTTTATGTTCTTGTAAGCTAAGACAGATTTCTACACCCCATTGCTTGTGTATCTTATTTCCCAGTTATACATAAAAACACTGAACTTCTGGACCTCCTTTTCCATTTGACCAATTCTGTTTTGTAAGGCATTCTTCTTTTCACTAACCTCTTTTTCCATTTGGTCTAGTATAAGGTGTTATCCCCTCCTCCAATCTGCTCTCCCATATTTTCTCCCATACCCCATTCAACTTTTCCAGTAGGGCATGGTGGATCTCTATGCCCCAGTGCCTGTATAGCTTATTTCCCAACTACATGTAAAATAGTATTTATAATAGTATATGTTTATGTGTATGTATGTATGTATGTAGGGGCCTGTAGCTCCTTTTTGGATTTCAGGCAGACTCTCTGAGTTCAGGTCTGACATAACAAGATACAGAGTAATCAGCAATATGTGCTGATCTCATCTGTAGTCAGGGCACCCTAAACCCTAGGAAGTGCCAAGGCACCCAGATTGTGTGCTGTCATGCAGTTTACCTTGTTTCCTTGAGACTAATCTCTGCAACTAAGAGTAAGTGCGCAGGAGTATTCAAGCTGTTCTGGTCACAGTCTTCCTGTTCTCTGATTGGCTCTCTACTTTCCCTGATGATCTGTCCACGAGCTCTGCAAGTGCACTTTGGGGATTTAAGGGCTAAAGCATGAGGGAGCTGAAAATAGAGGGAGAGCAGTAATAACATGCTTGTCCTGCCAATAAAATTGTACCTCTTTCCATTTCTACTGATTAGACTTCTCCTTTATGAGACTACACAGGACATGGACAGCATGTGCACTTAGGACCTGGGAAAGGTATGACTCAGCTAGAAACCTTGGGGTCACATCAAATGGCCCCCGAACAGGGACAAATAAAGTATGTGTGGTTTTAAAGGGACCTTTTAGCTGAGCCCCCAGGCTAGTAGGAAAGATAGAGGAGAAGCCCTGAGGGACCAGGGAAATTCTGGGGTTGGCTTGGGATGAAAATGGGGAATCCCCTCCTATAATTAAGTCAAAGGAAACAGAGATTTGGTCTTGACAGCTTTATAAGGCAGCTAAAGGCCAGGGACAGACCTTCCCACTTAAGGACCTGTGGAGATTTTTTGAAAAAGTGAAAATGTTCTCTCTGTGGATAGAAGACATAGGCTTAGATAGGTAGAAGTGGGGCATAGCTGGGGAACAAATAACAATTTATTTGGTAAATTGGGAGCCAGCCAGGAGAGAGAGGAGTGAGGGACTAATGGAAAAGGGACTCCAGCATTTCCCTATTTCTGCCTTTTTTCTATGGAATAAGCTGCAGCTGGACTGCTGGACATTTCCTGGGAATGCTGTTATCTCTTTCCCTCCTCCTCCCTTCCCCTGCTGTTGAATGCAGGCTAGAGAGAGAAAGAGAGGCAAATATTGTCTTGTTTAGGTTATATGATGGTAAATGCAAGTCAAAGAGTGTAGGAGAAATGTCAGGTCACAATTAGGAAAAGAATAAGGTATGTGTGGTTTTAAGGGGTTTTAATCAAAGTCCAACAGAAGGATGAGTAGACAGTAGCCAAAGCAAGAAAGTTTAAGCATATAGCAAAGGAAAGAGCATGGGTAAGAAGTTAAGATAGGTATAAGTTATTTGCTATTGGAAGGTGTAAACAGAAGTTTTAATATTTTTTTTAAAAGTTTGAAAATATCCTCCTCTTCATTCCACTCTGGCCAAGTGGAGTGAGGAGAAGGTGATAAGAAATAATAAGGGAATTTTTTTCCCTCAGATCAAAGGGTCATACGAACAAGAATTTCCTGCCTCACTTATTAGCTGTGTTATCAGAAAGAAACTGTCATAATTTTTTTTTACTATTTGGCATTTATGCTATCACTTTCAAAGAAATTTTTCAAGGAGTGGACACATAAATAAAGTTTATTGGAGTAAAAGGTAAATATGTGGAAAGGAGGAGACTGGTCAAAACTTATTTGGATTAATTCCACTCATTCAGATCATTCCTCCTGCATGTATGAGATTTGATGAAGCAGCATCATCACCCCCAGCCCCTCCCTAAAGTCCTTCTCAGTTATTCTTAATTTGTAAAACTGCCAAGGAAACTATCTGTAGAGGCAAGGTCATTCAGCCTGAGAAAGGAATTTGTTTCAGTTATGTTGTTCCTAAACAATGAATCTAACTTGCTAAGAAAGTTGCAAAATATTGAAAGGATTTCTAACAATTGAGAAAGAAAAACATTAAACGAATTTCCTTACGTAAGAAAAACCTGGTAAATATTGTTTATTACAGCTCCACAGGAATAAAATTAACGTATGATTGGATCTGAGTTGTGACTGGTGAAAAATTGCTACTAAAAATAAAAACTCTCAGAATTAACCTTTTTCAGAAGTTACAAGCTCTTATGACATAGAGGCCACTACCTATATTACATTTCATTCTTCATTTCCTAGGCCTCTTTACTATTAATCAAAAGTTCAAGTTTCTCCAACTTTTTATAGTTTTCTACTTCTATGGGCATTCTGACACAATTGAATGCTGATAATGTTTCTGCCACTAACAAACTTATTTCAATCTTTCTGTGATCATTTTTTAAATAATATTAATTACAGATATGCCCCTTATAATAAAGATATTACAACCTAGTTCCTAAAAATGAGTATACACTGGCAATGAAACAATGTGAAAGGTGAATACCCCCCCAAAAATGAAAATAATGTGGATTTTTTTACTGTGGGGGTTAGACTGTGCTTTTATATTTTCCAGAAGCTGGGGAATGACCAGTGAGGGTGCCAGAAAAGAAACGTCAGGGTGTGTACACTGAATCACCCAGAAAGATGAAAAAGCTCCAGCTGCTGCAGAAGAACTCACAGAGACAGAACATGGGAATAAAGAGTGGTTTCCCCATGCAACCAAAAGCAGATCGAACATTTTTATATCCACCCAAAGAACTGAAAAACCTATTACCCCAGGATTTGTGTTTCTTGCTGTGCTCACTCTGCTCTCTATAAAAACTGAACTGGTTCCATCCTGATTTTCATTTTGATACACCTACCCCTGTTGCATCACTTGTTTCATATATAACTGTAATTGTGACTACATGTATTTGACTTCCTCAAGCCTTCCTTACTTCAACCAATGTAAATCATTTACAGATGATATAAGATAATACTATATTTTATTGGAATATACCCTACTTTAACTGTACTCTTAAATAATGTATTAATGTTTATGATGTCATACTGTTTGTAGAACCACCATCTTTTGATTTAAGACTTCGGGGGAACCTGCACAAAAGTGATTTCTGGACTTTTTTAATCATGTGACTAATTGCAACTGTATCTTCTATTCTTCTTCTCCAATGTTCTTATGGATATACCTGTTTATGTGTGACTCCTCTGTATGTAATATTGTTTGCATTCATTGTACTACCGCTCTATGTATATCTAGCAGGGATTTGTATAATTATTTTGTCTACTATCATTGACAATTTCAACCACTGTGTCATTGTATTTAGATAATAAGTTAAATTAGAGACTTTCAGCAAAAATTAGATGCTTTAAAGGAAACTAGAATTTGTGAAAGACAAGCTATCAGAAACTGAGTTTTGTTGAAGTGTAATTATAGATTCCGTTCTATTTGTGTTATACCCATGAAATATAATAGGTCCAATTATGATTGGCAAAAAGTTAAAAATTGTTTGTTAGGGATTTTTAGAAATACCTCCATAGGAGTGTATTTGGCACAATTTGATAAATTGATTCCCTGTATCAGTGAGGCCTCCCTGGATAAAATTAAGGTGGATAATTTGAGATGACAAATTTAGGGTTCATTTAAAGAATTAAGTCCTTTGCACTGGCTATACATATATATTGCTTTCATCCCTTCTTCTTCTGGTTATATTGTATCTCCTTGCAATTTGCATTGTGAAGTATGTAGTAGGTATTTTTAAAGAAACCCTCTACTCCTGTGTTCCCACCTCGTTTTCCTTTTCCCTGAGATTTGTGAATACTATATAATATGTGATTGAATGGCTTTTTATTTATGATAATTATCCCCTTGTCTATTGCCCTATCATGAAGATGTCCAAAAAATTCCGTGCCTTGCAGGACTCATAAGATTTGGCTATCTGAGCCTAAAAGGAAGGGGGATTTGTAGGGGCCTGTAGCTCCTCTTTGGGTTTCAGGCAGCCTCTCTGAGTTCAGGTCTGACATAACAAGATACAGAGTAATCAGCTATATGTGCTGATATCATCTGTAGTCAGGGTACCCTAACCCATAGGAAGCGCCAAGGTACCCAGACTGTGTGCTGTCACGCAGTTTACCCTGTTTCTTTGAGACTAATTTCTGGGACTAAGGGTAAGTGTGCAGGAGTATGCAAGCTGTTCTGGTCACAGTCTCCCTGTTCTCTGATTGGCCCCCTACTTTCCCTGATGAGCTGTCCACAAGCTCTGCAAGTGCACTTTGAGGTTTAAAGGGGTAAAGCATGAGGGAGCTGAGAATAGAGGGAGAGATGTAACAACACACTTGTCTTGCCAATAAAGCTGTACATCTTTCAATTTCTACTGATTCGACTTCTCCTTTATGAGACTACGCAGGATGTGCCCAGCATGCACACTGAGGACCTGCTAAAGGTATGACTCAGCTAGAAACCTTGGGGTCACAACATGAACGCATTGATAATTTGGGGTCACAACTTTAAACATTTGATTTTAAAACTTTGAATTCCAAATTAATTCCCTTCCTACCTTGTCACCCACCTTTACTGGGGAGATAAGCAGTTCAGTCTAGGTTGTACATGTATAGCTAATGCAGAACAATAACATAGTAGATATATTGTAAAAGACTGATTATATTTCCCTCCCTCCTATCCCACCTCCCTCCCACTTGTTCTATTCTCTACTTTGATCTAGTCCCTTTTCAAAAGTGGGTGGTTCCAAGTTCCCTCCTCCCAGCCTGCCCTCCTTTCCATCATCCCCCCTCTCATCCCCTTCCCCCCTACTCTCCTATAGGATGAGTTACACTATTTAGTGGTATTTCATTCCATCCCCAAGCCAAATTCAATAGGAATAAGGTTGACTCATTCCCTTTGGCCTTCCTATTCTTCCCTTCCATTGTAAACATTTTCCCTTGCCTTTTCTATATGAAATAGTTTGCCCCATTCTGTCTCTCCCAATCTCCTCTCATTATATAACTCTCTGACTTCTTAATTTCACCTTTTAAGTATCATCCCTTCCAATTAAATTGGTCCTGTGCCCTCTATCTATGTATACCTGTAAACATATATACACACATTCAAATATATATTCATATGCCCATATACCCTCATATATATAATTTTTTTTCCCTTCAACTATATTTTCATACTGAGAAAAGTTTCATCAGTTACAATTATTGTTTTTCCATGTAGGAATGTTAATAGTTCAACTTTGATATGTTCCTTATGATTTCTTTTCCCTGTTTACCTTCTCATGTTTCTCTTGCTTCTTGCATATGAATATCAAATTTTCTATTCAACTCCAGTTTTTTTCATCAAGAATGCTTGAAAGTCCTCTACTGAATGACCATATTTTCCCCTGAAACATGATCATCAGCTTTGCTGGGTACGTGATTCTTGATTTTAATCCCAGCTCCTTTGACCTCCAGAATATCATATTCCAAGCCCTTTGATCCCTCAGTGTAAAAGTTGCCAGATCCTGAGTTATCCTGATTATGTTTGCACAATATTCAAATTGTTTCTTCCTGGCTGCTTGTAATATTCTCTCCTTAATCTGGGAATTCCAGAAACTGGCTATAATATTCCTAGTAGTTTTTTGGGGGGAACTTTTTCAGGAGGTGATCAGTGGATTCTTTCAACCTATATTTTGCCCTCTGGTTCTAAAACATCCTGGAGAATGATTTCTAGGTTCTTTCTTTGATCATGGCTTTCAGGCAGTCCAATAATTTTCAAATTATCTCTCCTGGATCTATTTTCCAGGTCAGTGGTTTTTCCTATGCGATATTTTACATTGCCTTTTATTCTTTCATTTGTTTTGGATCTGTTTAATAGCATCTTGATTTCTCATAAGTTCATTAGCTTCCATTTGCTCCAATCTAATTCTGAAGCCATGATTCTCCTCATTGAGCTTTTGAGATTCTTTTTCCATCTGGCAAATCTGTTTTTTTTTTAAAGCATTCTTCTCCTCATTGCCTTTTTGAGCCTCTTTTGCCATTTGAGTTAGTCTACTTTTTAGGTGTGATTTTCCTCAGTCAGGCTGTTGACTCTCATTTTGTAATTTTATTGCATCATTCTCATGTCTCTTCCAAATTTTTATTCCACTTCTCTTATCTGCTTCTTAAGATCTTCTATGGCCTGTAACCAGCTCGTATTTGCCTTTGAAGCTTTTGGTGCAGGAGTTCTGACTTCACTGTCTTCCTCCAGTTCCATGCTTTGCTCCTTTTTGTTCCCAAAATAGGAATCTAATGTTGGAATCTTCTGTTTGCTTTGTTTTCTTTGCCTGGTCATGTCTCCCCTCAGTCACTTGACCCCTGGGCTTTTTTCCACAGTAGGACTCTGCCACCAGACAGGGGAGCTTTCATCCCAAATGCTGGGGTTTTCCCATTTGCCAGAGGTATTGATGGTGCCCTCTCTGAGGCCTCCACATGCTCTGGCAATCTGGACACACACCCCACGACCTCCACCCTAGCGGCAATCCGGATCCAAGCAGGTTAAAGCAAGAGCCATTACCCTTCAGACAGTTCACTTGGTTCCCCTAAACTCTGTAGGCCAGGAGTAGCGGTTTCCTGCCCTGGGGCAAAAGCCGATGCACTCCCACTTACTGGGTCCCAAAGTCCAGATTATCCTGACCTCTCCCTTTGGCCTTAGCATCTATGTGTTGATAATTATGGAAACAGCCACAGCTGTGGTGATCTGCAGTCCCTTCATTGGTGGCTGGTCAGACCCACCTTGGGGCTAAAACCTCCAGCTCAGACGGGCCTGGGCTTGGCTCCCAGAACTCTGTGCTGGCCAATTCCTGCCAGTCTGTTGTGCTGTCCTCAGCAGGAGGTTAGCTTCTGTGTGTAATTTTTGGGGTTCTGCAGCTCCAAAGTTTGTTCAGAGTCCCCTTTTTACATAGATTGGGGTTTGTGGAAGCTGGAGCCAGGCAGAAGTCCTGCTTCTTCTACTCCATCTTCAGTATAATACTTTCAATGAATGTTTCATTTTTGTTAGATCTTTTTTTTAATGAGATTTCTTAAATAGAAAGATGTAAATATGATTCTATCAATTGCTTTTCAAATAAAATGAAGTAGATTTGGAGAGAGATGAACAAATAGATTTTGTTAAAGGATTTTGAAGACAGAGAATGAGAATAACAAAAAAAAATCAAAGAAAAATAAGTTTGCTATGGAAGTATAAGGTTGGGATCAATGATAAATATCTGGACACTGGACCGAGATGACTCTAGAGAAGAAAGTAAGATTGGTGACCTTGCACAGCCCTCCCTCACTCAAATAAAAGTTAACTGCAAGTCATTTTATCATTTCCCTGATGTCATGATGCTGTTTGAAAATGAAAGACAAACACAACCTGGTAAAATGAAGCAATGAGTAAATTGAACCCCAGTTAAAGTAACTAACAAAATATTCTGCACCCTGATACTTTCATAAAGTGAGACTATATCTTTCTTTAGGCTATATGAATATTCAATGAAATGTGTATTCTAGGTACAAACATAAAAAAACTGTATTTGGATTGGTTAAATAGTGGAACTTGGATTCAAAAGAAAAATGAAGCAGCAAGCTAGTTCAGACTCAGAAATTATAATCATGAGCTAAACTTATTGTACAACAGCTTCAGCAAGTTACTCAGAGAGAATTACTTGATGAGGTAGGAGGTAAATAAAAAGAGATTTAACTCCTCTCCCACTTCCTGTGGACCAGAGAAAAACTTTGGAAATTTCAAAAGGAAACAAGAATTAGGATTTTACATCTATGCCAAACAAAAGAGTGCCTGGTCATAAGTGTTCTCTAAGCTTCAACTCATTTTCTTATATAATCTAAATGTATTTGTGAAAAAGTATGTATGTATCAGCAACGCAATATTCCCAATGCCTACGGCAATTATAAATATGCTGATGTGGTTATTAATCACAAAATATATCAGGCTTTCTATATGAGGGATAAAACTAGAACATTTATTAAAATACCAAATGACTGAGTACCAAAACCAGAAAGTCAAAGCCATCAGAGTAGTTATGAAATTGGCACAGGTAGATAAAGTAGAAAGCACCCACATTCTCAAACCTTTAAAATAGAACAGGCTACCTCAGGCAAAGGTCTTCTTCTCCTCACTCACAGCAACTACTCAGCATCCAGGAAGCATGCTCCTAGCTGCTCTGGCCCCTGGCAGTCCTCAGCAGGAGTCCTTAGCAGAAATTCTGGCTGGCTCAAAAAGGGGTTTGCGCCTCCACCTCCACCTCGGCACTACCGCTACCACTGCCGCTGCCTCTGCTGCTACTGCTGCCACTGTCACGGCCACTACTAGTAACTGCAGGAACTCTAGCTTGGCTTCCACTTCCTCTTGACCCACCCCTTCCTGCTATGTCAGAAAGTCCAATGGGTCATGGAAGAGCTTTAAATCCCATAAACCTTACAATTTATTCCGGTTATGATGTATTTTTTTTTGGCCTTTTAGAGTGCAATTGGGGTTAAGTAACTTGCCCAAGGTTACATGGCTAGTATTTTTGTGTGGGTGTTAAGTGTCTCAGGCCACAACCGAACTCGGGTCCTCCCGACTCCAGGGCTGGCGCTTTACTCACTGCAACACCTAGCCACCCCTATCATTTTGTTTTAGTGTTATAATATTGTAATAATAAATATTTCTAAATATCATTGTCTGACTGGACAGTTGAGATCATCTGATAATACATGGGAAGTATATATTCGGGGGATCATGAGAGTTCAAGGACCCCTTCCCCAAGGTCTCTCAAAGTTGTTCAGTGAATCCTGAAGGAAGGGGTTGGTAGGTGACTTCAGGGAACCCACAAGTCCAAGTGGTGTTGAGAGATTGAACCCAAAGGTTTTGCTTAAAATCACATAACATATGAAAGAAGGTGGGACTCTTCTGGTGGTGGATTTTTTTTTTTATTGTTTAGTTTGTTGCTCTTGTTTTTCCTCATTCTGGACTTTTAGAAAATGAAGACAAGGTTAATAACATAGAGCTGAAAATGGAAATCTGCTCTTTCAACAGTGATTATTCCACTAAACTATATTTCCTCATCATTGCAATCATTGTGAATTTTACTTTTGTAGACTCTACCTTTAAGAAAAACAAATAAAAATCATCACCTTATTAAACTATTATATCACTGCAAGTGCATTTCCTGATCTTTCAGCTCATGAAAACTTAAATCTTCTTGCACAGATTATGCTTGTTAGATAATTATCATTATTAGCATAATCCTTATAGTTTAAATCCAAATATAGGGAAGATCCCAAGAGTCAAGGCAGATATTATTATGGTAATAATTTCCACATGTGTAGCTGGAACTTTAGATGCTTTGGGACCATGCATCATGCAATAAGCATTATACACACACACACACACACACACACACACATACACAGCTGATGTAAGAGTAAATGGAAAATATAAGCAATATTCTCCTAGGGCATTTGGGATTATCATTGCTTTTTCTACCTCCTAAAGACACCAACAGAGATGAAAAAGCATTGTTCTAGTTTTATTGCTGATAACATATATTAGATTATTTTTCAATAAGAACAAAGAATATTTTTTGAGCCTTTATCATATAGTTTACTTGCTGTATACATCACAAGTATGTTTAATAGTCACTGAGAATGTTCCACATTGCAAACACATATTCAAACACACTTTATCAAACTTAGAGCACATTATGCCCTTCACTTGATGCTAGGATTCACTTATTATTTTTTGTTGGGAATCTCTTCACTATATATATATATATATAATGTAGCCAAAAATAATCTCTCAAATACCTTCTGTCCCAACTGCTTAATGAGGTGTCCATGAGGAGAGATTAAGCTAGAATAAATGGCCAGGGTGTGAGTTTGCACTAGTGTGATTCTACTGAAGAAACAGTTGATTGCTGGGTTTAGTCTATTTATTTTTCTTCCTTTCTCGGTATTATCAAAACTAAATTTCTCAATTCATCTTTCCCCTTAAGAAAATTGCTGTGAACATGACTAATGTGGAAATATGTTTATATGATTGCACACATAACCTATATCAGATTGTTTGCTGTCTTGGGGAGTGGGGATGTGAGGGTGGAAAAAATATTTGCAACTCAAAATCTTATAAAAAGTGAATGTTACAAACTATCTCCACATACAAGTGGAAAAAATAAAATACTATTTACCAAAAAATAAAATAATGCTTTTAAAAAAAGAAAATTGTTGTGATAAAATAAAGGAAGTTAGGTGTGGATATTAAGTTGTTAAGGGTTTTGAAAAAGCTAGCTCAAAATACAATGCTTGAAATTACAATCAATAAGTAAAGAAGGCAGAATTTTGCCATGAATTGCACTGTGTGAGAGAGGAAGCATAATAGTCAGTAGGGAGCTGACCATGAAGCTAGGAAGATATATTCAAGTGTTGCTTCTGAAATACTGACTCTGGCCACACACAAGTCCTTTAAATTTCCTAGACTTTAGGTAATTGTTTAAGAATACAACTTGCAAAGAAGGTGCTAAGTGATATTGCTAAGTTTCTCCTATACTATAGAAAAAACAAGTTCAATAGTTTCCCCATCCCTTGCATATATACTACACAAAAGTGACGGCTATAATATTTTCCAATCTTGTCTGCTCTTTCTTCTACTGGAGAAAGTGAAAAGGCTTAACATCGTTCCACATAGGAGGTTATAAGGAACACATAAGTGTTCCTAGACAAACAATGGAAATAGGGCTTGAGTGAAATAAAAAGTATCTAATATGGGAGAGGAAAAAGTTAATCTAGGTAAAGAGATTGAAGAATTGAAGGATGCAACACAAAGGAAAAGAAAAGTAAAAGTATATACCTGTGCATGAGAAAAAGAAATTTGAGCATCTTTAAGAAGACAAAGGAGGTAGATGCTTTGCAGAGGAAGCAATTGTACATCTCTCAGGAATTGATAAAATAAAACCACAGAAGTTGTAAAGAAAAATATTCAGTACAAGTCAGAAAAATAACAGAAAAGTAATGGTGGTTGGTGATTCTCCAATGCACTCCAAAGAGTCAGATATTTGGCAATTTGGTGATAACAATAGAGAGGTCTGTTGTGTTCCTGGGGCAAATATCCATGACATAACAGAAACACTACTGAAACTCTCAGAAATAGGTGACTATTACCCTCTTTCTGATTTATGAGGGCATAAATAGTAGTGAGAGAAGGAACCTTTCATGTCTTGCTAAATATGACTGTGTTGGGCAAAAAACTGAAAACCATAGAAGCAAAAGGTTGCCTCACTATTATACAGAGAAGACCAGTGATACAGAAGAGAAAAACAGATTTAAGAAAGTAACAACTAAAAAGCTATTGTCTGAGAATGGGATTTAGAGGCTTAAGATAAAAGAATGACAGTCTCTTATCCCAGAATGGGTTGTTAATAACAAAGTTTGTAAAGAATATGTTTATATTCCCTTGCAAAGTACACCAAAAGAACTTTAAATATAAAAAATGTAGAAGAAAAGTATTTGTATATAAGAAAAAGTCACAACAACGAAAAGAGACTAATAGCTCATATACCCAGATATTCACATATGACAAAACACAAAGACAGTACCTAAATAAAATAAGGAAATACATGACTTCAAATGTCTTCTATACTCAAGTGCCCAATATTTAGGCAACAAACATGATTAATTACAGGTCCTAATGCAAAGAAGTCAGTTTGACCTAACAAGTATCATTGAGACATTGCTATAAATCCTATGGCTGGAATATGACCCTGTATATGGGAATTGGGGGAGCATTTGGATGAAGGTGAAAGAAGGGGGAAATAAAAGCGATTTTTGTCATACAAAGTACTTGGACAGACAAATGGCATTATAATCTTGGCAAGGGTGCCTGACATAATGGCAATGGAGAATTTCAATTATCCAGACATCTGTTAAAATCTTTCTCTGACCAAAAAATATGAAGCTATTAACGTCTTTTGTCTCCCTTAATGATAATTTTATCTCTTAAAAGGTGGAAGAGACTATGAGATTCTGTGTTCTAGATATGACTTCCACTGACAGGGGGGAATATGTTGCTAGAGTGGAAGGAATGAGACGTTGATGTGGGGAGGGGGGTACCTAAATCTGCACTCTAGAGTGGAGATTTAGAGATAACAGAGAAGTAAAGGAAAGCTGGGTAAAATACAACATAGATCCTTGATTTGGGAGTAACAAATTCCAAAGCCTTCAGAATAATATTAAGTAGGAATTTAGGCCACAAAATTATACAGAGGAAGTCTGCACGGGATTAATGGGAAAGTCAGTTAGGTCCCAATCAGTGCAAACAATGTTTCTGGAGACGTAATTGAATTATTTTAATTTGCACCATATATTTTCATTGGGCTGGGAACAATTCCAGTATTTTATGTTATTAAAACTTCAAATAGAATTAATTCAGATACATGTGACCACTTCATAGAATTCATTATTCGCACTAATTGAATCCTAGATGCATTTCTTTCCTTTTTGATTTTAATCTTTTAATAGAAACTAGATAATCGTCAGCAAATAAGTATTTCAATATGCAAAGAACAAGAAAGATGATGGATAAGAAATTGTCAACTTCTGTTATGTATATTTAAAAAAAAGCAAAACAAAAAACAGAACATAGGGGAGGAGATGGATGGATGTGGCTTCACAGGGAATTTACTAACCAATTTAGATTTTGAAAAGATATTTTGAGGCATGTTTCCCGCTTCCGCCAGAGTCAAGTGGCTGAGGTAAGCGCCAGACAAAGAGGCGCTGGGGCCAGACGAGGTACTGACCATACCTGATGGGACTGGACTCAGCACCGCAGCACCACCGCATCACCTACTCTGATGGCGGCCGCCAAGGAAGGTCCTGATTAGCACGACACCTCCACAGACTTGAACCACGATCTGCAGTTTGAGCCCATAGTGTCTATTCCAGAGCAGAAAATTAAGACTCTTAAAGAAGATAAAGAAAAGCTCTTTAAGATGCAGGACAAGCTTTTCTGATTTGTATCTGAGAAAGATCTTCTAGAATAGAAAGATTAAGAGATGGTGACTTGAAGCTGTTGAAACACAAGCAGAAAGGGACTAATCGCCTCCTCATGAGAAGCAACAAGACTGAAGATGTGGGTAAACCACTGTAAAAGCCCAACTCAGGCAGTGACAGGGCCTGGGGTTCGAACACAGAGGTTGGCTTTGCTGATGAAAGTCCAAAGCAAGCCTTAGCTGCTGGCAATTCGATTCCTAAATGCAGAAAATGCCCAGAAGTGTGAGGCAAAATTGGAAGAATTCAGGAATGAGACAGAAGAGAAAGGAGCAGGAGCAAACAAAGAAAGAGCCACAGAAAAAGTGGTAGAGAAGTCTTTGGAGTCCTAAGTGAAGGAGGAGAAGGAAGGCAGACAAAAGAGCCTGAGAGGCCAAAGGCTCTCCAGAAAGCCACCAAGGCCCAGGACTGTTACTGAAATAAATCATCTGGTGGGCCTTGCCTTCTTTCCTTTCATTTTCTTTAGTTGTTTTCTTTAATTTATTTTTTTTTTAGGGACTTTATATAAAGAACTGAATTCCAGTCTCCAGATTGTTTTTTAAGTTTTTACCCTTTTGAAGGTGTCTTCAGCAAGCACATTGCCATTCACATGTACTGCACTTATAATGTTCTTTTCCATAGTGGAAACATTTATTTATAATACATCCAAAAGAGTGAATAAAACATTTGAAAGCTGCCTCCAAAAACAAAGAAACAAAATTAAATGAATAAACAAAAAAATGTGTTGAGAAGATGAATTCAAAAGCAGTAAAAAAGTATGGCATAGTGCTGTAAAAGTATCAGCATGAGTATTAAATTGGAGAGATACACAGAGAGAGAGAGAGAGAGACAGAGAGAGAGAGAGCCAGAGAGAGAGAGAAATATAGATCAATTTGAAGCCATGATTGAAAAGATTGGTGATTCTTGTTCACATATAATTGATGTTCACATATGAATTAAATGGCCCCAGATATTCTTTCCTTCTCAAAATTCTGGGATTCTGTGAAGTTACACTTTTTGCATCCCAAATCCTTATGGACGATGACATTGGTTCAATGGGAAGGAAAATAGAGAATCCTACTTAACTTTTAACCTTTGAAGGAAGAGCTATTCAATAACAGAAACAAAAAGAAAAAAACATTCTACAATAAATGGAAACACTGTTAAAAAAAAAAAAAAAAGGAAAATAACTGTAGGTTACCTGGCCTAGCTTTCTCTTTTATGCTTTCTACTTCATGCTTCCTGTGCTGACATGACAAAGTAACAAAAATCATTGTGACCGGTTAAGCAAAAATGCTGCAGTCTAAGTGCCTGGCATTTTTAATAATCATTCTAGAGAATGTGGAGAGCAATCAGTCAGTCAAGGACATTCATTAAGCACCTACTGTGTGTAAAGCATTGCACTGAGTTCTAGAGATATAAACCAAAAAAGACAAAAAAAAATCTTTCCTATCAAGGAACTCATTGTTTAATAGGGGACTTCTCATGAGCAATATCAGTCTAGAATACTGGGAAATCCTGGAAGAATGAAGACAGCCTTCAGGAGTCTCCTTAGCTTCAAAGTAAACTTTCATGTCATTAAAAAAATCAAGTTATTGTATAGTAAAGTCATACAGGGGCATCTAGGTGGCACAGTGAGTAAAGCGCTGGCTTTACTCAGGAGGACCGGAGTTCAGTTCTGGCCTCAGACAGTTAACACCAAGCTAATGGCCTAAAGATATTTGTAGATAGAAACAATACCACATGATATCTTAAATGAGTTTTTTTCCCATGTAATTATTGGCTATACTGGATAAGGAAAATGTAGCACAGAAAGCAATAAGCATTAAATGTTGAATCAGCAATATACTAGTTTATACTAGCTTCCAATAAGAAAAAAGTCTCCATAAATACAATTTGTCAGTCAATAGCTTTTATACATTCTGTATCATCACTGAAATGATACAACTTTATTCTGTAAGCATAGGTACATTGCAGGTTGTAAAAGAATATACATCAACCAAAGGTATTTGTTAAGGGTAAGTAGCATGTCCTTCATAAAGCAAAAGAAGAATTCTCTACAAATGGACACGTTTTCCCAAAATTCTTCCATTCACAGATGGCATTAGACCAAGTTCACTTAGACCCCAGAAACCTCCTCAGTGAAGGCCTTAATTTTATCTACAATTGAAAAAACAAAGCAAGTGAAAAGCATGTATTTCCTGTATTATGACATACAGATGAATGAGTAACTCAAATTGAGTTGAATTACTTGAACACACACACAGGCCATCTGTCATATATATGACATGGATACACATGGAGGACATATGATATATGCTGGTGTGTGTGTGAGCATGTGCATGGGTGTGTGTGTTTGGCGTAGGTGTGTGTATGCCAGCAGGTAGTTGCCCTTGTGGATAGAATACCAGACCTGGAATCAGGAAGGCCTGAGGCAGTTACTAGCTGTATGACTTGTATGACATTTAGCCCTCCTCCTCCCCCCACTCTCACCCCCATTTACCTCACCTTTTTTATTTATAAAATGAGCTGGAGCAGGAAATGGCAAACCACTCTAGTATCTTTGCCAAGAAAATTCCAAACAGGGTCACAAAGAGTTTTACACAACTGAACAATAACCACAAAATATACATACATATGTGCTTGTATATATATAGTGTGTATGTATATATTTATACACACATGTTTAAACATGCATACATGTGTGTTGAGAGATGAACAGTGAGCTGGGTTGAACATTCAATAGGAGGAGAAGGAGGATATTGGACCAAATTACATTTTAAATAGTATGTGACCTTTTCAATGGTCCTATGCTATAGGCTTCCCAAAACAGCCAAATTATTTTATATCAATATCCTATCTGGAATGTAACATGGATGAGAACCATGAAACATCAGGATTTGTAAGAATCAAAATTTCAGAAAACATAAAGGGAAATAAAAATATTTGGGGTGAATAAATATTACATACACATTGTGTTAAAGCATCATTTAAATGGAGTACTCTTCTGACTCTAAGTACCCCAATCATTGCACTACACTATATTGCTGCTCCCAAAAATTCATTAGGGAACATTTCTCAAAATTCTCCTCCTCTTCAGAATGATTTTAAGATAATTGGAAAGTATCACAATAATTCCCCTTTACCCCCATAAAAAAAGACATTGACATTCTGGACATAATTGTCTCCTTTCATATTAAATTGGAAATAATTACTAACAAGAAGGCACAAGAGTTAAGAGGGATTAGGAAAGGACACTTGTAGTAAGTATAATTTTAGTTGGGACTTAAAAGAAGCCAGGGAATGGGTCTTTGACCTTTTTCTAATTTTAAATTTTTCAGTATATGGGAGACATGCATGTTTATAGACAATAAAGAAGCAGTCAGTAGATAGGGAGAAATGGAAGATAAGAGAGTGGTGATAGTAGAGGGGGAAGGCAGGACAGAATGGGATCATACAGAGGAGTTAGATTGGCAATAATTAATAATAATAATAATAATAATATTAATACCTACCAGCTAACATTTATGTACTAATGACTACGGGCCAGGCACTTTTGAAAACACTTCACAACTACTATCTTATTTGATCCTTACAACAATTTGGTAAGATGGATATTGTTATTATCTGTATTTTACAGATGAGGAAACTGAGGCAAACAGAGTTTAACTGACTTACATAGGACCACACAGCTAGGAAGTATCTGTAATCAGCTTTAGACACAGGTCTTCCTGACTCAAAGGCCTAGAAATATAAGCAATATACCTAAAACTTTTCTGTTCTTTGGCAACCTATAGACTAGAGATCTGCCCAAGAAAATTAGAGATATGAAGGGAATGTCTCATGCAAAAATGGGCCTGGTATAAGACAAAAATGAAGGAACTAACTTTAGAAGAAGCCATTAAGAAGAGGTGGCAAGAATACTTAAAGAACTATATGAGAGAGCTCTTAACATCACCAAGAAGAACCACGGTATGGTTGCTGAGTTAGAGCCTTTTCATCCTGGAGGATGAAGTCAACTGGGCCTTACGAAGCATTACTAACAATAAATGGAGTGAAGGTGATGGAATTCCAGCTGAGCTATTTAAAATCCCAAAATGTTATTCTACTAAAGTGCTGCACTCATGACAGCAAATTTGGAAAATTCAACAGTGATCAATGGATTGGAAAAGACAAATTAAGGTTCTAAACCTAAAGAAGGGCAATGACAAAGAATGTTTAAATTATTGAATAATTGTACTTATTTTACATGCCAAGAAGTTTATACTAATGATTCTGAAAGCCAGCCTGAACTGAGAATTACCAGAAGAGCAGGATAATTTTCAAAGAGGCAGACAAACTAGAGACCAAATTGCCTACATTAACCAGATTATGGAAGATCCAGAAAAAAACATCTACTTCTGCTTAATTGACTACATTAAAGCTCTTGATTGTGTGGATCACAACAAAACATGGCAAGGCTTCAAAGACATGGGAATACCTCATCATAGTACTTATCTCCTGATGAACCTGTATACAGGCCAAGAAGGAAGAGTTAGAGCCATCATGGAACAAATGATTTATTTTTAATATTGGGAAAGGAATATGATAAGGCTTTACACTGTCACATTTTTACCTTTATATCAGAGTACATTGTGCATAATACTAGGCTGGATCAATCAAAATTTGGAATTAAGGTTGTCAGGAAAAATGTCAGCAATCTCAGATACGCAAATTATACCATTCTGATGGCAGGAAGTGAAAAAAATATAAACCTCTTGAGAAGAATGAAAGATGAAAATATAAAAGTTCAGTATTAAAAAAACACTAAGATCTTGGCAACTTGTCCCATGAGTTTCTGACATATAGAGGAAGAAGAAATGAAAGCAGCATTAAATTTTACATTCTTGGACTCACAGATCACTGCAGATAGTTACTGCAGCCACAATATTAAAAGGAACTTTCTCCTTGGAAGGAAAGCCACAACATATCTGGACAGTATACTAAAAAGCAGAGACATCACCTTATCAAAGTACTTATAAGCAAAGTTATGTTTTTTTTCCCTAGTAGTAATGTATGGCTGTGAGAGTTGGACTATAAGGAAAGCTGAGCACCACAGAATAAATGCTTTTGAATTGTGTATCTGGAGAAGATTTTTGAGAGTCTTTTGACCAGCAAGGAGATCAAATCAGTCAACACTTAATGAAGTTAATTCAGGCTATTACCTGGAAAACCAAATACTAAAGTTAAATCTTGAATATTTGACCACAAAATGAGAAGACAAGAAGGACTCATTGGAAAAACCTTGATGTTGAGAAAGATTGAAGGCAATGGAGAAAGAGACAGCAGAGGATGTAATGGATAGATAATGTCATGGAAGAAATGAATATGAGTTTGGACAAACTTCAGGAGGTAGTGGAGGATAGAATAGCATAGTAAGTTAGGATGCAAGGGCTCACAAAGAGTCAGATATGACTGAATGATTTAACAACAAAACAATAATACAAGACTGTAATATTGAAATTATCTGATTGGATTTTTAAAACTCACTCTTCCTATTTTGTCACTGCATGTTTCTAATTTGTCTTTTTTATAAGTCATAAAAATGCTCTCCAATAAAAAAAAGCAGAGTCCATCCAAGTATTTGACAGAATTAATGATGTTATTATAGTGTTTGAATAGGAAGGAGGCATGGAAGTAAAGGGGGCTTTTGTCTAAGTGTCTATTTTGTAAATGGACATAAGATGTGTCACAGTATACTTTCCATCTTATTTTTTCCATTTTCTTCCTTCACAAATCCTGCTCTCCTTTCCTCTTCAATGCTCCATTCTTTTGTAGCCCTCTCCATGACATGTCATCTCCATTAACACCATAACTTCTACCTCCTTCTCACAGGAATAATTGGACTTTGAAATTTTTTCTGTCCATGACTTTGGCAAGTAAATTTAGAGTTATCCAAGGATCCACATTACTTCCTGGACATCCCCATCCAATACCACAGTATGTGAATTGCCCCATCCACACCCTGAGTCCCTTTATGTGCCTTCTTCCATTCTGAGAATGTAAACTACTCAGAACCAAGTGGTTGCTTGTATTTGTAGACCTTCCACTTAGCATGGGGCTGCTAGATGGCACAGGAAGATTCATCTTTCTGAATACAAATCTGGCCTCAGACACTTATTAACTGTATGATCCTGGGCATGTCACTTAACCTAGTTTTCCTCGGTTCCTCATAAATAAAATGAGCTGGAGAAGGAAATAACATAATACTTTAGAATCTCTGCAAAGAAAATGGGGTTGCAGAGAGGTGTACATGACTGAAATGATTAAGTACCAATAGTCACACAGTATAACACCTGACACAGCATAAGCTCTTAATAAATGCCTGATCTATCTATCTGTCTACCTACCTATCTATCTGTTATATTCTATATATTGCTATATTACCTGTCATCTCTCTGCCACTGTCTGTTGCTCTACCAATAAATCCACTGCATTACATGTAACCTTTTCCCCAGAGACATTTTCACTGAAATAGGGAAAGATCATCAACTAGACTGTATAGGCACCACACAGAGAAACCTCAGTTATTACCAATTTCAGGTGACCTAGGACAGAACTTCTGAAAAGAAGCCATGAGGTCTAGACACAGAAGAAGAGAGACCATGGGTTAAGGAGATTCTGTTGGCTTACTACATGCTGCCTGGGATTTCCTTAACATCTCTCTCACAGAGTTTGTTGTGAGGGTAAAATAAGATGATATTTATTGATTAATATTATGTTTTATTTTTCATTTGTTTGACTTATTTTGTTAGCTAATAACAATTACTTAGAACAGGGCCTGGCACATAGTAGGCATAATGCTCCTTCTCCCTCCCTTTCCTTGCTTACTGGGACACAAAGTGGTGGACAGGCAATTGCTCCCCTGGCAGTTAATGAAGACAGCAGAGGTGAGGAGATTGGGAGCAGAGATAATATGTTGACCACTCATGAGTGAAATGCAGGAGAAACAGAATTAGCCTGCGAACCAGAGTGTAGCTAAGGATGAAACAGCAGATTTGTGACTGATTAGATGGTTCATATTTATTCCACTAGCCCTTTTGCTTCCTTGCTCCATCTATCTCATCCTGCAAATGAAAACTATATTCCTTTGTAAGTATGCATCTGTGTGTGGGGAGTTTTTGAATGCACTGTTAAACTACATAGCAATTTATAGTAACTTTTTTTTGAGCAATTGGGGTTAATTAACTTGCTCAAGGTTACACAGCCAGTTATTTCTGGGTGTGGTGCTAAGTATCTGAGTCCAGATTTGATCCCAGGTCATCCCAACTCTGGGGCCGGTGCTCTTACTCGCTGAGCCACCTGGCCACCCCTATGGTAACTCTTTTACAAATCTATTAGTGGTTTATTTGAGATTGAGAAGGAAATTAGAAATTTTCCCCAGTTTAAATTAGGTATGTCAATGCTTATTCCATCTTTGATTTGTATTTTGAACAGTGTGTGTGTATGTGAGAGAGAGAGACAGAGACAGAGACAGAGAGAGAGACAGAGAGAGAGAGAGAGAGAGAGACAGAGAGAGAGAGACAGAGAGAGAGAGAGAGACAGAGAGAGAGAGAGACAGAGAGAGACAGAGAGAGACACAGAGAGAGAGAGAGAAACAATCAGACAGAGAGAATAAGGAAACTAGTGGCTAAATGGAGAAGTAGGCAAATTTGTATGTGCCCCTTTTGTTAGGTTTCCTTTGACATATATTCACTCCTGCCTCCATATGAAAATATCTTCCTTTACATTGAGATGTAAACTATCTTTTGGCCTCCGACACTTACCAATTCTGTGACCCTGAGCAAGTCATTTAACCCTGTTTGTTTCAGTTTTGTCATCTGTAAAATGAGCTGGAGAAGAAAATGGCAAACCATTTCAGTGTCTTTGCCAAGAAAACGCAAATGGGGTCATAAAGAGTTGGACACAACTAAAACAACTGAATAACAACAACAGACCATTAAAATGCCCTGTATGTCCCAGGGCCTTCCTCTAGTCCTGGTGCATAGCCTGAGTCCTAGAGTTCTATATGCATGTCTCCTAGCCAGAACTAAACCCCGCTGTCCACAGACTTCTCTATTTTTCTCCCTATTAGAATTCAGACTGAAAAAAAAATGACTCACAATGACTTTTATTGGGGGGGGGATATTTTTCACATCAGAATTTTTTCACATTTTTTAGATCTCTTTTGTTTTATTTGCTTGTTTTTGGAAAGGGAAGAAGGATGTGGAAAGCTCTCTGCATTTTTTTCCTACTACTCTTCCATCTTGTCTCTACATCCCCTAACACCAAACTTATGGGAAACCACAGACAAGAGTTTGCACAAGACAAGAAAACATTTTTTAAAATGTTATCTCCATTGTTGGAGTTAGTAGTTACATCAATACTATCACATATCCATTCAAGTATTAAAAAGTATAATGGACTGCATCTAATTAACTCTGGACAGTTATAAACCTTACTACTTTACCAAATACTAATGAAATACTTTACTCAAGAAAAAGTTGAAGATGGCACAGTATGTTAGTGTCTCATGACTTATTTCAGGAATAAGCCAGATCCTTTTTTTTTTCTTTGTTCAGTTTATATCAGACATATCAGTCTGAATAATCTCCAAAATTAAGAACTGAATATCTTCTTAAGAGTCATTTGAGGGGCAGCCAGGTGGCACAGTGAGTAAGAGCGCCACCCCCAGAGTCAGGAGACCTGGGATCAGTTCCGAACTCAGATACTTAACACCCACACAAAATAACTGGCCTTGTAACCTTAAGCAAGTTACTTAACCCCAATTGCTTATAGGCGGCCGGGTGGTGCAGTGAGTAAGAGTGCTGGCCCCAGTGTCAGGAGACCTGGGATCGGTTCTGGCCTCAGATACTTGGCACCCACACACACCAAAAAAAATAACTGGCCATGTAACCTTGAGCAAGTTACTTAACCCTGATTGCTTTAAAAAAAGTGTCATTTGGACATCTGGCATTCTGTAAACAAATTAATATGTTGAATAATCACATATCTTGAGTATAGATGCATTTATATATTTGCTTGTGCTTATAGAGCCATACTAGAAAGTCTGTATAATTCCATTCCAGTGAAAACAAGAAGACAAGTTAGGCAAACTAGAAAGTTCTTCACTGCTATGCAGCAAAGGGTATAATCATACAGTCTTCCTTCTGCACATAATAGCATTAATAGCCATCTTAATTCTTCAGCATTGCTACAGTGCACATGACGAGGGAGAAGAAGAGCAATGTTTGACAGGTATGTTTTTTGATTGATTTGAGAGGAATTATTGCAGATTAAAATTTTCAAGAAAGAAAAGAAAGAATTAAGAGTTCAAAACAAACTATTGTGGAAACATTGATTAATATTTTGATTGTTGTTATTCAGTCATTTCTATTGGATCTGACTCTTTGAGACCCCATTCAGTACTTTCTTTACAAAGATACTGGAACAGTTTGCCATTTCCTTATTTACAGATGAGGAATCAAAGGCAAACAGAGTTAAGTGACTGGCCTGGGGTCACACAGCTAGTAAGTGTCTGAGGTCAAATTTGAACTCAGGTCATCCTAATTCCTCAGCAGGAGCTCTGTTACCTAGCTATTGATTAACATAGGCTAATATACTTCTATTGTATTAATAAATATTAATGACATATTACATATATCAATACATTATATATTAAATATAACTTTTGTATCTTCCTACAATAGGAAAAATACACATTTTCAAAAAAAAAGATGTCTACTTTTCTGACTTCTGCAAATTGACTTTTATTTTTCATTAGCCCCTGGGAATTTTTTTCACATGTGATTCAATGTTTACTAATATGAAATTCAAGTGTTAAACTGTTTCTCTTTCTTAGTCAAACTGATGTGCTAATTCTTTCCTGTCTGTGGCATTCCATCTCCCACCTCTGTTTCTTTGCATGTTTCCTTCTATTTCTGGAATGCATTCCTTTCTTTCCTAGCCTTAATCAGCTGCACTCTACAAAGGGCAGTTCAAATGCCATCTCCAGATTAATGATCATCAGCTCTCATTTCAGAGATTCAGCTTTGCACCTACAATAACTTGGTTATGTTATTGTACAATAGAATGGAAGCCCTGCTAGAGTAGAAAGTGTTTTATTATTTTTCTATACTCAGTACTCACCTCAGTTTCTTATGCATAGTAGGCATTTGATACTTGTTAAATTGAACTAAATTTCATTTTTAGAACAATTTCTAAGAAGACCAAAAAGAGCTGTGAGGCTTTGAAATCAGAAAGTTGAATTGCATTATTAGTTATATGGACAATATCCCCTTTAATGTAAAATTTTTTGGACAGTTAATTCAACTACTTTTCACAGATCATTTTCAGCTTCATGGACATGGGTCTAATAATTTTGCACATGAGCACATTTACTCATCTCTTCTGCTCCATTTCTTTCTCACATATTTGCTTTGAGAAATTAAATGATTCAGTCCAAATTTAAGCAGTTTTATCATAGAATCTAGTATTTCTAAGTATATCTGATAATTTTATTTTCTATCAGAATATAGTTTTGCCTTCTCAAGTAATTAAATATTTATAAAAACTCAATAATGATTTGATAATGGTATTTGGTAAATACATTTCTAAGTAAATGTCTAAAATTTTACTTACAATTCAGGATGTATGTACACTAAAGAATTTGGTTATTGGATACAATAGCATGACATGCATCCAGATCTCTCCAATATATCATACTATAATAGAATAGTATATTATTGTGTATAAATTGGCAATATAACAATGGGGTCAGCCTCAAATCATTGTGTCCTGCTACAATAAAGATTTTGTTTCCCATCAAGGATAATACAATTTGATGTTAATATTACTTGATGGTATCTTGAAATTTGCCCTTAGAAAAGATTAATTTGTGAATGAAAATCATGTTTAAAGATTTTCTTTCCATTGATGCTGTTATAAAAGGAGACACTGAAAGAATGGATTAGGTTAAGCTCACATTGGTTATGCACAATTTGTATTCAGTGAGTAATTCACTGTTTGTGAAGACTACCACAGTTGGATGGATAGTGAATGTGTTTAGAAGGAATGGATGATCTTTTAATGCTAATATCTCATATGCATTTATATATGTAGGATTTTGATTCAACAAGCATTTTTAAACACATTATATTCCAGGGACTATGATGTAAATTGGGAATATAAAGAAAGATATAAACATGGCTCCGGCCCTCAAGGAGCTCACATTTATTGTCTTCCATTAGAATCGGAAATCCCTAAAGGCAGGGACTGTCTATTGCCTCCTTTGAATTTGTTGCTCTTTAGGTCCTTTCAGTAGTGACAGACTCTTCCTGACCACATTGGGGGGTTTCTTGACAAGGATCCTAGAGTGGTATACCATTTCCTTTTCCAGCTTATTTGACGAATAATGAAACTGAGGCAAACAGGGTTAAATGATTTGCCCAGGGTCACACAGCTAATAAGTGTCTGAGGCTAGATTTGAATTCAGGAAGATGAGTCTCCAGGCCTAGCCCTCTATCTACTGTACTAACTAGCTGCCTCTTCTTTTTGTATCCCCAGTACCTAAGTACAGGGCCTGAAATGTACTCAGTGCTTAATTATTGTTTCTTGATTGATTTAATACTCTTTTAAAAATTAATTTAGTTTTAGTTTTCAATATTCACTTCCATAAGATTTTGAATTTCAAATTTTCTCCCCCTTCATCCCTCATCCCTCCCCAAGACAGTGTGCAATATGATATACGTTCTACTTATGCATTCATATTAATCATATTTTCACATTAGTCATGTTGTAAAGAAAGATTAGAATGAATGGGAGGAACCATGAGAAAGAAGAAACTAAACAACAAAAGAAGAGGAGAGTCAATATTATGCTTCCATCTTCATTGAGACTCCAAAGTGGATAGCATTTTCTATCATGAGCCTTTTGGAGTTATCTTAGATCCTTGCATTGCTGAGAAGAACTAAGTCTATCAAAGTCAGTCATTGCACAAAGTGGTTGTTACTGTGTACATTGTTTTCCTTGTTCTGCTCACTTACTCAGCATCAGATCATGTAAGTCTTTCCAGGTTTTTCTGAAGTTTGCCTGCACATCGTTTTCTATAGTACAATAGTACATTCACATATCACCAATTGTTTAGTTATTCCTCAATTGATGGACATCCCTTAAATTTCTAATTCTTTGCCACCACAAAAGGAGCTGCTATAAATATTTTTTTTTTACATGTGAGTCCTTTTCCTGTTTTTATGATCTCTTTGGGATAGAGCTCTAAAAGTGTTATGGATGGGTCAAAGGGTATGCACAGTTTTATAGTCCTTTGGGCATAATTCCAAATTGCTCCCAAAAATAGTTGGATCAGTTCACAACTCCACCAACACTGAATTAATGTTCTAATTTTCTCACATCTTCTCTAGCATTTATATTTTACTGTTTTGTCATGTTAGCCAATCTGATAGGTCTGATGTGGTAATTCAGAGTTGTTTTGATTTGCATTTCTCTAAACAATAATGATTTAGAGTATTTGTTATATAACTATAGACAGCTTTACTATCTTAATCTGAAAACTGCCTGTTCATATCTTGTGACTTGATTTATTGATGCTGATGTAAAAGAGACCATGCAATTAATTATGATCATACAAGATATGTGCAGTGAAAATGGAATATAACCTCAGAGGTAAGTCACTAGAAGCTAAGAGGGTACCAGAAGAAGGTGGGATTTGAGATGTGTCTTCTGGGATGCCAAGGAAGCTAGAAGAGGAAGGTGAAGAGAGAGGGCATTCTAGACATGGATGATAACCAGTGGAAACTGAAAGAAGTAAGTCACTGTCATTTGAATGAACAGTATGTGGAGGGAAGATTAGTATGCGTAAACTACAAAGATAGGAAAAGGTTCCTTTAAATTATCATTGCCTTCCTTCTAGATTCTCACATTTAAATGAAAACTATAGCAAGAATAATATGTGAATTATGATTATTATTTCAGAACCCCAGAGTCTGGAAGGATTTCAGAAGTAATCTAATCCAATGCATACCTGAACAGAAGACTTTTTCAACATCCTTGGTCATCCACATTCAACTTGAACTCTAATAATGGGAAATCTACCACCTCCTGAGGTAGGCTACCCTACTTTGCAATGAATTTAGTTGTTCAGAAGTTTTTCCCTATGTGGAGCCTAAAAATTCCTCTGAAATATCCACCCATTTCTCCTAGTTCTGCTCTATAAGTCTAAGCAGAACAATTATAATGCTTATAAGCTTTTCAAATATTTTAGGATACCGAATGTGTACCCCCCTAATGAATTTTCCTTACCATGGTAAATAATCTCAATGCTTTAAAAATGATTTTCATAAGCCATAATCTTCATCCCTCCACTTCCCCTCCCCACCCCCAACCCCATCCCCATTACTATTGTTTTTCTTAGGACATATTCAGGCTTGTCAATGTTGTTATAAGATGTGGTGCCCAGAACTGAATATATAATCCCAGAAATGCTTTGACCAGGGAAGAATACAGCCAGATGCTTGTTTTATTTGTTCTAGACCCCTGTGCTCCTCTTCATGAAGCATGAAGTTGTATTATGTTTGTAGCTGAATGTCAAATTGCTGACTCATATTGAGCTGGAAGTTTAATGAGCCCCAAGATCCTTTTTCATTTATTCATGCTGTCCAATACTAAACTTCTTTATTTTTTTTATTCAAAGTATAAATTGATACATCTCTATTAAATCTTACCCTTCTAAGTTTTGTTCATTATTGTATCTATTTAAGATATTTTGGGAGGGGTGGCTAGGTGGCACAGTTAATAGAGCACTGGCCCTAGAGTCAGGAGGATCTGGGTTCAAGTCTGGCCTCAGACACTTAACACACACACACACACACACACACACACATACACACAAAATCTAGCCATATGACCTTGGGCAAGTTGCTTAACCCCAATTGCCCTCCAAAAAGCAAAAAAAAAAAAAGATATTTTGGGGACTGACTTTTCTATGCCAAATGTAAGGTGTACCTCCCAGCTTTGTTATCCCCTAAAATTTAATAACTACAACATATATGCCTTCATCTGTATCATTTATAGAATTGCTGAGCAGCATGAAGATAAAAGAAGTCAAATATAAATTTGACATTATCCTTATGATTGCTAGTCATTCAAGCAGTTCTAAATCTACCTACCTATAGTATAATCTTTTTCACACCTTTCCATCTTGAGCAAAAGGATAGCACAACTTATTTTTTCACAGATTTGCTGAAATACATGTAGCCTGTTTCTATTGTAATTCCCTGATCTACCAGATAATAGCTCTGTCAAGAAAAAAAGCAAGTTTAATTTGGATAAATTCTTCTTAGAGATCATTATTTCTCATTTAAAATGTTTGCAAAACATTTATTTAATTACTTATTCTAGAGCATTGTAAAAAGAATATGTCAGTCTCAAGTTCTTTTTCAACGTTGAACATTGAAATTGTAAATGAGGTGAAACAGATATTTTAATGACTTAAGGATGAGATCAAAGTTATTGCATCAACTTGTCTTGCAGTTCCAGCAAGTTACCCTCTGTTTCAAGTTCTCTCTGTTTATTTGTCCTTGTTTCTCTATCTCTCTGTCTCTGTCTGTCTGTCTGTCTCTCTCTCTGTCTCTCTCTCTCTCTATCTCTGTCTCTGTCTCTGTCTCTGTCTCTGTCTCTCTCTCTCTGTCTCTCTCTCTCTCTCACACACACACACACACACACACACACACACACACACACACACACACACACAGACATTCTTCCTGCTCCAGGTTCTGACGCCCTTTGGAAAAAAAATGAGTTGAGATGTTTAAACTTTGTAATTACATAGATAAAAATCATTTGTTCAAATATCAATCACTTCTGTTGAAGCATTTTACAACAATATAAATCCTTTCTCTTACCTGTGAAAATAAAAAAAAGGTAATAACTCTGTGGGATAACTAGGTATATTATGTTTAAAAAGTTCAAGATGCATAATTTCTGGGTAATTAATCATTTTAATAATTCTAACATTTTTATTTATTTTTTTAAGCAATGGAGCTGGTGCTCTTACTCGCTGTGCTCCTACTTGCTGAGCCACCTGGCTGCCCCTAAGCAATTGGGGTTAAGTAACTTGCTCAAGGGTACACCGCCAGGTGTTTCTGGGTGGGTGCTTAGCCCGGGATTCGATTCCCAGGTCATCCCAACACTGGAGCCGGTGCTCTTACTTGCTGTGCTACCTGGCCGCCCCAATTCTAGCATTTTTAATATAAGATCAGTGACACTCTTTAATGCCAAAGACTGTCATGGCCACTGGTTCATTGCTTATATACCCTTGGAAGAGGGTGGCAATCAACTCTGATTGGTTAACAATTAATGAGAGGTGGACTATATAAAGAGAAGTGAGTTCACTCCAATGAGGAACTGAGAGTGACACCATGTCACTCTTGGAGATGGAGACTATCCTTATACCCAGATCAACCTGAGTCTTTGGTATTCTAGACAAAGAATCTATATCTCCCCTTTCCCACACTTCAGCCCTCCAACCAAGCCTGAGCTAGTTGGGTGGAGTAGCAATACTCAGAATGAGGAGAATATTAATCCTTAATCCTTCAAGTCAGTTTAAAGCTATAATTAAAAGGAAAGGTGTTATCTCTTTTACCACACGCTTAGCCTCTGAAACATTTGCTTGTTTAGCTTTAAGCCTTGACACACTTAACCTTGTTTCATCCCCCAAAAGATATATCACCTGGCCTTACCTGGCCTTATTCAATATTTTATCCTTTTCCAAGGGGACAACAAAATTGATAATTTTGACCCCCTAATAAAGTTTACAAGAAACAGATGGGTCTCATAAAATACTGAACATTCTTTAATTGTGAGAGAGGGGCATGACTAGCCATATGTGAACCACTTGTCTTAGTATAGCCTATTGTAATATTCTACAAGTACGAAACCCCTCCTTTCCTGCATATCAATAAATAGGTCACTCCCTTCTCATTGGTGCCTCTGGACTTATTGAGGTGGTTGAACTAACCCACTTTGTCAACAGTTATACATATCACTGTTAATAAACTGATTTTGCTCAAAGTATACACACACACACACACATATATATATAATATAAAGTTTACACTTATTGAATTTACTCACAATTATCGGAAGCCTTGAAAACTGACATTTGCTTAATATATAATCAGTCAGGTTTTATCCACATAATATAATTATCACAGATTCTCCCAAATAAAAATCCAACCTGACTATGGATCAATGAGGCCAGTTGTTAGCTCAGAAAATGGGATATATTTGAAATCATTTGGTTTTTACTTGCTTACATTTTTAGATGAAATTTATACTTATCTTTGTAAAACATATTCCCATTCTGAAAATCCATTAATTTTTCATGGCAAATAAAGGTTCCTTAAAGTAATCTTAATTTTTACACAATTTGTTTCTTTACTTTGTTAGGGGCAAGCCAATGGCCTAACTCAGCAGATAATAGTATACTTTATGTCCTAGGAGAGGAGAGTTTTTAATTTAGCTTACATCTAAACAAGTTTAGTATAACTTCTCATATACCAATATGGTTTAATAGGTGGATGACCATATTTTAGGGTAGGTGATGCTTAGAACAAAAAGATATAAGGAAAATAAACATAAAAGAGTTGGCAAGTTAGATAACAATTTAGAACATTCTTCTGGTCACTTTTCTACAAAGTAGAAGTTATTTTTGTTTGCTGTCAGCCTTAGGAGATACTGTCATTAATCAACCATTTGATTAACCCCAATATCCAGTATTAACAAAATATCCATATTCAGGCTTTTGTAACAAATATATAGCCTCCTAATGACAAAGTCTCTATATTTGCACACTTTCAAAAGCTAACATAATGCCCATACTCTCTGATACCTCCAATTATGATGTCAATGTCCTTAACTCTGACTCTGTACACTATTATCTTCAAAAGTATTAAATTAGGCCACAATCTATGGCTTTAACTCACGACACCTATGCAGAATAAAAAGAAGAAAAATAAACCCAGCAGCAATACTGTGAAATAAAATAGGAACAAACTCCTTGTTTTTTTTTTTCATTTTATATCAGTTGCCTGGAAAATACGAGACAACATTTTCTATAACTAAGAACTTGATTTTCTGATTTCATTTTTAGACTTTCTTCTTTGATTGCATCTACACGAGCAGAAAGAACTGTAAGTATATCTTGGAGTTCTAGAAACTGATTAGTAGCCATGTTTTTTTTTTTATAATCCCTCCTGATTTCTACCCTGAACAGCATCTTTGTCAATAGTCATCATTCTAGAACTACATCTTTCTATTGAATCTAATACCTTTGATGAATTTTCTATCACCTGATGCCAGAAGGGAGATGTCAGTCATTTTTCAACATGATGCTTTTTATTTTTTGCTTTTTGGAGGGAGGAAGGTAGGGCAATCGGGGTTAAGTGACTTGCTCAAGGTCAAATGGCCAGTTTTTTGTTAAGTGTCTAAGGCCAGATTTGAACTCAGGTCCTTCTGACTCCAGGGCCAGTGGTCTATTCACTGTACCCCCTAGTTGCTCCAGTGATGCTTTTTTTTCTGAAAGGTTTTTTTTTCTTCCCTTTAAAATTTTTGTTACAAGAACTGCTATCTGAGTTTCAGAGGGAAGTATGTCCAGAAACGATTGTGGTATAGCAACAAAAGACATCAATTTAAAAAAAATTAAAAAATACTAATTATTAGCAAGGACACTGAAATAGAAACACATACTTAAGTTATATAATCAACTCTGAGTTCCCACAATCCCTATTCTCTACTGGGACATTTAGGTACTACCATGTCACTGAAGAACAGTGAGGGGGGAAGGGACCTTTTTGGTTACAACTCCAAATGCAGACATGACAGCAAGCAGAAACAATAATCTACTAAAATTACTTGAGAGTATAACAGAGTATAGGATCATATGTAGATATAGGTGATGATAGATACATGCATACAATACAAACATGTACATACATACATACAAACACAGACGACAGACAAAAAGAATGCTAATTAAGTATTTGCTATGTTTCAGGGACATGTGATAAGATCTTGGGATAAAATAAAAGCAAACATTATGGTCCCTACCTTCAAGAAGATCCAGATCTAATAGAGGAAGACAACACATAAAGATCTGGAGAGAAGTGGAGGTGGCTGGTTAGGAAGCAGAGAAATATAAAGAGTGAATTGAGCAATGAATAAAGTGAGTATGTTTGGAGCCACTCATGAAATGGTTGTCTAACAAAGATACTCACCAAAGAGGAGAGCAGATCTCAAGGCATAAGTAGCTCCAGAGTGAAAAGGCAAAAGTACAGAGAATTATAGTTTTGTTTTGTTTTAAGCTGGAAGATGCCTTGAAGATCAATGCATTTAAATCCTTAATTTTACAGATAAGGAAATGAAGGCCCAGCGAAGGTTACCCAATTAGCATGTCTGCAGAAGGATTTGACCCCAGGTCTTCCTGAGTCCAATATGCTATCATACCGAATTGCCTCCTACATGTTGCCTTTTGGGTATAAGTAATGATATCTGAGACAATCTAAAGGATTTACTATCTGGTTGAATGTGGCTCAAAGTAGTCACCAAATTTTCTGGGAGTAATAGTTTCCATTAGCATGAACTGTTACAGAGAATACCTAACAAGTCTGACAACAGTTTTTCCCTCTGCATCAAAAGACAGTCCCTCACAAGCATTAATCCTGAGGGACTCAGGGAGTTGATGCTTGCAGAGGGGATGCTGTTAGAGTCTCAGAATGAGAGTGGTAGAACAATTGGTCCCTGGAGGTTGTGTCTATTCTTTTGTAGTCCTACAGTACTTAAACAGTATTGGAGCATACCCTCAATATTGATATTAGGCACTGTGGGAGAAAATGCCTTGGAGGACTGTAGAAGCTTTACTTTGTGGGTTATTGATAGCCCCAAAGTCATCCTTTGGAACAGTTTTTAAAAAGAGAGGTATTCTGAGTTGAGAATAACAATAGATTCAAGTGGAGCACAGAGAATTTTATAGAGAATCAGCATTAATGTAAAAGTGTCAGGACTTGGGGCCTTAGCAACAAGAAAAAGAAGGAGCATATGAGAGGGGTGCTGCTTGAAATTCTACTGGGGGTGTTGGGACACAGTATCGGTGTGTGTCCAGGGCATGTTCTTTGTTCTGGCTTTTAGAATCCCGGCATAAAACATTAGAAAATGAAAATCATGCTGAGGATCCTGGTCAGACACTCTGTTGTTCAGCAAATGTTAATAGCAAGTTTCTCAGTTTCCTGTACTTTCCTCAAGGGAAAATGCTGCTGGGAAACAAGGGGATTTAAACTCAGATGTGCATGAGAGCAATGTCACTGCAAAAGATAGCTTGGTGACACTGTGTTATTCTTCAGATTACTACTTTTTTATTGATACAATATATTTTATTATGTTTGCATAACACAGTTCACTCATCTACTGCTCAGGTGTATGAAACATGAATTGTTACTGGAATTTTTTTTTTGGCTATTGTGAATTATGCTGCTTTGAATATTTTAGTACAGAAAATATGTGACCCTGCCCTTCACTTTTTTCATTGTCATTCCTAGGATATAGTGCTAACACTGAAAAGTTAACGAACAATCTTATAGTTTCTATTACATAATGCTTTTCAAAAAGTTTATATTAATTTAAAACTTCACAAGCATTTAGGAGTGACTATGTCACGCATATACGCCTATTTTCTTTCCGTGGACTCCGATGGCTTCCTATTACCTATAACATCAAGGTGGAAAGCAGGGTAAGAACTTGGAGGCAAATCCCCCCTGGTGACCAGTAAGGCTAATGCAGCCTTTTGCTCTTCACACAGATCTCTATCTGCAGACTCAGGGAATTTTCAGTTTATCCTCCACGACTAGAACTTTGTTCCTTCCTCATCTCTGACTCCTGACTTTCCGGGCTTACTTTAAGGCTCAGCTAAAATCCCACCTTGAATAAAGAAGTCTTTCCTGATCCTCTTTAATCTTAAGCCCTTCTTTCTAAGACCATCTCCAATTTATCCTGCATATATTGTGTTTGTATATAGCTTTCTGCAGATTGTCTCCTCCATTTATGTAGAGAATGCAGAACTTCCCTACATAGTAATGATATTTAAATTCACATTTATATGTGTTCTAAAAATGTGTGGTTCTTAGAACTATCTACACTAAGGGTACTCACAGAAGTGAATGCCATTTCATATTTTTTGTTTATATTTATGTATTTATGTTAAATACATAAATTTGTATTTCTGTTTGTAGGTCATTGCATCGAAATGATTACCAACGATTCATGAGCCCATGTGTGATGACCTTCTGTCTAATTAGGTAGGTAGGCCAGTGTTAGGAAAGAAGACATAGTCCAACACTATGCCCAAGTTTTCCATCTTGGCAAACCATGTCAGAACTAGTATATCCACAGCGAGTAAGAGCACCGGCTCCAGTGTTGAGAACACCTGGAGATCGAATCCCGGGCTCAGACACTTAGCACCCACTCAGAAACACCTGCCCGTGTAACCTTGAGCAAGTTACTTAACCCCAATTGCTTAGGGGCGGCCAGGTGGCTCAGTGAGTAAGAGCACCGGCTCCAGTGTCGGGATGACCTGGATCAAATCCGGGCTCAGATACTCAGCACCACACCCAGAAATAATAACTGGCCGTGTAACCTTGAGCAAGTTACTTAACCCCAATTGCTTTAAAAAAAAAAAGGATTAGTATATCCTTACCATTATCTTTAAGAACCAGATTACCTCCATGTGTCAATGAAGCATCAAAATAACATTCTCATTCAGAAAGAATGATTGCTTATATTATTAAAGACATTGGAAAAATATAGTGAAATGATCTTTGTATGTATGATACAGTGAAGAAAAATATATGCCATAAGAACTCACAGAAATGTTAAAATATTTATAAATAGCTTAACTACAATGGAGCTAATCTAAATGCACTAATTCATTTTCTTTATTTGGTTATGGAGAAAGTACTCAATTTTGTTTCCTATAGGCCTGATTTACTTTTCATGACTATTTTTTCTTGTAAAAATATAGAGATAGATTAAAATTTGTTAAACTAATACATAGGTTCTAATGACTTTCATAGCCTAAGAATTATCTTCTAGCTAGAGCTCATTTATCACTCTTAGTCATGCAAGCCCAAATACTAACCATCCACGGAAGACAGCATACCCATGCAATACAATTCATTAATAAGTTCATATTTGCTAAATAAATAGACTGAATTTCTTAGTTGAATTCTTTATAGATGTGGGTTTATTTCTAACATTAAGACCCTGAAAAACCTAATAGGATTTCAAGATTGTGTGTGTATGTGTGTACTTTATTTACTTCAACAGAATCCCTTTCTTTCCCTTATATTATTCATTCTTATAAAGGGCAGGTGAAAATATGTAAGCTTCTAGGCTCCGATTTAAAGACACTATTAAGCAACTTTCATTAATCTTTGGGATTCTTATTTCTATTTACTAAGGTATGATGACTTATTCAAAATTACACAGATGTTGGCAATCTGGAAAAACCACTTAGGCAAAACAAAACAAAACAAAAAGTTCAAAGTTAAATTAAGGAATTATCAAAGATATTGGGTGAACATGTCACTGTGTGGCAACCTATTTGTAAGAAGAAAAGCAGAGAAAAAATTCCTAAGTAACACTCATGGCACCTGGGCAAGCAGCATAAAAGGTGAGTTCACATCAACTATGTAAGACAATGTCGTATGTGGGAGGAGAAACAGTTCTTTGGGAGAGATCAGAATTGTTTCCCAGTTAAGATACCACCAAACATATATAAAGAGACAGATAATATTGGACACTGTGAGGTTGCTGTTAGGGTGGCTTCTCGAGAAGGAATCACAGGACAGGACAGGGAGGAATTAATCCAGGGTGTAGCCACTGGGGGAGCTAGTACATCACTGGTAGATTATAATTTGTAAGTAATTATTTCAAAAGACTGTGGTATGGTGAATAGAGGACTGACCACAGAATTCAGAAGATCTGGTTTCAGTGCTTCTGTTCACTTATCCTAGATATGTGCTAGATATTAGGCAGATCTATAATAAAATAAATTGTAAAGTAGGCAGAGATATATTTTCATAAATTAAGTTTCTTCACCATTAGCTTCCTCTTCCAATGAAATCACAGGTTTGGTACTCCCTTTTTCTAAAATCAAAGGTCAGTTTTCCTACACAATTACAGATCATAAGGTGATAGAAGTAAACTTTAAAGAAAACTTAGAAGCATTTTACAAATGAAGAAACTGAGGCCCAGGTAAATAAAGTAACTTGCTCATCATCATAAGAATAGAAATAAAAACATTACCTTATACATTTTGGAGCCTTGGGGAAAATCCCCTATTTCCCTGCCTAGTTATGGCTCTTCAGGAATAGGAAAAAAATAGTAGTTATTGCTGCTGTTGTTCTAAAGCAAATTGTTGGAAGGATAGCTTTTATTTGAAGGCATATGAATCTGTTTAGGAGGAAAAATTATGCAGCTAATGTGAATAGTTCCTTCAATGATCTTACCTCTCTTCTTAGGATTAGATGATTACTAGAACCTCAAAATACTTGCTTTCTCCTGGTTCTGGTACTACTACATTTTATTATTGTTCATTACTTTACAATCTAAGACCAACACTGCAACTAATTACTTGTACGATTTAGTTCTCTGGTCCACAGTTGTACTAGATGTCTTTGGCCCCTTTCAAATATAACACTGAGTCTAGGCTGAGAATCACAAACTTCCTCCCAAAGAGAAACAGAAAGAAATCACAACGAAATTGTTTGGGGGGGGGAGGGGGCGGGAAGTGAGTGGTGATTTAGTCCCTCCTTTCCTGTATCCTCTTTCCAGAAGAAGTGAGGGGAGGAGAGAAAGATTAAAAAAAAGGTTAGATCCTTGAACAATGGAAATCATGGAGGGATCAGTAGGTTTTGCAGTGGGTACCAGAGTGAAGATGAATGAAATGACAAATAGACCACTTCAATGAAGGTAGTTCCAAATCCCAGTGCTTCCATACAGTTTTCCATGGGGTAGTGAAGGAAGGGAAGGGGCACAGCAGTCTAAGAAGTTGCAGGCAAATGCCCTCTAGTGACAAGTGAGGATAATGCAGCTGTTAAAATCCCATCCCATGTGAGAGAGATCTTTTATAGTCTCTTGATAGCTAGGAGTAGCAGTGTGTATTTTATTTGCAGATAATTTGGAGCTACTGAAGTTTTATGTGTATAGGAATGACATAATTAGAACAGTAAATTAGGAAGCTGAGTCCAGTAACAGTGTGAAGGGTATAGAATAATGAGAAAGAGTTAAAAGGCAATTAGAACATCTGAGAAAAAGAGACCTGAAAAGGAGAAGGTGCTATATAAGGAGATATGAAGAGATAGAATTGGCAGAACTAGTAAACTGGCTGAATATTTGATGTGAAGAAAAGGGGAAAGTCGCATATTACTCTGTCATTAGCCTCAGTAACTAGAAGCATGGTGAAACCCTTAAGATGCAGGACTGACAGATTTTGGTGAGAGATGATAAGATCATTTTCTGACATATTAATATTGAGGAGTCATTTAGTATATCAGGTGGGAATATCCAGCAAATAAGTGGAAAATGGGATTCAATTTCTGGGAAGAAATTGGAGATGAAGAGATTGATTGGGGAGGCTAGGTGGAGCAATGAATAGAGCACTGTCCCTGGAGTCAGTAGGACCTGAGTTCAAATTCGGCCTCAGACACTTAACAAAAAAAACTAGCCGTGTGACCTTGGGCAAGTTGCTTAACCCCAATTGCCCTCCAAAAAGCAAAAGAAAAAAAAATGGAAATCTTTCTATAAATCTAACTGGTAAACTATGCCTAAAATAAAAAAAAAAGGGGGGGGGAGCTAAGTTGCACAGTGAAGAGAGCACCGGCCCCGGAGTCAGGAGGACCTGAGTTCAAATGTAACCTCAGACACTAAACACAAAAAGTAGCTGTGTGACCTTGGGCAAGTCAGTCAATCCCAATAGCCCTACCTTCCTCTTCCAAAAAACAAAATAATAATAATAATGTAATTATTATTTATTAAAATGTAATAAAATGAAGCTATGGTATTGGACACAATCACAGAAGAGAAAATGGGTAATAACAAGTGGAGTAAATATTGAACCTTAAGGACATCCTTTTTAAGGGTTCAAGGGCTAGTAAAATATCAAGTAATTTTTTTTTCACTTGTAAAGCTTTCTTGGACAGCAATCTAAACAAAATAGTCATTATGTTTCCCAAAATGTGAAATGACTTGTAAAGATGATTACTGAGTTTTTTAGGATGATTAAGGTTTTACTGAAAAAGGTCAAGGGAACTAGCCTACCTTGTATCAGCAGGAGCAGATTTTCAATCAAGGAGAGAGCATAGAAATCTAGCTGAAGAAGGTTTATTCCTAGCCTGTGTTCTGATTATTTTTTTCAAAAGATCATTCCTCATCCAAGCATCTCAAATAAAAGAAAACTATTATTTGAACTCATTTAAATCATAGTAACTTTTAGCTTACCAGATTAAAAAAAATCGGTGCAGAATTTGGAATTATGTGAAAAAGTGGCTCAGATATTTATATCACTATTGGGCATATATCAGAAGTCCAAAAACTGAAATAAAGGATTTTTATTTACCAAAATGTTAGGAGAAACAATTTTAAAACAAAATTTCCCATTTTTAATTATAAACTTTAGGATGAACATTTTAATAAATAAGAATAGAAAAGAGTTTTACATCTATGACTTTCTCTTGTATCTGTCTTTTTTAAAATATATTTTTAACATGGTGCATACCCAGAAAATGGGTAAAAATGACAAGAATAGCTCTTGATGAAAGCATTTTGGGAAGAAAGGCAAGCTAATGTATTTTCAATAGAGTAATGAATTGCTATATCCATTCTGGAAAGCAATTTGAAATTATGCAAATAAAGTGACTAAAATGTCCCTACCCTTTAACTCTAAAGAGTCTACTGCTAGGCACATACCCTGAAGAAGTCAATGACAAAAAAGAATGGCTCCAGCAATATCCATAAAATACATTGTAGCAGTTTTTATGGTATCAAAGAACTGAATGGGAGCTATTGGGAAGGAAGTGGAGGTTCATCAACTGCAGAATGACTCAACAAATCATGGTACATAGATGTAATGCAATGTTATTGTGCTGTAAGAAACAACAAAAAATAGAGAAGCATGGAAAGTCATGTGGACTGATGCAGAGTAAGCAGAGCCTGGAAAAAATTAATACACAACTAAGTTAAGTGGAAGGAATGGTTCAACACAAAATGATAAAAACTGTCAAAAAAATTATAAAGATCAAGTTTGCAATTAACAAGAAATATAACAACACATATCCTATGTCCATGAGTGTCAAAAATTACAAATAATATCAAATATTTTATATGCATTGGTTTTGGTAATTTTCCTCCTCTACCTCATTGTTTAACAAAACAAAACTATTGTCATAAGTGATAACTTTCTGAGAGGAGAAAGGGAAGAGACAGGGGGAAACTCAGGTGATATAAAAATGAAAGATATTTCAAAATCTATTAAAATTTAAGATAGTACTACCAAAACTACTCTGCTTGTCTGTGTCCCCTTTGGTTCTCCTATGACATATTGTTTGTGTATTTGTGTGTGTGTGTGTGTGTGTCATTGGCATCTTTTTCTTTCTTTTCACTTATTGTAACTACCTTCTTATCTCACCGACAATCTTCCCTCAGACACTTTTCCCTCTACACTCCCCCAAATCCTCTTTTTTTGGTAACAAATCCGGTCAAACAAAACAAATTCACACATTGTATCATTTCTGAGAATGTGTCTCATTCTATACCCATTACCTTTCTGCCAAGAGACATGAAATATCCAATATCTGTCTTCTAGAATTATGAAATGAGTTTCATCATTAGTTTCTTAGAAGCATGATTGATCATTATGTTAGAGTTCTTAAGTCTTTCAAAGTTGCTTTTTTCACTACACTAAAATATTTTTGATCACTCTAAGTCTACCCAACTCTTTATATGTTTCATTGAATATGTCATCTTCATTACTTATTTTAATGATGTAATATATTATATTACATTCATATACTACAGTTTGTTCAACCAATTCCCAATTAATGAATAACTAATTTAAAAATCAAATATTTGATGCAACAAAGGAATTATTAAATACATATGGATTTACATTAAATGTATTTAAATGTATCTATATACATACATATATAAACTTATATAATATAATCATATGTAATTTATATACACACAAAATTTAATATAATATATGACATATCTACATTTAATATTTCTGCTATTTTTATCACTTTCTATATTTTATTTTCCTAGAAGTGGTATCACTGATACAAAGGCATAGATAAATCACATTTTAATGATTTGTGTTTAGTTACAAATTGCTTTTCAGAATTTTTGAACAATTCACATTTCTAATAGTAGTTGTACTGTTGAACCTATTCTCCCATACCTTTGGGGAATAGCTAAACAAATTGTGATATACACATGTTATAGAATATTGAATGTGTATGCTATATTAGCATATAATAGCACAGGAGTGAAAGAAGAACATAAAAAAAATCGAGGTATATAAACATAGAAATGATACTGTCCCCAACTTCAAGGAACTTATATTACACAATAAGAGACAAGACATATAAAGGAGTAGCGGCCAAAGAAGGGTGTTTTGGTCTGTGAAATCACAAGAGTGGTTGGTGATAAGCTAGAAAAATCAATTGAAATGTTACTTCTAGAATAAATACCAGAATTAACTTGATTAACAAAAGCAAGAGATAGATGGAGGTGTGCACTAACCCAGACACACACACACAGACACAGACACATATGCACATTAGAAGGAATAGATAATTATAAACCTATTTTAGTAGTTTATGGACAAGATAAGTTTGAGCTTCCTGATTAAGAAGCACACATTTAAATTGATTGCTTTGGATGTATAATGGTCCTGAGGGCAAAGCTGCGCATGGGATAGTAAGAAGATGTCTGGGACATTTGGAAAAAGTATCATATAGTAGAAAATTTTAGATCTTGTCCAGTCCTCATGGTCTACATCTATAGAATATGGTTAGGGGAAAAAAAAGTAGCATGTGATATTAAAAATCCCTACTACATCTTGTCAGTTTTGCTTAAGTGACTTTCTTAGAAGAGAGGGTTCATCATGACTTACGCTAGGGAGAAGGGTTATTTATAGCTTCAATATTTTACTATATAATTGTGGTGTAAAATTTAAAAACATAAATAATTGTCTTGCCACCTTGGAATCCTTTCCACATCCACCTTTGGTCCCTTGCTTTACTGATTTATGAGAGACTCGCAAGGATGACTATTTCAACAAAGTAGACATCACGTTTTACTTTACTCCCTAACTTCCAGACATCTCTTCTCCAATTCCTTGCTCCACAAATGAGTGGCTTTTCCCTCTTCCCAACATCTAATCCTATTCTTCTGAAGTTATGTAACCAGAATTAAGATCAAATAACCTTGCATCTGAAATTTTTCCTTTATTGAGTGGGGTACAGGGGAAGGGGGACAACTTCTATTCCACTATGGTACCACTTACTATTTCTTTAAATCACTCTCCTTTTTGTGTAGTTGTATCAACAATGCAATATTCACAATGCCTATGGCAATTATAAATAAGCTGATGTGGTTATTAATCACAAAATGTACCAGGCTCTCTACATGGGAGATAAAGCTAGAACATTTATTAAAATACCAAATAACTGAATCCCCAAACCAAGAAGTCAAATCCATCACAGTAGTTATGAAATTGGCACATGTAGTTAATGTAGTAAACAACATTCTCAAGTCTTCAAAACAGAACAGTCTACCTCAGGCAAATGTCCTCTTCTCCCCACTCACAGCAACTGCTCAGCTCCAGGAAGCATGCTCCCAGCAGCTCCAGCCCCCCGGCAGTTCTGGTCCCTGGCAGTCCTCAGCAGGAGTACTTAGCAGAAATTGTGGCTGGCTCAAAAAAGGGGTTCGTGCCTCTGCCTCTACCTTGGCCACTACAGCTACCACTGCTGCTGCCTCTGCTGCTGCTGCCAGTCACCACAGGAACTCTAGCTTGGCTTATGCTTCCTCTTGCCCCACCCTTTCCTGCTATGTCAGCAAGTCTAATGGGGCTTGGAAGATCTTTAAATTCCATAACCCTTACAGTAGTCTCCCCCTTAGAATAAAAACTCCTCAAGGGCCAGAACTGTTTTAGCTTTTGTGTTTGTATTGTGTTCCAGTACTTAAAACAATGCATGACAAATAGCAAATGTTTAATCAATTATTTTTATTTTAAAAATTTGTGTACTGTGGTCCTTTTTTTTTTTCTTAGAGAAAAAAAGGTCCTTTCTTGTATCTATAAAGATTAAGTATTATAAGATTATATTAAGATAGAATTCATTTAGTGTTTAAATTTATATCTTAACAGGAGAAACTTCAGAACCACTTGATAATCAATGTGGCAGAATCCCTATTGTTTGTGGGAAAAGGAGCGACTCTTCTATGGAAAAAAAATGTGTCATTACCATTTTAAGTTGCCAAGAACAGTGAATGGAAATCTTAACTGAGTAGAAAAAAATAGATCCCAAGGTGGTACTGTTTCATCTTGCATACAAACTCTATTTAAGGAGGCCAAAAAAACAGATCAGGTCAAACTGTGCAGCGGAACTCAAAATTTCACTGTCACCCCTGGGAAAATGCAACTACAGGCCAGGTGGCATTGAGGGCCTCGAATGAGTTTAAGATATATTGTTTCTTAAATTATTGTATGTATTAATGAGGTAAAGAAAAACTTTTTCTAGGAAAGACAATTCCTGAATTTTCCAGAAGGTAAAAAACTTTGCTCAAAAATGAGGGTCTGAATAAATTTATTTTGATGAAAATTATCTCCAGTCAGTCAGGTGCAGAACTGATTTCTAAATGAAAAGAGAAAAGCACCAATCTCATGTCTGATATTCGCTCTCCTTCTTATGCTTGCTAAGCATGCATTTAAAAAGCATTAATGTAGCACACCAGGGGGTAAGGGAGATCTCAAGTTTGAGTGATTAAACAACTGACTGGAAACTCTAGGGGGAGGAGCATATTCTATCACCAACTTTCTGTTTCCTTAGGGAAGGAATTTCACTTACCTAGTTTCAAAAGGGTTGAATGCCATGCTGCTTAAATGAATGCTCTTGGAACAGCCACTATGAAAATCTTCTAATGAGGATTTCCAAAGTGACAATCTGAAGAAGAAAATCAAAATTTTAATTTTCCTTCCAAAACAGTATTTTATAAAGGGAAATGAGAATAAAAGAAAACCCGTGTCTTAGGGAGGACAAGGGAAGATAATTTTGGATAAAATCCTCCTCAATTTATAGGTGATATATTTTAATTCTTTGTTGTGGAAGAAACTCTCCAAAATTAAATGCAAGGTTTGCTCTAGAAAATTAATTTTGATGAAATGTTTTCAATGAGATTCATTTCCAAAGGTATCAGTAGCCAATTCATCTACATGAGTATAATGATGCTGAGATTCATTATAATTTCTACTGTGGATTCAGTGATATTTAAAATGAACATTAAATGAAAGTATTGATATGGCATATTCCTTTGAGAACCCACTTCCATGCCATGATGAGGCACTGGCTAAAATTTTAATGGGGGCCTCCATAAGACAATAAATGTTTGTTGAAGTCCTTTTTTTATTTAAACACCAGCAGCAGGGAGTTACCCTCCTTAAATACTTTACAAAATGAATTTAATTACAATAAATAACTTGCTGTACAAAAGGAAAGAATATTATTTCATCACCAGCTTGTGGGAGAATTTTAAAAGTTCCATGAATTGAAAAAAATAATTATAAAAGAGGAATTAACCATAATTATCCCACTTCATAATTCATAATTTTTTCTTTTTCATTCATTTTTAATTGACAGACCTATATTCTCTCTTCTCCCATCCCCACATCATTAAAAATGAGGGGGAAAAAGAAAATTAAATCCTTTGTAACAAGTACGCATAGCCAAGCAAAACAAATTCCTCCATTGACCATGTTTTAAAATATATGTCTTATCTTGTTGAGTCACATCCACAATTCTTCATGAACTCATATGACTTTTCCTTGGGAAACACACTGGAGTGGTTTGACACTTCCTTCTCCAGTGGATTAAAATGAACAGAGGTTAAATGACTTGTCCTGGGTCACACAAATATTGAGTCTGAGGCCAGATTCAAACTCAAGTTTTCCTGACTCTAGGCCCAGACTGCGACTTCTAGCTGCCTTATGGCTTAGACCCTAAATTCATTACCTCTCTGTCAAAAAGTCAATAGCATGTTGTATCATGTCTTCTAATATCTTGGATGGTCATTTTTATGACCATAATTCTTAAAGATTTCAGTGTTATTTGTCTTTATAATCTTATTGCATAAACTGTTTTCCTGGTTCTATACATTTCAATCTTCATAATCTTATAAAAGTTTTCAGAATTATTCATTTTTTGAATATTGTAAATAATATAATTTTTTTCTGCTTATTTCATGATTCATCAATACATATATCTCTTTGAAATTATCTTTTCCCTTATTGTTTTTAGCTCAGGATAGTATTCAATCACATTATTATATCAAAATTTGTTCAGCCATTCCTAAATTGATGAGCTTAGTTTTCAGTTTGTTTTTGTTTTTGCCACCACAAAGAAAGCTAATATAAATAATTTTTTAAAAAAATATATGCTATCTTTTCTTATTTTTAAAATGTATCTTTTGGGGATAGGTCTAAGAGTGCTATAGCTGGGGCAGATTGTTGGTTTTAGCAACTCTTTATGTATGCAATTATATATCATTTTTCAGAATGATTATAACCATGTCCAAGTCAACCAATAGTGATTATATCAATATACCCATTTTCCTACAAGCTCCATAAAAGCTTACAAGTGATAATGAGACCTGTCAAATGAGAATATTCAACATATTTTATGGAATAAGTTGTTAAAAGATTGTGGAAAGAATCTTACTTGGCTATTGCCCAAGGACAATAAATATTAGTTATAAAGGCAGCACTTCAGAAATTTCTACTTATAAATTATTATCAGATGCTTTAACAGTGGGTTGTGAGATAATTCAATAACTTAACAACATGCCTATTTTTTTTTTGCTAATCAGAGATTGAAATAGAAACTTTGTAGATAAGAATGAGTAGAATACATCTAATGTGAAAAACCTACTTAAACCTTAAGGTTGCAAATTACTTCAAAATAATTATTCATTATCAATCTCAAAGTATTTAGAAAATCTAAAATGATTAGGTAGAAATGCAATATTTTATAAATTGTTTTAGCAAGAAAATGTATATAAAAGATAAACCTGTAAAGATAATCCATTTTTTTCTATATGTCCTTTATATATTAGCTACTAAAGGGCCAAAAGTAATTCCTAGCCACAAACAGAAGATAGTGTTTGAAAAAGAAGTGCCACTTTAATAATATCAATATAAGAGAAATATTTAGACATAAATCTATTGAGAAAAATAAGACCTACATGGAGGTATTTTTAAGACAAATTAAACATATAAAATTGAAGAATTAAGTAATTAGAATGAAAATACAATTGGAAATTTTGAGACAGTAAAGAGGATAATACTATCTAATTAAGTTAAAGAATAAATAAAACACCAATGGCCTGCTTCGAAGATCTGGATACAAACATAAGAAAAAAATGTTGTTGGGTTTTTTTGAAGAAAAAATATAGGTTAGTGAAATTTCGGTGAGAAATTGAATAAGAAAGACAAGTGTTTTCATATTTCAAAAAGGAAAGACTATAATTTGAAATGGAAGGGGATCTAGGTTCTGGAGAATAACATGTGACCCCTGAACAAATTACTTTCCCTTTCAATACTTCAGTCAACTCTCTAAAATAGAGTTTCCCAACATTATTTGGCTTACCACCTCCTTTAAAAAATATTACTCAGTACCCCCTGGAAGTCTACTTTCTTTAACCCTTTCACATTTTTTTAAAATTCATATCACTTAAAAAATAGAAACTTTTAAAAAATGATACATCTTAAATTTCATAATTTATTATAAATTTGTGTTCATCCCTGCATTGAAATTTTAATGACACAATATTGCATCATGTAAATATATATTTTTAACCAAGTCATTACATGCATATATTCCTGTCAATGCATGCTGAACTTTCTGATGATGTGGTACAGGATCACCTGCCAACATTTCTTTGTTGACTTCTCAGCAGACTTGACCACTGCATTTTGTGTATCTGGAAAATAATGTAATCACTACAATTTGAGATATGTTATATAACTGATAAAACATGTACAAATAGTTTTTTCAAAATTTTCTTCCCTTTATGTTTACATCACCCCTTATTTTTATTCAATGCCCCCCAATTGTACCAGAGGCTCCTACCATCCCCTAGATCATTCCATCCCCCTTCCCAGGCAGTGGTACTGCCCACTTTGGGAACCCTTCCCTAAAATTTTAAAAAATGCAGAGCAGTTGCTTATCTATATTAACAATATGGGCTTCTCTATGCAAATAAAATTACTGGTCCAACCTTTCCCTCAAAAAAAGGGAAAAAAAACATGAAACACTATCAATGCTTTACTGTGCTATATGAAGTAGAAAAAAATAGATTAATGGGAAAGAATAAATGAAGCAGAATTAGATCTAAAATGTAAAGCTGTCTGGCATTTGAGTAACTCCAGAATTATAAAGAAATTGGGGAAAGTAATAACTATTAATAAAAATTACTTGAAGGAAACTACTCTGATGTATTCACTTGTTATATTGTCTCTGTGAAAATCCAACTCAAGAAACACTCCATATGTGTTGATATCTTTTTGGCTTTAGAGAAGAAACTTCTTAAGAGAAAGGATTGCCTTGTTTTGTATTTTAGTCTCCTGTATTGACACATCGTAAGAATTTGATAAATGTTGTGGGGGTTTTCCCCTTCATTCATTTATTCATTAATTTTGAGAAATATCTTTATTCTGCACTAGTTGAGCTACTGATCCATAGCGTCTGAATCAGGAACACATTTGCCCCAGGAGCAGTCATTCTATTTTGAGGAGGGATTATGCTTCTTCACTAGATAAAATGAGGTCTACCTGATTAATCTTATCTTACAAGACCCAATGGTTACTATAGGTGTCATAGATGACAATAAAGATGTCATCCTTGACTCCTCACACTCTCTCATCCTAAGTCTGGTTAATTAGACCTTTACCACATCACTTATATACTAGTCCATATCTCCTCTGACACTTGTACCATCATGGACACAGGCCCCTGTCACTTCATACATAGACTATTTCACTAAACTGGCTCATTTCCATCAGCCTCAAATATATTCTTATTAACTGATTCTCAACTAAGCTGCCAAATTTCTTACTAAAGTTTGGGCATGATCGCATCATCATGCTACTCAACACACTCCACTGACTCCCTATTACCTGCAGAATCAAATATAACATCATCTTTTGGATTTTAAAGACGTTCACAGTCTGACTGCTTCCTACCTTTCCAGTCTTCTAACACTTTACTTTCTGCCATATGCTTTATATTAAAGTTATGAGATATAGCTTGTGCAAAAGCAGAGGTAGGGAATACACTCTTTCATAAAGAAAAAAAGGCAATTCAGTTTGGCTAGATTTTAGAGAGAATGAAGGGGAGAAAAGTGTGATGAGAATGGAAAAGTGGGTTGGAGATAGATTTTGAAGGACTTTACATGCTAGAGTGTTTCCATTAGAAGGAATAAGGAGCCACAAGATTCATTGCATTTGGGAGGGGTATGGTCATACTTGTGATTCTATAAAATCATATAGGCTACTGAGCGAGATATTACATTGTGGAAAGGAAAGACAAGAGGCAGGGAAACCAGGGAGGAGACTATTGAAATATGATGAAGGTACTAACTAGGGGGAGAGCTTCATGTGGAGAGAGAAGGAAACAGATGCAAGTGGTTTGGTAAAAGTACACAAGAACAGATTTGTCAACTAATGATTGGATATGAAGGATGAGAAAGAAGGAGGCAATGAGGATGATGCCAAGTAAATGTGGGACAAGATTGGCACTGAAGGGTGAGGAAACAACAGCAACAACAGCACTTCCTTCTTTGCAGAGATGGAGGAGTATGCATATGGATATTGCATATTCAGTCAGATTTGGATGATGAGCTAATTCTTTTATTTTCCAAATAGCAGTTCTCTCTCTCTGTCTTTCTCTGTCTCTGTCTCTGTCTCTCTCTCTTTGTCTCTGTCTGTCTCTCTTTGTCTCTCTGTCTGTCTTTCTCTGTTTCTCTTTCTTTGGTATTATGATGGATTATTCTCTGCTCATGGAACAGGTAAGAATATTTGTGTAATCTTGAGTCAAGTTTAAGAGTTATATTTATAAATATACAACCTGAATGTATAGTAGTTCTAAACTTAGAACCATAATTATGAAATATTTACATTTAGGCCTCCAATTAAGGAGCTACACTCCCTAACAGTGGATAGGGGTTTGAGCTTCCCACCCTGAACTAGTGCCTTACGTATAACAAGTGCTTAATAAATGCTTGATTAATAAATGACTGACTCACTTATTGCTGCGTTAAGTCCTTTCTGATTTTGCTGAGGCATTTTTTCATTATCCAACAATTTTTATATTATAAAAGTGCATCCTATCATGTGGAGATCCTCAGAATTATCTTGTATTAAAGTGAGGACTTAATACTTGAAAAAAACTGCCAAAACACAAAATCTTTACTATGTTCTTATTTTTCCATGACATAGATGTTTGATTATATCAATTCCCAGAAAACTATACTGTATGATCCTCCTAGTACAGTGCATAGGCCTTATAAAGAAATCAATCTAAAGATCTACACAGGAAAACTAAGTGGATAGAAAGTGAAGTCAGTCGAAGATAGTTGAATATGTAGCCCTTTGAGTTAGTGCATATATATATATATGTATATATATATATATATATATATATATATATATATATATATATATATATATTTCAGAAACTGGAGGTGACCAATTAACTGAATAAAGAATTAAATAGAAATAACAAAGCAGGGTTGCATTTAGGAAATTGCTTAACACTTTCAAATATCCTAAACTGCTTTCTTCCATGGTATAGCAAAGGGTATTGAATTTGGAGTAAGAGTATCTATATTCAACTCCCTTCTCAGACACTTATTTTGTGTCCAAGTCACTTCACATTTTGGGATTTCTCAATGATGTTTTTTGCTTCTGATGTGTGTGTATGTGTTCCTCATTAGTTATATGTAATAGCCTTTGTACACCCATCATACCCACCCATTTTCCGTTGCCCTCTGTGTGATAGTCATCTTCATTTCTTCAGAGGCAAGATGTTCCATATCTTCCTGTCATATGGTTTTATTATCTGTAAAATAAAGAAGGTGGGTTCAATGACCTCCAAGGTCTCTTTTAGAAGTCAATCTATGATCCTAAGATTGGTTCCTCAGAAACAGTAAAAAACAAAAACAAAAACAATGCTTGTTATAAACTGAGCGGGGGGGAGGGTTATATAGGGTCAAAAGAAGAAACTGCTCCTACAGATTCTTCTAGTAGGCCCATCTCAGAAAATCCATGGACTTATTTAAGAGTATACACAAATAGCTTCACTACTGTGTCCATGCAGCAAGTATTTAGAGATTGGAATGAGAGCGGTGCTATCAGGAACATACACAGAATCATTTGTGGTAAAATTACTGGAATGATGATAGTGGGAATATAAAAGAAGAACTAATTATTGTGAAGAAAATATGTTTAGTGAATGTTGATTTTGACAGATATTGACTTCAGTGTGAGAGTATTTCAGTGAATATCCATAGGAGAGTAAAATAATGAAAATATTGGTAAACTTGGAGCTGGAGAACTGGGTTGTGGATAGGAATACATCTGAGAGAGACTTTTAAAAGATCAGGATGGTGATATGATTCTCAGTTCTCCTCTAAACATAGTGGAAAGAAAATGATGAAAAACTAAGACCAGATTCTATTTTATATAAGAAAAAATATTTCATGGATTTCTAATGTCATGTACCTGCTGTTTCTAGAAGAGATGGTACAAGTCAGCACAGGGAGAAGCAATTCAATAGGAATAGAAGACAGAAGAATTACCTAGTATGACTTGCATTTCTTCAACCAAGTTGTTCTAGTTATATGGCCACAGTAACAGATTCTATCTACTTTCTAAAGTTGAGAACAGCCATGTAGGAAAAAGATCATAAAAGCTTTGGCCATGAGAAAAAAGGATGTCACCTCCCTGCCCCACTATTTTATAAACCTTCCCCCCTCTGCAATAACATGGAAAAATTGGAGAGGAAAAAGGCAAAATGTTCTAAAATCACATTTTATATGATTAATAGACTTTAACTTATGTATTTATAAGATCATATGTAATTTCTTGTCTAAGTAACAATAGGTGTACACATTCACAGGGAACCTAATTACATCAATTTTGGTTTTTTCATTATAAATTAAATCAAGAGATACAAGAATATTATACTTTAACAAATTTATGTGTCATAGATTCTCCTTAGTGATGCAAAAAATTCAGTAGTAGTTGTAGTGGTGGTGGTGGTGGTAGAGGTAGTAATATTTACCCAAAGGTAAGAAAAAAATCATTTTGTGGGGGTAACCAGTCAGTACTGTCTTCATGTTAAATATTTTTTAAAAGAACCTGTAGAAATAATTTCAGTTTCTACATCACATATAGGGCAATGGTGAGAAATATAATAAGATTTGTGAGCTTTCTGCAACATCTAACAAATAAATATCTTCAAAGACCTAGAGTAAAGGATGCCATCAGAGAAATGTACGACCAAAAGGCAGATGGATTGGTGACATGTTGTGAGCAATGGATAAAGATTAGAATTCTGTATTCTCCACTGTCATTTTAATGTGGTCAGGAGAAAGTAAAGATGAGATCACTGGTAGAAGATCTACCTCTGCACTAAAGTAAATTTCTGGGGGTGGGGGGAATGGAAAATAGTAATACTTGAGTGTAAGCATGATGGGTTGCAATAAGAATCAATGCCATAGCCTATTCTTATAGATGAGATTTAAGCATCATGAGTTTTATTCTATATGGCTATGAATTATGAGAAACTATGATGCCAAGAGATTAAAAATTGTAGGTGGCTCATTCTCAAATGTGGCTAGCATGCAGAATTTGCTTATTCAGTTATGACTTATAAGCAATAAGTGGCATAAAATGAATTTTATAATCAGCAAAGTTGAGTAACGTGTGTGTTGAAGCTGAAAGATAAATAAGGGCTCAGGATTTAGACTGTGATATATAGTTGAAAATATTAAAATAGCTAGAGGAAAATATTTGCCACATTAGGTAAATTTCTATGATTGATTTTTAAGACAATGTAGGCAAAATATATGATGGAAAGTTATGGACTGCTTGTGATCTATGCTAGAATGATGAAATCACATATTCACATATTTATTAATATAGCAGGGGAAAAATACAATCCAAACCTTTGAAGTAAACTTGTTTTTTATACTATTGTTAAATCCAACATAAAACTTATCTGAAAAGATTTCTTTTTTTAATTATCTTTATATTATTCAGCCCTACATGATTTTTCCTCCCCCAACTTTGGGTGGAACCAGTGATAAGACCTTCCATGGCCTATATGTGTGAAGTTTGTGTGCCATTGATTAATGTCCTCTTAGGCTGGAAAAATATGTTAGAGTGGGATCCTAGGAGATTCAATTAAACTTTGTGGGCCTCATCTAAACAGGAGTGGATTAAATCAGATGAATGCTAAGATTCTTTTCAATTATAAATCGACTATGAACTAATGATTCACATAAGAACAAGTGAATGTTTCTTTGTAGCAACTAGGTGTTACAGTGAATAGAGTTCTGGGCTTGAAATAACAAAGATTTATAGTCTCAGACACTGTGTAATCCTTGGGTAAGTCACTCTCAGCCTCAGTTTCCTCACATAAAAAATGAGGCAGTTTAATTTAATGGACTTTATGGTCTTCAGACTCATCAAATTCTAAATCTACAAAAATATTATTCATTTTAAGTCATTTCAAAAGTTGTAAAAACCTGTAAATCCTGAATAGGCATTTGAAAAACTTATGTCTTTTTTATCTCTTTCTTCAGACACATGAAGATACAAAATATATCACTGCTATGTTTTCATACAATGCTGTAACTTTGGAATATATAGACGTAATAATCCTGCCAATCCTTTAAAGATCAACTCAAGTATTATCTATTCTATAGAACAGTGATCGTTCAACAATCTTCAACAAAAGATTTCACATATTGTCTAAATATTAAGCTCATCAATACTCTTAATTTAAAAGTGTGTTTTATTAGTCTTTGTCTAAAGCATCTTTTGGGCTCTCTCAACTTAATTTCATACTGGCAGATCTTCTCTCCAGAGCACAGATGTCTAGTCAAGTATAAACCTGACGAGTTGGTGGGGGGTGTCCTAATTCTATTAACAAACACTTCTAATATTCCACCCCAATACAGATCATCAATAAGCAGCATTGCCCTAAATCATTTAACCAATTCATATTAATTAGATTATATAAAGGGATATTTACTGAGAAAATATGGTAAGAAACCCAAGAATAATAGCTCCCAAATAAGGAACACAGTTGACTCAACCCTCTCAGTCTGAAATCTATGGTGATTACTACAAAAAAAAAACAAAAAACCTCCTCTATTATTTTTCTTTAACTGTCATGCTCAGAATGGGAAATAATCCTCCAGATAATATCTGATATGGGTAGAGTATAATAAAATTATCACATTCCTCCTGAAAGCTGTGCCCCAGTATTGCTTTGGTTTCATTTGTTTGTTTGTTTGTTTGTGGGGGAGGCTGGGTATAGCACTCTCATATTGATACTTGTGGTCCACTAAAATTCCGAGATCTTTCTTCAGAACAACTATTTTGATCCATGCCACCTCCATATAATTTTTATGGAGTCAGTTTTGTTTTTGTCTATAAGTAAAAGACTCTGCTTTTATCCCTATTGAACAACATCTTTTTAGATTCAACCCATTTCTCCAGTTTGTAAGGATCTTTTTGACTATTGTCTCTCATTTAATGTATCACCTATACCTCTTCTCTTCATGCTGTCTTCCAGGTTGATGAGTTTATTATCCATCAATTATACAAGTCTGTCCATCCAACCATTTGTGATCCATCCTATTGTATTATTATCCAACCCATCTCCCTTTTGGCTCACAATACCAAGAGATACTTTTTCTAAAACTTTGCTAAGATAAAGTCAAACTCTAAAATATTATTTTCATGTACTAGTTTATAATCTTGTTGAAAAAGGAAATGGTGTTATCTTGCCATTACTTATTCTTAATGAAGCAATTCTGGCTCCTTCTAGTTATGTCTTTCTTTTCTATCTCTGTCTCTCTCTCTTTGTCTCTGTGACTGTGTGTGTGTGTGTGTTTATACTATCAGACTTTGAACAAAAGGATAAGTGGATTTACACATGATATCAATATTTCAGCTTCCCTAGTTGTTAGTACTGGATTTGCACAGTGGCTGCTACTAGATCTCTATGGAAGAGGAAGATAAAGAAAAAACTGCTTTCATCTGTCAAAGTAGATTTTACCAGTTTGGGCATTGAGCACCTCAGATCATTTCCTCAAATTGATAGAAAGGTTGTTGGAGAAATGACCACCTTATATGTGTTGGTATACATTGACAATATTAATGTCTTTGGGAAGGCACTTGAAGAAAATATTAAAAGATTGATGGAATTGTTTGGATTTGTTAGGAGACAATAGCCTGAAACTTTCAATGGGCAAGCACCAGTTTTCTGGAACTACTAATGAATTACTAAGTATCACAACAATTTATGAGGATGGATACAGATAACTGTAGTGGCAAGCACCCCAAGCCTCCCCAGGGTCACTGCCACCACAGGTTCTTGGATCTGCTTTGATAAAGGAAAGCAACTCAAAATGGGTTAACAAGCTTACTTTAATCAGTCAAACATATATCTTTACCTCATTCAGGGGAAAAAGGTCAGCACCCTGAACTTCAAAGTATACAGGCAGAATTATCAAGACAGAAACAGATCAAGTAGATAGCTTTCCAAACTGTCCAACCATTACAACCATACCAAATCAACATCTGGGTTTTTCAAAGCCGGGGGGCTCTGGACAATGGCTTCCCAGAATCCAGATCAAATCACAGAACACTTCTCAAAGTGACCCCCAAAACAAATCTACACATCAGGGCTTAAATAGCCTTCTCCTGGCTCAGAGAATGTAACAACCTTATTGACTCACTGGCCAATCAAGAAGTATCTACTGAAAAACAAGCCTCCCACCCCAGGCTCCAGGTGCACTTTAGCCTAGGGGCAGGGAAGATCTTAAAAATTTACATTCCCATTACCATAACATACAAATTCATTACTTAACCATGTTCGAAAGGACTTTCTAAGATATGGTGATTATAATTATTTTTTTAAAATATTTAGGAACAATGTTGCTATTGCTTATATGATGAATACCTTCACTTAAGCATGTTTAATTCCTGAGGCATGGAGGTAGAAGGGCAAGAAATGCATAGTTGTCTTAAAAAGCACAGAACCCTTCAGATTCTGATATATGGAGAGAAATGAAGAAACTTCCCAACTTCATTGGTTGTGTCACACATGCACCAGTGTTATAACACCTGTGCAGAAGCAAACAAGCATATTCTTCTTCTTATACATACCAGCCTGTAGATTTTGGCAACAATTCTGTATTAAAAAAACAAACAAACATAACAATGGTCACCAGAAACCAGGTGCATTGTCTAGCAAAGAGTAATAATGAGACTCCAGACAGATGTTGGAGTTTTGGCTTTGGAGTAAGCAATAAATGAAAATTTCATAGACTATTTATATGGGGATAAAGTGAAAGTATGTACTTAAATCCATTGATATATTCTGATGAGTACAAAGTTAGATTCTGCTTGCAAAAAAATGGTTAGCAACAATAGCCAGCTATGAATTCCGAATTCACTACTGGGTAGGGATATTAATGGGGCTGTAGGTCCCTTGTCCCACAATTAATTTAAGGAATTTAGGTGATACCTAAAGAAGGACTGTATGACATATGTCACACCCAAGAACCTGAATGATAAGTAAATGTCAATATAGCTGAAAGTCTGGGCCTTCCAACAAACAGCATGCAAGAAGCATATATTAAACTGCCATTGATGAACCAAATTACTTCACTTCAGCTGTCTATGGAAGATTGATGGTTAGAACAGAGAATGAAGAAGGAACAATAGAAGCGACACAAACCAAGAAGACGGTGGTTATAATGAACTCTTTTGTCTGCTGAAGGCACTCTACTGATAAGCTAATGGTAGAGGCTAGAAGTGTGCAATAGATTGCTTTGAAGGATTGTTCACTGATCCCACACATAGTAAAAGGAAGTAGATGGTGATACTCAATGCACATCACTGTAGGGCTATAAAGGCTTTATATGATGGCTTTAGAAGCATGGATCAAGAAGGAACCCAAGAATAGTAAGAAACAGATTCTGCAAGCCTGAGATCGTTCCAAATGTCACCAAGAAGTATAAGACTTGTTTCTTATTTACATAACGTATTGCCAACTTATGCTACATAGTTGTAGAACAGAAGGGGTAGGAGGAGACCTTTAAAAGCTACCTGGAATGACTTCCTATGTTTTAAAGAAGATAGGAAAAACATAAACCATTTACTAGTGATCATTGATCAGTTTAAAAGACATAATGAAATAGAAACTTGAAATTCTCTTAGCTTCCTAGAAGTGCTTCCTATTTCTGTGTATGGATTTCCTGAGAGAATTCTTTCAAACAAAGGCAAAATGTTGAAAGCACACTGGTTGGAACAAAATGATTATGGTTTCAGAAGGCAAAGTGAATGTCAACTTAGAAAACACGAGTAGGAGAAGGTGGGGGAGGAGAGAGGGAAAAGGGTAAAAGAGGAAGGGGAGAGAGAGGGAGGAAGAGACTGGCCAAACTCTTGGTATAGTCTAAAGAAATTTAAACTCTTGGGATCTAAATTGGCCACAGCTGAGCCTCAGCTCCTCTGGGCCTAGAACCCATCTGCCATGTATTTGGGGCTGCAGCACTACAATGTTCTTTCCTTTCTCACTTCCTTTTTCAGGTCTCTCTTTGGTCACTTTACACTTCCTATTTTGCAGGGACATTGAGGAACTCAACTAATGAACTTAAAATCAGCTTTATCTCTAAACTTTGGGTTCTTTAGAAAGACGCAAGTGGTATTGATGAGTGATCTGCTCTTTTTCATGTCAATATACAATTTGATGTCACAGGTACTGGGGTGATACCTAGACCCCGATTGCTCATTCCACAGAGCTTGAGCATTAGGACATTTTGCAGTGAGGTTTATCTGTTATGTGGCCAAATACACAATTTGTCCTAAAATAACCCAATAAACAAAATAACCTGAAATTCATTTGTGAGAAAATATTATCAAGATTTTTTTTATTTCTTTGTAATTAATATGATTATTTTTAAATTTTGGTGGTTGAAATAAACCTGATTCAAAAAGGGAAAAAGATAGTGACTTTTACCAACATCAAGATGTCGAGAACTTACCATCATTAAGAGGACCTAAAAGATGAACTTATCAATTCTATATTGATTGAAGTTAGTGATACTGATCAAAGAACAAAATACTCAGTAGAACAAATGTGTGACTTTTTTTGGCCAGTGAGCACAACTTCTCTAAGAATGAAGCTTCTGACTACATATATAAGTATGTGTATGTGCATGTGTGTGTATATGTATATATATATATATATGATAGTGTGTGTGTATAAATGTGTGTATATATATCAGGGGAGGGAGAGAGAAAGGTATATACACACACACACACACACACACATATGTATATATATATATATATATATATATATATATATAGAGAGAGAGAGAGAGAGAGAGAGGTAGACACATATACAAGATAAATTGCAGATATGAGGGAAGACACTATCATTAAGGAGAGTAAGGAAAGGCTTCTTGAGAAAGATAGGATTTTAGCTGAAAGTTGAAGAAAGCAGGGAATTCAGGAGACAGAGAAGAAAAGGAAAAGAACTCCAGGTTTGGTGGATAAACAATGAAAATGCACCATTATCAGTTGGAGCATTCATTGCGATGGACAGCAATGAGAGCAGTGCTACTGTATCATACAGTAAATAGAAGAGGTATGAGGCACAAGAAGACTATAAAAAGGTAGGAAGGGGCCATATTCTGAAGATCTTTAAAAGTGAAATTTTATTTTTTATCCTGGAGACAATAGAGAATCACTGGAGTTTGTTGAATGGGTGGACTGTGTTGTGTGTGTATGTGTGTGTGTGTGACATGATCAGACCTGTAATTTGGGAATAGCACTAAGATGGATAAGTGGAGAATGGGCTGCAAGTGGAAAACTTTGAATCAAAGAGAACAACAAGCAGGCTACAGTAGTACTTGAGGCATAAGGTGATGTGGACCTGTATCAGTTTTGTGTGAGTATCAGAGGGAAGGAGGGGGCATATAGAAGAGGTACTGTGAGGATAGTATCAACAGAACTTGACAACAGATTGGCAACTAACAAAAATGTAATGATGCATCATTTTCATTATGAAGATCTTCAACAAGGTGACAGAGGGATAATTTTTTTCATAGAGCACAAAAGTGAGCAAATCTAGGAATGCTACTCTGTAGCAGGTTGTGGAAAGTCTGGACAACTTGCCTATTTAAAAATTGTCATAGATGCTAAGGTGAGTCGGTGGGACCCTTGGATGAGCAGGTAGAGAAGCCTTATATTAACAGACTCTAAGCAAAAGGGACAACCTGCCAATCATGCAAAGGCTACCTAATCCAGACAATGGCTCAGAAACAGACATTTCAAGTTAGAAAAACTATATTATAACCCAGCAACAAGTTCAAAAAATGGAAGAAGACTGCACACAGATTTTATATATTTCTTTATAGTATTTCAACAATAGAGATGCCTAGTACAATACACCACAATCCACAGACTGATAACATTCCTAGCCATTCTAGGCCTCCTACAAGTTCAGATTAAGAAATCTAAGATGATATTTCTGGTGAGGATTATGATCAGTGCAAAAACCATGAAGTCGAAGTATAGGGACAGACAGGTAAGCAGGTGTGATGGTAATGGAATTTGAACATCCCCTTGTATTGGAAAGCTAAAAGGTACTTAGCATTTTCTTTCAGGTGAAGTGTTAAGACCCAGATCTTGTTGATACCACAGTGGGATGGACTTATTGACATGACCAGAGGGCCCTGAACAGGGAGGAGTTGGTGCCTTGTACAGGGAAAAGCAGAAGCTGAGAAAGGCCAGAAGAACTTCTACGAGCAGCATCTTGGAAGCAGAGAGAGAAAACTGCCAGGAATGAGAATGCTGAGAGAGGGAGAACTGCTGGGGGGTGGGGGGAAGAGAGAGAGAGAGAGAGAGAGAAGGGGAGAGCAAGAGAGAGAGAGGGGAAGGGGGGGGAGGGGAGGGGTGGAGAGAGACAGAGACAGAGAGAGAGAGAGAGAGAGAGAGAGAGAGAGAGAGAGAGAGAATTGTCAGCCAGAGGTGCCTAGGACTTCTGAGGGCCAGTTGGAGCTGCTGAGAACTTTGGAGGCATGACTGGGGTGCTGGTATTTTGTCTGTATGTTTTTATGTTACTTTGTCAGATTCATACTAAATGAATGTACTTTGTTTAAGAAGGAATTCATTTTTGATAGAAGAGATTAAGATGGTTTGACCTAGGAGTGGACTTTGTCATTGGCTAAATGAATTCACTTTAGTTTGTTTTGTTTTGTTTTGTTTTTATTTTAATGCTTTATTAAATTCTGATTTACATCATTCATATCCGCCAGATTTTGAGTTACAAATTTTCTCGCCATTTTTCCCCTACCCACTGTCCCAAATTAGCAGTCCCACAGGTGTAATGGGAATGTAAATTTTTAAGATCTTCCCTGCCCCTAGGCTAAAGTGCACCTGGAGCCTGGGGTGGGAGGCTTGTTTTTCAGTAGATACTTCTTGATTAGCCAGTGAGTCAATAAGGTTGTTACATTCTCTGAGCCAGGAGAAGGCTATATAAGCCCTGATATGTAGCTTTGTTTTGGGGGTCACTTTGAGAAGTGTTCTGTGATTTGATCTGGATTCTGGGAAGCCGTTTTTGAGAACCCCCCCTCGGCTTTAAAAAACCCAGATGTTGAAACCCAAATAATGATTTGGTATGGTTGTAATGGTTGGACAGTTTGGAAATCTGTCTACTTGATCTGTTTCTCTGTCTTGATAATTCTGTCTTTATATTCTGAAGTTCGGGGTGCTGATCTTTTTCCCCTGAACTAGGTAAACAATACATATTTGACTGATTAAAGTAAACTTGTTAACCCATTTAGAGTTGCTTTCCTTTAACAAAGCAGATCTAAGAATCTGTGGTAGCAGCAAACCTGGGGATTCTGGGGTGCTTGCTGCTATAAGAGGATATCTGCTCCTCCAATCTGTTCTTTCCCACACTTTCTCCCATACACTTTTTGACTTTTCCAGTGGATGTCTATGCCTCAGTGCCTGTATATCCTATTTCCCAATTACATGTAAGATGGTATTAATAAAAGTATACATATGTATATATATATATTTGAATATTTGATTTTAAAACTTTCAATTCCATATTCATTCCCTTCCTTGCTTGTCACCCACCCTTACTGAGAAGATAAGCAGTTCAGTATAGGCTGTACATGTGTGATTAATGCAAAACAATAACATAGTAGATATATTGTAAAAGACTGAATATATTTCCCTCCCTCCTATCCCACCTCCCACCTGTTCTATTCCCCACATTGATCCCATCCCTTTTCAAAAGTGGGTGCTTCCAACCTCCCTCCCCCCCTTACCTGTCCTCCCTTCCATCATCCCCCCTCTCATGCTCTTCCCTCCTTACTCTCCTGGAGGGTGAGGTACCCCATTCAGTGTGTATTTCACTCCCTCCTCAAGGCAGAATCAGTGGGAATAAGGTAGACCCATTCTCTTTTGCCTTCCTATTATTCCCCTCCAATGTAACCATTATCTCTTGCCTCTTCTGTATGATAGTTTACCCCATCTGTCTCTCCCCATTTCCTCTAATTATATTCCTCTCACCTCTTAATTTCACCTTTTAAGTATCATCCCTTCCTGTTAAATTGGTCCTGTGCCCTCTATCTATGTATACCTCTAAAAATATATACACACATTCACATATGTATTCATATGCCCATATACCATCATATATAGACAAATATATGTGTGTGTGTGTGTGTGTGTGTGTGTGTGTATTTCTAATCTCTTCAACTACTCAGAAAAGTTTCTTGAGTTACAATTGTTGTTTTCCATGTAGGAATGTTAATAGTTCAACTTTGATAAATTCCTTATAATTTCTTTTCCCTGTTTACCTTCTCATGCTTCTCTTGATTCTTTTATCTGAATGTCAAATTTTCTATTTAACTCCAGTTTTTTGCATTAAGAATGCTTGAAAGTCCTCTACTACACTGAATGACCATATTTTCCCCTGAAAAATGATACTCAGTTTTGCTGGGTAGGTGACTCTTGGTTTTAATCCCAGTTCCTTTGACCTCCAGAATATCATATTCCAAACCCTTCGATGCCTCAGTGTAGAAGCTGCCAGATCCTGGGTTATCATGATTGTGTTTCCACAATATTCCAATTGTTTCTTCCTATCTGCTTGTAATATTCTCTCCTTAATCTGGGAACTCTAGAACCTGGCTATAATATTCCTAGGAGTTTTCTATTTGGGATCTTTTTCAGGAGGTGATTGGTGGATTCTTTCAACCTCTATTTTGCCCTCTGGTACTAAAATATCAGGTTAGTTTTCTTGGAGAACTTCCTGGAGGATGATTTCTAGGTTCTTACTTTGGTCATGGCTTTCAGGTGGTCCAATAATTTTTAAATTATCTCTCCTGGATCTATTTTCCAGGTCAGTGGTTTTTCCCATGAGATATTTCACATTGCCTTCTATTCTTTCATTTGTTTGCATCTGTTTAACAGCATCTTGATTTCTCCTAAAGTCATTAGCTTCCATTTGCTCCAATCTAATTCTGAAGCAATGATTCTCCTCATTGAGCTTTTGAGATTCTTTTTCCATCTGGCAAATTCAGCTTTTTAAGGCATTCTTCTCCTTATTGCCTTTTTGAGCCTCCTTTGCCATTTGAGTGAGTCTGTTTTTTAAGGTATTATTTTCCTATGTCAGGCTGTTAACTCTCATTTCATAATTTCCTTGCATTGTTATCACTTCTCTTCCCAATTTTTCCTCCACTTCTCTTATCTGCTTCTTAAGGTCCTCTATGGCCTGTAACCAGTTTGTATTTTCCTTTGAAGCTTTTGCTTTGTTTCCTTTGCCTGCTCATTTTGCCACTCAATTACTTGATTTTTGGGCTTTTTGCCACAGTATTACTCTGCCACCAGACAGGGGAGGTTTCGTCCCAAATGCTGGGGTTTTCTCAGCTTCTAGAGGTATTAGATAGGTGTCCTCTCTGAGGTCTCGACATGCTCTGGCAAGTTGGACACACACCCCAGGACCTCCACCCTAGACAGCAATCCAGATCCAAGAAAATTAAAGCAAAAACGATTACCCCTCAGACTGGTGTTTGGTCCCCCTACACTTTGCAGTCCAGGAGCTGAAGCTGCCATATGGCACTGGATGGCTGTGCCGGAGTCTCAGCAACTTCTTGCCCCAGGGGTAAAAGCCAAGCACTCCCACTTACTGGTCCCAAAGTCCAGACTGCACTGACCTCTCACTTTGTCCTCTGAATCTATGTGTTGATAAATCTGGAAACGGCTGCTGCTGCTGCTGCTGCTGATATGGAGTCCCTCTAGCTGTCGGCTGGTCAGGCCCACCCTGGGGCTAAAGCCTCAGCATGGCACTGGGCTCGGCTTCCAGAGCTCTGTGCTGGCCAATTCCTGCCGGCCTGCTGTCTGTCCTCAGTGGTAGCTTAGCTTCTCTGTGTCATTTTGTGGGTTCTGCAGCTCCAAAGTTTGTTTATAGTACCCATTTTACATGGATTTGGGAAGGTGAAAGCCAGAGCTGCTGGAAGGTCATGCTTCTACTACACCATCTTGGCTCTGCTGAATGCACCTTGTTCAAAAGAAAACTTTAACCTTTGTACTTTGTGATTTCATTGAGGACTTACAAAATGATTGAGTTACTAAATGAATGTTTTTTGTCTAAAACCATGTGGCTACTTTGGTGAAAACTATGGGGCCATTTTAGTGTTAAGTTGTTGAACTGTGCACATGGTGAATGCTGTATTTTTATTTTTTGTGAATATTTTGCCTTAATTTGTTAGTGAATAAATGGACAGTTCACTATGCTTGTAATCAGAACCTTGAAAGCTGTTCACAGCAGCAGTCCTCTGAAAAGCTGCTCATGCTTGGCATTACAGCAGGTCACAGGAGAGCTAAGCCTATTCAGTCAGGGACCAAACTTAAGGATATTTTTTTTTTCATGGACCTCATGGCAAATCAAATGAAGCCTCTGGACCTCTTCTCAGAAGCAAGTTTTAAATGCATAAAATAAAATACATAGAAATTCAAAGGAACTATTTATATTGAAACCTAGGGAGAAAAAATGAATTCACATAGCCTAGGTTAGGAATAAGGAGAACAATTTCTACAATAATGACAGTATTGTAAATACACCAACTTTGAAAGACTTAGAAATACTGATAACACAATGGTCAACCACAATTCCTAAGACTCACAATCAAACATGCTACCCCACCTCAGAAAGAGAGGTGAGACACTTAGAGTACAGATTAAAGCACATGTTTGTTTTTATTTTTGGTGACATTACCAATGAGGAAATTTGTTTTGCTCAACTGCACATTTTTGTAAAATGTTTTGTTTTTTCTTATTTTTTCAAGGAGGGAAGGGTAGAAGGGAAGCACATATTTGCAAATAAAGTTGATTTTAAAAATTCCCACTCTGGAGGAAAATTGAGAAATGGTTACACATATAACTGGACAAAAATGTTAATATTTGTGCTTGCTTTGGCAGCACATATACTAAAATTGGAATGATACAGTGAAGATTAGCATGGCCCCTGCGCAAGGATGACACCAAATTTGTGAAGTGTTCCATATTTTTAGGGGCAGCCAGGTGGCTCAGCAAGTAAGAGCACCAGCTCCAGTGTTGGGATGACCTGGGGTTCAAATCTGGGCTCAGATACTCAGCACCACACCCAGAAATAACTGGCCGTGTAACCTTGAGCAAGTTACTTAACCCTGATTGCTTTAAAAAAAATGTTAATATTTGCCAATGTATTGTATATTTTTCAATCAATTGCCTATGTTCGTTGATATTCATACCACTGATTGTTTTGAGTATGCTCCTTTTTAAAATAATTTTCTTTTATATAATTATTTGCTCTTGGCCTAGAATCATACATTTGTTGAAGCTACATCTACTATGTTAACTATGCATAGTTTTGATATTTATTTGTCTTTATATGCTATTTTGGAATATTTTGATATCTTGTAAGCTCAGTGATGTTATTACTCTTCATTGCTTTGCTGTTATTTGGGTATTCCATAGATAGTACTGCTGTGATATATATATGTATATATATACACACATATACATACATATATGTACATATATATATATACATATATACACATATACATACATATATGTACATATATGCATATATATGGAATATATACTTAATGTAATTCATTCCTGTAGTCACAAAAATAGACTGTCAAGTGATTCTTTCCACTGCACTATGTCTATCAGATGTATTATTAATGGATGATGACTGTGAATAGTACCGTAAGATGAGATGTTAACTTACTAATTATTGTTTTGTTAGTTGCTGCTATTTACATTAATACTGTGATACATAATTCCTTATATCAAGTATATCTTGCATGATTATTCAAAATCTTCCAAAATATCTAAAGTTCATGAAATGTATAACAGGTCCTTAGAGCCAAAATGAAAGGAGGCAACAACAAGGCAACACGAGCCTCTGGGAAATATAGGAACTTTGTGAGTCTTTAAAAGATGGGTTATTTTAAATTCTTCCTAGAAGGAAGAAATCTGAAGTGAGCAAAGGTGCAGGAAAGAGTACCTTGGTGACAGGCATCAGTCTGGGAAATTTGAATAAGAAAACATGAGAGAAAGGGAGATCACCTTAGACTGGCCTGTCACTACTGATATCACAATCTGGGACAAGACCAGTGGTGGGTAACTTGAAGACCTAGAGATATGTAGTCTTGAGGCCACAGATTCACCATCCCTGAGCCAGGCACTATAGATCCTTCCAAAGATTGAGAAACTATAGCTATGTGTGTCCCCATCTTGTCTTCCCCTTCCTAGGGAGAGTGAGTTGCTGTCCCACAGGTTATCAGCTTTTCATTATTCTTTAAAGATATGGAGAGAGAGGTTATATCATATATGTAAATTTAGTAAATACATCCTATAAATACATATAATCTAACTATATATATCTTATATATAAGGATGCATGTGTTTTATATGTGCATATTATATAAAATAAATATAATATAAATATGTAAATAAAACAAATATATGTGTGCATACCAAATTGCCATAATCTTTTGCAACTTCCCATTTATCATAATGAAGGTCACTAACTTATCAATAGATATATGTCTATGTGTATGTGTGTAATAAATACATGTGTTTATCTTTTTAATTAATTTCAAATATAAGTTTAAAGTTTTGATAATTACATTTTCATCTGATCAGTGAGCTTCACTATTGTAAATGGAGAGCTGCAAAAGAGGGTGACAATGAGGCATTTTGTGGGGATAGAGAAAGAGAGATAAGACAAAGACAGAAAGAGAGACTGGCAGAGAAAGAAAAGGAGGAAGGAAGGGTAGACAGAGAGGGGCAGCAATTTATTCCCTGGATGGTGGCTCTGGATATGTAAGAAATTATTGTTAATTTCATATTTTATAAAGCATAATTTTCCAAAACAGAAGCATGGATCCAGTCTTTTCCCCTGGGCTGAAATAGTGGTTCAGGGAAAGGAGACAGTAAAGAATAAGACATTTCCCTCAGAGGTAGTAAGCACTAGAGAGGTGGTTTTTTTTGGGGGGGTACCCCAGTGTTCTTCTTGATGGTTTATAGGATTCCATTTACTCCTAAGTAAAAAACAAAGTGAAGACTAGGGGAATCATGTCCATGGAGACTCCTGACTGGAAAAGATGCAAAAGAATGGTTCTTCCCCAATGTCTTTGGGGGTTAAGGAATAGTTAGTTTTCCTACTAACCCAGGAACCTTCAACCCCAAATTTTGTTGTTCATACATGTCCAACTCTTTTGGGGTTTTCTTGGAAAATATAATCGAGTCATTGATAATTTCCTTCTTCAAATCATTTTATATATGAGAAACTTAGCAAAATAAGGTTAAGTGACTTGTCCAAGATCACTCGGCCAGTACGTATCTGAGGCCAGATTTGAAATCAGAAAGATGAACCCTCCTGACTCTTGGACTAGCACTCTATCCACTGTACACTAGTTACCCTGCCACCCCATATATTTTTTCACTGTTACTGTTTTCTAGATTCTGGGCTCATAGTTAAAGTGATCAGTGGGTCAGTATTTCACAAAGCATCTGATTACATTGTGGGATAGCTCTTTCAAACAAAATCTGCCATCCTGTAACTTTAACATTTTGATACTACATCTGTTGATAAAATTCCCCATTCCTCATAACAGTCTTCAAAATAGGTCGGAAAAGCAATTCTTTTCTTCAGGTTAGCTATTCCTTATTCTTTCAGCAATTCTTCATAAGGAAAAAAATTTTCAGACCCCTTTCCTTACTTGTTTGTCCAGTGATACAGTGGTTAGTCTCCTTCTTAACTTAGATTACCAAGAAATGGATGTAGTGCTTTTTATGCTGAATCATCAACATTGAAGAGAGGGAATCTTACCTGGCTTTATTTGAATTCTTTTATTTTCATAATATAAGCCCACACTTGGGGTGCTCTGGCATATTGGATAAATAGGAAACCTCAGAATAAGAAGAAAACAAGGGTTCAACGCCTACTTCTGACACGTAAATGTTGTACGATACTAGGCTAAACTAAACGTCTAATTCAGTGGTGGCAAACTCAAATGTTGTTTGTCCTTTGTTCTCCAAGAAGAGCAATAGCATCTTGACTTGTGCAAGAATTGAATCTGAATGAGAGGCATCACAGTACAAATCTGTCAGCTTCACTCTCTTCCAGAGTCATTAAAGTCTAATGGCAAGACAAAAGTCAAGACAAGTAGCAATGGCCCAGGATGCAGTTGGTGAACTTGGCCTTTCTAAATTTTTTTTTTCCCCAGGTCATAGGCAATACCCATTCAATGACTAAAGCCTAGGTAAATCATTAAGAAAAATTATGGTGTAATTTACCATTGCAAAAATAACAATCTGAGAAGGGAAGATCTTCAATGTTTTTGACCAGAATAGAAAGCAATTACTATTTATACTTTTTCTAAGCCATAAAAACATTACAATGTTCTTTGGAGGCTCAGGCTAGGGCTATTATTGGCCATTCAGTGAAAGCCAGATTGATTTGGGTTTAAAGGTAGCTTCATTTGAAGTACAATGGTATTTTTTTAAGTCTATTTTTTTCAGATGAATGGAAACTGCACAGGACAAATAGTCAATTGTCTCAGCTTTAAAAAATAATAATGAAGAAAAGATAAAAAATAATAATGAATTAAATAATTCGAATTGTTTTAAATGTAGCCCACAAACAAACAAAATGGAAAAACAAAACGTTCCTGTGATGAGGTATAACAAACAAGTGCCTTACCAAGAAATCCACATGGACATTAGTTAATTCAGGAAAAGATTTTTGTGTAAGGTTCTAACCAAGAAGCAACCTGGCAGACACACTTATGGTGCAAAAATAATAATAATAATAGCAAACTTTTATCTTGCTATCCTGATCACAAAGCCCTCCCCCGGTTCCCCATTGGTTGGATACTGCAGAGTTTACAGCCTATACAAAAATGCCTAACCTCCCCTCCCCCCAACACACACGGTCCTCCTCCCTGCTTACATCTCTCATCCCACACTTCAGCACCACCTCCCCATCCTCATTTTCTTTATACTTTATTTGGTAAAAAAAAAAATAACAAGCCATGAATACTTTTAATCCCAATTCAGGATGTCTGTATCATTCAGATTTTATGATCTCCATAGCATGAGAAAAGAATTTCTCAATTGATAAGAGAGTTGAACCCAGGATATTTGTGTTTTCCCAATCATTAATATAAGAAAAGTACCATTATTCAAGACAGTATCTTGGGTTAATGGACTTCATCCTTAATGGAGATTCACCTGGCCTTGCAGGAAAAGGCATTCGCAGAAAAACAAAGGGAGTATCTGCTCTCAAACTTCCAAACTTCTCTCTATATAATTAATTTAGTTCCTGAACTAGCCATCCTAGGTTTCACAAGTTACATATCATATGATTTCCATGTAAACAAAAATTAATCATTCCTTACAGAGGGAAGAAGAAGAGGAAGAAGAAGGAAGAAGGAGGAAGAGGAGAATAGCTCCTACTTCTACTCAAATTGGCATGTTGGGTCCCCAGAGGTATCTACTACTTCTCTCAGATAACATGGTAAAAAGAATTAATACAAAACTTCTTTAAAAAATCCTGACTCCTTTCCACAAATACATACAACACCCATATGAGGAATAAGCTGAATTTAGACCTTAGTGAGGCATGTGTATAAGAAATTTGTGTGACAAAGGTTTTACTCACATCTCTTGTTCTGGAAGTCCTTCTCTCTGTGTGGAGATTTCATGCAGAATACTTTGTTTTTGTTGTTGTTCAGCCCTTGTTCCCAAATTAGACCAGTGACATCAGGAGGGTAGTGTCTTCACTTGCACATGAATTGGATCTGAGTGAGGCAGAGCTGTGCAAAGTCTTGAGCTTCACTCTCTCCTCCAGAGTCATCAGAGTCCAGTGGCAAGACAAAAGTGAAGACCACAGGCAACGACCCAGAATAGTTTCAAAATGTGATATTATCTGTTTCATAATTTAATTTATTATGTTAAATAGTTCCCTAATTACATATTAATTTGATTTTGGTGGCACTTGGGAGTATTGTGGGCAACTTGTAGCCTGCCAGAGGCACGTTTGATACCTCTGCTCTTATTGACATAGGCAACTTTCTAAGTAAAATTTTAAATGGAAGAGAAAGTTCCATTCTGCATCAATGCATAGGTATTTTCTCACTGGGAGCTTCCTAAAAAGGAGAAATTATAATTTTGGGTTTTCAAAAGTATGTTGTTTGGGGCTGCCAGGTAGCACAGTGAGTAGGAGCACTGGCTCCAGTGTTGGGATGACCTGGAGATCAAATCCTGGGCTCAGACACTTAGCACCCACCCAGAAACACCTGGCCATGTAACCTTGAGCAAGTTACTTAACCCCAATTGTTAGCGGTGGCCAGGTGGCTCAGCGAGTAAGAGCACCGGCTCCAGTGTCGGGATGACCTGGATCAAATCTGGGCTCAGATACTCAACACCAAACCCAGAAATAACTGGCCGTGTAACCTTGAGCAAGTTACTTTGCCCCGATTGCTTTAAAAAAAAAAGTATGCTGTTGTTTAAGCAGCTACATCATATTTTTGACCCACATTTATCTCGTAGTCACATAAAGCCCCCAGGTCATTTTTGAACAAACTCCTATCAATCTAAATCTCCATCTTATCCTTGTGCTAATTTCATTTTCAAACCTTGGTGCAAGACTTTATCTATGTCTTACTTACTGATTCTTAATTATTCTATTCTGTCATAATTGCTGTCTCTCAGATCTGAAGAAAAAAACTGAAACCCATGTACCTGATCTAATTTAAATGTAAGCTACCACAAAGCAAGAACACAATAGAAAGCTCTTAAGAAACTCCCTAGGCAAACTTGGTCATAGTCATAATTTCCCATTTCCTTCTCAAGTTTTTCCTCATTAATAAGTTGCTGTTGAAGAATTTCATTGAAGTAAGAAATTTTTATTTGATGAATTTGAAAGACTGACTTGAGAGTCCCCAAAAGAATACAGAATTTATTATTTCCTTCTGTCTAAAAACTTTGAGTGTTAATTAAAAAGAAGAGAACAATTAATCAATTGGGGACTCAGTAATAATCTTTTTCAGTTCCAAGGTTTCAGAAAAAAATTGAATATAAACTTTTTTTTCCCCTTCCATTTGAACAATAGTGTGTTTTCAATAGCAGATTTAGTTGACTTACTGTGTCAAAATCAGAGGTTTGAATGTTCAGGGAACCACAGCAACTTAAACAAATTAAAATGGTAAGGGTAAATAGATTTAAGAAGGAACCCCTCCCAGGCATTAAATCTATTGAGCATTTCTGATTAATCAAGTAGACTGCATTTTTCCCCTTTCTCTAACTGTTAATGATTACCATATTAAGTCTTAAATAGTCTGGTAGGATATTCACTTGTGTCTAGGAGGCAGACTGAATGGCTGCCAGTCTCTCAGCCATTGCAACTTAAGGCCTATAACTGTTGGAACAACTGGATGCATGCACATAAACCTGGCAAGCAGCCACTGTTTCTTCTCCAAGCCCCAATTAAAACAATGCCATCATATCAATGGGAAAACAGTGGCTACAATTTTGTTTTACAGCACAAGCAGGATGCAAAATCTTCCAAACTTTCTTTCCACAACTACTATCTTCTCCACTTTATTGAACTCACACATAAGTTATGGACTATTAGGAATTATCCTTTTATTCTATACTTTATTTAATCCCACAAAGACAGTTTTCCTTCTAAAATAAGATGTCCCCCACCTTCAAATCTGTAAAAAAAAAACACTGCCTTTAAATTGAAGCTAGGTTTAGTAAAGAAAGAACAATCCTTTTCTGATTCTTTTCTTCCTATCTCTTTTCAATATTGTGGATGTGAATATTATCATATGGTTATTTTTACATATTTCCAAAGCTATGACTAGGGGTAAGCCACTGGAATTTTATCCTAAAAGAATGAAATTTAGTCAGTCCTTATAGTCCCATGGAGGAGTCTCTCATTCTCCCCAACAATTCCCCCAATACAGACACATGCACACATACGCACAGAGTAGTGTTGTAGGATCTGAACACCTCTTACAACTGAATTTACTATAAAATATAGCATAGAAATTGCTAAAGTTACCTCACGAATAAACATTTACTAAAGAGTCAATTGTCAACTCTAGTGTCAGTTTCCAAGCCTGTTACACTCATGAGATCATCAAATTTAGACTTTACAGATTAAAAATATCACTTTGTGTAATACACATCTGACCAGAATAGTCTAAGAAAATAGTGTTATCTAAGTTATCTTATATGGTTGGGTCTAAATGACCTCTAAGATCCTGTACAATTCAGAGAGTATATGTTTCTCAGATCTCGTTTTGCACTCTGTAATCATTATTTTTATAAGCAATATTCATTTTGTGGTTCTGTGTGGGTAAATAGTTTTATCTAGCACTCTACATTTTTTCTTCCTTTTATGTATCCTCTTCTCCATCCCTGTTATATTTTGGGAACAGATGAACCTTTTGTTTTCTTTCCTTATTTTCCCCTTTCCTGGATAGTAGAAGTACAATTGGGAAATGCCTGTATGACCTTGTTTGGTGAAAATAAGTGGTAAACCATGGGACAGTTCTTCAATTGTTCTTACCAAGACTTCAGAAGCTCTGTGGCAGAAACTTTTCATTTCAACCATTTATTTACCACCACACTTAGCATACAAAAATATTTTAACCTTATAATAAACTCAGTATCCTATTTTGAGCATTATAATACAAGCTAAAAGGGAAGGAAGTCATGTAAGAAAATATGGTAATATAAATTAAAGAAACCCAGTATTGGATAATTCAACATGATTACTTACCTTAAAAGGGAAGAGAAAAACTGAGTTGGACAGGTTATAAATGAATTATCTCCAGCATAAGACAATAATTTTACAGGACAGAATAATTTCCAAATGTCTGAACAGAATACTAAACCTTTTTCCCTGTATGTTTCCTGAAGTTCTCTTATAGGGATATTGACATTTTGAATGAATGAGACAATAGCAGTAACTTTGATGCAGACTCATAGACAAAAGATTGGACAAGAAAGAAGCTAAAAATCTAAGCTGTGTTAATGAAACCATAATTATTATGGAATTAATAGAATAGTGTATTTTTTTAAACTCTACAAAATATAATTCATTTCATTTCTCTGCATTAAGAATGAATTTTGAAGCAGGTTTTTTTTTGTAGGGGAGGTAGGGAGAAATGGTGCCTTAACATACCTCATAAGCCTGGTTATTATTGCTTACATTTTTCTGATAACCTCTGAGCTTTGACTCCCTTAAGTGACTCACACAATTTCACATAAATCAGCAACAATAATATGAGAATTCACTCTGTGCTTAGACCACAGAGTTTTCCATTAAATAGAAAAAAAAATGACCATGGGCCATAGGCACTGAATGTTCTTCATTTTTTTATATTTGCATAATTAAGAATGATTCCTTGAAGCAGTAAGCTTTAGTGCTATAACACTCTACAAATGTTAAATCTATAAAGTGCTTCAGAACTTTTAAGGTTATAACTTTGATATATTGAAATAAGATGGATGGGTTTTAAACTTGTTTTCTAATTTAAAAGAGAAAATAGAGAAGATCTTTTACTATGTTAAATTGTTTCCAGTTTTTCCTTTTGATCCGATATTTTTCTTTAGTGTTGTGATATTTGATACTATCAATGACTTGCAAAAATTACATAATGAGTCATTAAGAGTCTGTGCCTCTACCTTTATTTAGGAACACTAGATAAAACCATTATCTTTTCTCATGTTGCTTTCTGCAATGATTATATTCAAATTATGATTTACCATAATATTTTCAAGTGTTTTGTTCTGTTCAGTATTCCTGGATCTGCTCTTCTCCAGTTGTCTCAACAGAATTCAATTCAATCCTATCCGAGTCACTGATCAAGTATTTACGTACAACAATTATCCAATGGTTACAATTTTTATATACATTAATTATCTACTATGTATCCATTATTCCATTTGTTTTCTCCCTTTTTCTCTTGCCAAAGGGTGGGGAGCCAGTTATGGGGAGCCCTGCTGTCCTGCAGCAGGACTGAGAAAGTATGGGAGCCCTGCTGTCCGTAAGCAGGGATGAGAAAGAATCACTGAGCCAGAGATTGCTAGTGAGTGTAAAAAGAGAGGGGCTCTTGGAATGGTGAAAGTAAAGAGCCATATTTATTCTTCCAGGCACAAGCTTTATAGAGCCATAATCCTCCTCCCTAATAGGTTTCCCCTGAGGAAACTGGGCACTTCTCCGTTCCAGGCCAGTGGGTGTAAATGTCATACTTATCTCGAGGACCTAATCCTCACACCTGTGCATTTGAGCTCTTTCCTGGGGAATGGGGAACCGTTCCAGGCCCATCAGCAGGCCAAACACCTGAGAGCGCTTGTTCAGCAACCAGGGCCTGTGGCCCTCAACACCAAAGCAGTGATGTTAACTTATGACAAATTAAGTTCCAGTACTGGTGAATGAATTGGGATGCATTTTCATGACTTTTCTTCTTAATATTAATGTGCTATATGACATAGACATACTATTGACCAACTTGGTGCATAAATTGAAAATGGTAGTGAAAAGTAAATATGCTGCTCTCCATACTATATAATATCACAGTGATACTATTTGTTTGGCTGCATTGATCAAGAAATCAATTTTTTTTAACAACTACTTTAAGACTGAACAATAAGGATGAATGCAATAGATCCCTATTTAACACTGAACCCAAACTATCTATTCAGGGAACAAAGACACACTGATTTGGAGGGCAAAAGAAGAGTAAGAAAGCAATAGGTAGATAAAAGGGTTGCTTGGATAGGACCACCTAGGTGGATACAGGGACTCAGTCATTGACTATGTTAAAAATAGGTCAAAAAGACAGAGGATCTCAGAACTGGAAGAGACCACAGAGATTATTTCTAGTCCAACCTATTACTCCACAAGAATATATTTCTATTCTATATCCAACAAGTGGTTTTCTATTATTTGAAGACATTCCATTAGGGAAGAGAAAGCAGGATCCACTGATTTTCCATGTAGTCCATTCTACTTTTGGGAAACTTTAATTCATAGAAAGTCTTTTTCCTTGTGTCAAACCTAAATTTGCCTCTCTGAAGCACCTATCCTCCTTCTATTCTCTAAGACCAGTAAGAGTGAAAAATTTCTTTCATGTGACATTCCTTCAAATACATGAAGGCAGCTTATCATGTACTCCTTGTTTCCTCTTCTCTAGGTTATGGAGAAATTGCTTTACTTAATGCTAATATAGCGTAATTTTGATGCCCTTTACCTTCCTTTAATGGTGTCAGTTTATGAACAGAATACCTTTTCTAAAAGATGAAAACTAGAACTAGATTCAATACTCCAAATACATTCAGAAAGCAAGAAACTCCATGTGATGTGGAATACAATCCAAGATTTTATGCTTTATTTTGCTTTTTAAATATAATTATGATGATAATGATGAATAAGAAAGACTATTTGAGAAACTTACAACATAAGTAATGATTCTGAGAACTAAAAAAACATGAAATAAAAATGGTTGTGTTATTGAGAAGCAATACTAACTATAGACATTTATGACAAATGTCTACAATTTATGCATAATTTCTAACCAATACAATAACAATTATGTATGTTGTTAAACAGGACACATTATGGACTGAGATTGGAGCAGAACTTGTAATTTCATACAGGGTGTTCCCAAGTGAGGAACCTTCTACTACTAATAATTTGACACCAATGAGTTGTCAAGAGAAATGAAAAATTTAGTAACTTGACTAGTGTCATAGAGTACAAATATACCAAAAGGAAAAAAAAATACTTCATTTTATCTTCCTGGCTCCTGGGCCAGCTTTTCGTACACTACCAGGGGATGGAGAATCTGTACCCTCGAGGCTATGTGTAACCTTTTAAATCCTTGGGAGTAGCCTTTTGACTGAGTCCAAGTTTTACAGAAAAAAAAATCTTTTATTAAGAGAATTTGTTCTGTAAAGTTTGGATTAAGGCAAAGGGCCACACTTGAGGACCTAGAGTACTCCTTGTGGCCTTGAGGCCACAGGTTCTCCACTCCTTCTTTTTCTGATACTATTTCTGATAAAGTTCTTCATCGCCTGTCTGCCATCTCTGTAACTCCATACATGCCATCTCCCATTCCTGGAGCTCCTGCCTTCCTGATTGCTACTCCTTCCAATCCCTAATTTACTTCAAATATCTTCTCAGGGGTCACTTTAGAAAAAAAGTGTTGTATCCTTGAACAATGTTACACAATTAAATTTGCATACCCTGAATCTTATTTGCAACCCTAATGTGCATCTCTCTTTAATTAATTAAATAAATTATTAATATATAACTTTGAATGAAAACTTAGAACTATAATTAAAGTTAATATTTCATCCTTTGTTCTATCTATTCACTGCACATTATCAGTTGTATGCATCATTTATCTAGTTTGATTTTAATCGTCTTTCAGTTGACTATTATTCCATTTGCTGATAAAGACTCAGAATAATCCATGTTCTTTCATTCAGCAGCCAAAATTGAGTGCCTACTCTGTACTTACCGGTCATTTACATGTCATGAGGGCTGCTAACTATTCTTGACAACTGTACTATCCTATGCAAAAATAAAGAAATAAATATGAATATATATATATATACACACATATATAAAATTTCAGAGTAAATGGTATAGTCCAGTGCTTCCTATTTACCGGACTGGAATTTTCTTTAGACAATTTTTAACGGTCTGAAAAATATTTTATCGCACATTTTCATGCTTCTAAAAGAAACGTTTTTAAAAAGCTGACTTTATTCTACTCTTTTTCCTTTCTGTGTTCTCATTCTCCCACTCATTCTAGCCTTTCCCTAAGCTCCCAATATCTACTCCAATATGTAATAATAAAATACAGGACCCTAAATTGTTGAGGAAGAAACTTCATATATTTAATGTTCTAGAATATGGCAATATATGATAGAATTTAGAGAGAAAAGAGTGATAGATAGAAATCAAAAGAATATTTGAAAAGGGTTTCGTGAAATAGGTGTGTATAGATCTAAAGGATGATAAGGATGCATAGGCAATATTTATTTAGGGAGAGATAATGGGATGCATATTCATGAAATGAAGTACCATTGGTTTTATCTGGAAGCAATAAACATGAAGAATGAAAGAGCTTATTGTTAATTAGTTCAACATAATGCTATTTTCAACATTTTTTTCCCATTATCCCATTGCTTCTCCTGTCTTGCCAAACATCAGGCCCGTAAGATATCTACCATCTGCCAAATTAATTATTCAATAGTTAAGCTACTGAAAGAAACTAGAAGTCACTTGATGGTACTGACTGCATTACAAATGAATGTGATTTTTCTCAAGTGTGACATCACTAAAGATAATATTTTTAATCCACCAGATTTAGTCCACTGAATTAAAAAACAAAAAACCTTACTACAACATTTGTTGCAAATCTCTTCTCTCCTCAATTCACCCACACTACCTTCACTCTTACCCTCTCAACATTATGAGTAAATGGAGATCCTTGAGATATTCTCAAGATGGTTTTGCAGGATCATGTTTTCTCTCCTTTATTTAAGTATCTTATAAAAAAAAGAAGCTCTTCTCCTCAATAAAGTCAACATCATGCTATATCCCTAAGAAGAAATTCATCTATTCTCTTTGCCTCTACTTCTTCAATTCTTATTCACAGTCCATCACTGAAATGAAATTGCTGCTTCCCAGTTAAGTAATTATCCTTTAATTTACAAATCTGATGGTTTTTTCTCAGTCTTTATACTAATTGACTTCTCTATAGCAACTAAAAGATTTTGGAATTTTGTTTCTGTTTTTATTTTGTTTTTTGTCTAGATAGTCTCACCTTTCAGATTGATAAATTCCTGAAACTCTAAAATTAGAACTCAAAGGAACATCATAACCTAAAAATCCAATGTTTCTAGTTTAAGGGATATATGTATGTGTGTTTGCATGCACATATGTATATATGTGTGTATATACACATATATAGCAGCCAGAAAGATACCTAATTCTATTATCACCTCAGTATAATTTTGCCTTAGTCAGAAAAGATTTAGCAATCACTATATAAAAGAGGACAGAGGGGTGGCTAGGTGACACAGTGAATAGAGCATCGGCCCTGGAGTCAGGAGGACCTGACACTTAACATAAAACTAGGCGTGTGACCTTGGGCAAGTCACTTAACCCCAACTGCCTTGCCTTCCACCCTCCAGAAAAAAAAAATAAAAGAGGAAAGAGCTTTTCACATAATATTTCAGAAGGCAAAACTGTAGCTTTACAGCCAAAAAGTAGTCCACCAATAAAACGGCATGCCGTTGGAGTAAAAAAAAAATGGACCTTTAATAAAATTGAAAACTATTGGACATTTGATACTGGAAGACAAAGGTTATGACAAGATAGTAAATCTGAAAACTATAACTCTAGAGATGGCAATTGAATTCATGGAAGCTGATGAAATCACTAAGTAAAATAATACAGAGGAAAAAGTGCAAAGTGTCCAGGAAAGAGCTCTGTGGGATAGCCATGGTTATCAGACCATGAACTGGATGAAGATCCAACATAAGAGATAATGAGTGGTAAAATAGATAGGAAGAGAATGAGAAGAGAGTAACATCACGAAAACCTCGGGAAAAGAGAGTATCAAGTAGAAGAAAATGATCAGTATCAAAGGCTAAGGAGAAATCGAAAGGATGAGGATTAAGAAAAAACATTGTATACTTAACACCCACACAAAAAAAGTAGCTATGTAACCTTGGGCAAGTTACTTAACCCCAACTGCCCTCCAAAAAAAAAAAAACCAACATTGGATCAAGCAATTAAAAGAACAGAACTTTGGAGAGAATAGTTTCATTTGAATAATTAGGCAGGAAGACAAACTGTAAGAAGTTAAGAAGAGAATGAAAGGTGAAGAGGAGGCACCTACTACAGATGGCCTTCTCCTGGAATTTAACCACAAAAATCAGGAGAAAAGGATGCAAAAAATCAAACTTATATGAAAATAGGGTGAAGTAAAGATCATATCTGCTATACCAAAGTTGTTGGAGGTGAGTCTACAGAGAATTGTAATGTCTTTATTCAATAAGGAAAAAACAACTTATCTTACCTACTTATGCAATGGAGAACAAACATTTTTTATGAACCTACTACGTACCTGGTCCTGAACTAAGCATTTTGCAAATAATATCTCATTTCATATTCACAACAATTTTCTGAGGTAGATGCTATAGTTGAGGAAAACAAGGCAGACAGAGGTTAAGTGACTAGCCCAGGGACAGAAGACTAGGAAATGTTTAAAGCTGGGTTTTATCTCAGGTCTTCTTGACTCCAGGCTAAGGACTTTATCCACTGTACCCCTAGCTTCCTTGTTTGTAAAATATTAGGTATGAAAAAGTTATAAAATGATACAGACCTTTCCTATGGCCTTTTTTCTCTAAAATGTACTGAAAATGTTTTAAATGAGGTAATAATAATATAAATATTAATAACTAATTTTGATACTGTTTTTTGCCTCATACCCATATGAAATAAGTATTATATGAATTTTTTCTCCCTATTTAGTGGATGAAGAAACTTGATCACAAAGGTTGTGTTTTATCCATGGTCACAAATCAAAGTAGTACTGGAGGAAGAATTTGAATCTTGGTCCTTTTGATTCCAGATACAACATTCTACATTTTGCCATCTTAACACTTAAACTGGGCAGCAAATCTCTTTTCTAGTTTAGTATATTTTTTTAAAAAATCACTGTTGTCAATGATATAATTAGCCTTACAATTAATTGTTTTTACAATAGCATTCCTTGAACCTGAATTTTCTTTAAAAATTTTTTTATAGAAATGCTTGTTTTACTTTGTAAATTAAAAATTAAATAAATAAAAAATTTATAAATGCTTAAAAAACGAAAAATAAAGTAAAAAAGTATGTTGAAATCAGATCTGCAAAAATGTTAATTAATATCTATAACTAATTTCTATAAACTTTTTGAGGCCAAAGTTTAAATTATCTTATTTTTAAGGCACTAAAATTATTTGTATGCACTTTTTGGACAACAGACTTCCAGATAATAAGTCCGTGTGCTACACACATATACACAAATAGAGACATGGACATATCGATGTATACATGCATACTACATAATGCATAAACATGTTACACATGCATGTACACATGCAGATGTATATTCTGATATTGTTTTGTTAGTTTTTTCTATGTTTTTTTCCAACGTCTGTGCTTCATATTATCTCCTTCCTGCCCTGCCCCCTAAGGCTGTTCAGTACACGAGAGCAGGTGCTGACTGACTTTTGCCTTTCTTTCTATTTCCAGAACTTAGAATAGTGTCTTCTATACAGCAGGTGTTTAATAAATACTTATTGACTGAATGATTTAATTTCTAGTGAAGAGTTATCTTTCTTTCCAAACTCATACCATTAACATCTCTGGAAATTTTAGCTTTTGAGAGTTTCCTGGGGATACAGAAAGGTCAAGTGACTTACCATGGTCACAGTGCCAGTATATGTAAAATGTTTGAGTTGATCCCAGGTTTGATGTCAGCTGTCTGGCCAATATATCATGTGGCCTTTGCACATACTGAGTATGTATGTGCACGAATAGATACATACATATATATACATATATACATATATATATATGTCTGAATGTAAAAAAAGTTCTAGGGTAATAAGCCATTGGAGGGATATGTGCACACAAATAAGCATATATAATGTGTATATATATATATGTATATGACTGTATGCTTGCATGTATAAAATGTTTAGAGGCATACACAAACTTTCCCTATTCTCCTCAACCAGCTATATAAGATTTCACATCAAACACTGAAATTACTTGGCAGCCACTCAGAAATAGCTCTCTCATTCAGCAGGCCCCAAGGACCTGGATTTGGAAGGACTTGTACTACAAATCAAAACGTACCTCACCAAGACATTTTATGGATAGGGTATTAAGCTCTGGTGGGTTTCTTAATAAAAAAGGATAATAAAAATTGTGAGGTGTGTCAGGTGTACAATTTAAGTTAATACCAAATCCCAGAATAGAGGAATTCAGCTACTTTAACATAAGTGTCATTTTTAAGTTAAAAATGATTCCCTCATTACAAGATAAGGTCCAAAGTTAAATTGCTACACTTATGGCATTTTTCCATATAACAATATGTGAAGTTCATATTTTGACATGTTCTCATCTCCCACACTCCCTGTTTTTCCCTGAGGGAATTAATGTACTAAAAAGGCAAAGAAAAGGCAATATTCTCCTTCCCTACCCCCTTTTCAGTTCCTGTAGTGCTGGTAGAATTAGAATTGAATAAAGTCACTTACTTGCCTCAGAGACATTCTTTGGTACTTAAGTGAAATAATTAGAGACAAATTGGAGTGCTTTGTTGATTACTAAACTTGATTAGGATGCACAGAAAGGAGAACAAGGGTGCAGTCACCAAACTGGTCATGTGACTGTGACTCGTTCAAAGACCGAGTGTGTGGTTCTGCTCCCTATGTATGTGTATGTATACACACACATATATACTTATACATGTATGTATACATACATATATACATACATCTAGAAGGAGCATTTGAAGATGTGCAAAAGGTTTAGTCTACTTCACGGAACAATATTAGGTACCACTAATTAGGTGAATGCAAGTCCCCAAAATAGCAAAGCTTGAAACCACCTATAGCAAGTTCAATAGAGCTCTAAAAGAAGCTGCTCCGGGAAAGACCTGATAAAAGTATTAAGGAGGAACTTACAGATTCATTTCCATAAATGTTTGAGATTTTGAAGATAAGATTTCAATGGAAATTTCAATTTCTTCTTGAATTTCTCTTGATATTTTAAAAGAAAAATCAATTTTCTCTAACACCACATTCCCCCATGCTTTTAAAAAAAAAAGAAATCTTGTCACAAATATTTATAGTAAAACAAAACAATTCTCCATCTTGATGTGTGTGTGTGTGAGAGAGAGAGACAGAGAGAGAGAGAGAGAGAGAGAGAGAGAGAGAGAGAGAGAGAGAGAGAGAGAGAGAGAGAGAGAGAGAGAGAGAGAGAGAGAGAGAGAGAGAGAGAGAGAGAGAGAGAGAGAGAACTCTGGGGAACTTAAGCAGCAGCAAATCTCCAGAAACATTATGTTTAGCATCTTCATATATGAAGTGAATCAAAACATAGAAAAAAGCAATCCAATTGTCATTGTTCATTTTATATGACTACCCAACCCAAAATCACAGACACTGTAAGATGGGCTAATTTGTATAGCATAATTATTTTGTGCCTTCTTGTCAAAATACATGCTAATCAGGGTAAAGGTTTTGTAATCAAAGCGCTCAGAGGAAAAAGATTATGTGGAAGCAATGAAGAATTCTAGAACCATGCCTTGACATTCCCACAAACATCTTCAGACAGAAAACATCAATCATATACTGTTAAGTGTTCTGGTAACAGAGAGATGAAGCAAAAGGCTCAGTGAAAACAGCATATGGGAATCCTAGTACTTGTTTATAATGCCATCCAGATTGATGGTACCTCTGGAATACAGGAGGATGAAGCTGATTTTAAAGTTGATTCTTTACTTTAAATATATAAATTTCACAAAATTAAAGAAGAAAAATTTATTTAAATGTCAAAGTATATTTTCCAGTCAACATCACACATATAATATGCATGCATGTTTGTATACATAGATGCATATATATATATACATATACATACATGGCAAAAATATCAGAGAAGATAAATTAAACCCACATACAAAATAAAAATGATTCAGATTAGAAAGTGAACAAAATTACTAATTATCAATGTCAAAGGGGGCATTAAAAGAGGGAGATAGATGTTTAGCAAAGGTATTTGTTAGAGAACATTCCTATCTCTTAAAATAAAAAAAGAAAAGAAATGAAATGAAAAAGTATAATACAGAACAACTAAGTAAATGAAAGTACTAGAAGCAAAGTCAATAGGTAAATAAAAGGGTTAGGTAAACTAAAACATTACCTAAACAAAAAACTGAAATGTTCAAAGATAGCAAGATTACACAATGGGTTAATAAAATACCAAGATGATATAAAGAAACAGGTTATAGAAAGTAAAATCAAATAATGTTATATTCTTAATTAACAAAATTTATTTTAAAAAGATGTATATACAAATGAGAGTTATGTCAAATGAAAAGAGATTTGCAGACAATGAAAGTCGAATTTGGGGAGGGAGAAGAGAAGCTCAGGAATGGAAACACCTGGGAAATAGATCCAAGAGGAAAAACTACAAAAGAAATTAAGATGCAACAATATCTACATTTCTGATATCCAGATAAATTGCTTCCACCAAATGTATGTGGACACTATAATTTCAGGAAATACTTCATTTTTTTGCAAAATTAAACAAGGAGAAATATACAAATGTTAGGAATTCTCAGGACCTCAACAAAAAAAGAAAATTAAATTCTACTATACTTGTTCTTATTAAACTCCAATAGTGTAAGTAAAAGAAATATTTTAAGTTGCAAAAACATAAAAATATAATATTATATCAAAGAACACCATTCCAGCTTATATCAGACTTTTTAAACAATTATATTAAACTGGAGTATAAGAAAACTGAGGCAAAGGTCATGAATAAAATATAAGTCAATACCCAAGAATTATCAACCAAGGAAAATATAGTATCCTACAAGAAGGGATTATTCAAATGTTGTGTAAAGCTTTTAGAGTTTGAAAAATGTGTAGAGATTTTCACATCAAGGGATTCTTCTAACAATTAAGTTGCCAAGCCAAAATGGTATATGTTTAAAATAATTCACAATAATTTTAAAATCATAATAAATCAGGTACTGACAAAATGCAAGAATCACAATATGGTATTACATAAATCACTAAGTGTTCTAGTAATATATTGTAGAAAAATAAAGGCAGGAGGAAAAAGGTGGTGGTATAAGGTAATCTCAAAGAGAAGCTCCTGTCTTGGATAAAAGGAAAGTCCAAGGTAATATCTATATCTACACACACACACACATATATTTCAATATAGCTATAACTATGGATAAATAAGTAGAGACAGAGAGAGTCAGAAGGAGGAGGAGCACTTATTAGCAGTATTGTCTCTTCTATTTTGTCAACTATAAAATGGGGATCATAATAGCACCTACCTCCCAAGATTGCTGTGAGCATTGAATGAGATAATGTTTATGAAGCATTTAGCACAGGATATGGCATACAATAGTACTTAATAAATTTTTCCTTCCCTACTTGTCTGAAAGTATAATGGACTACTTCAAAATGCTGTGAGTTTGACCTCTTCTGGAGGCTTTCACACAGGCTGTATGGTCACTTAGTAAATATGTTATACTGGAGATTCTTTTCATTTATTGGTTGGATTTTATGACCTTCCAACTCTAAAATTATGTGATTATGTGAAACTAGTAGGTCAAAATCATTTTCTTAAAAGCATTTTAATTAAATTGAAGAAAACAATGGAAATCATGAAAATAAACGTATATTCTCTCACAAATTGGATAACACATTATTTAAAAGAACCTTAAAAGATATAACCCTAACAATATTGACACTAAGATGTAAATGGAATTTACCTCTTCAACAACTACAAGTTGCAGAATGGATTAAAAAGCAGAATGAAACAATATCTTTGTTACAGAAAATGTATTTACTCCAGAAGAAAACAAGCAAACAAATAGATTCTAACAAAAAATGGGTTAAGCTTACCCTACTGCTACTCATACATGAAAAATAGATATCACTCATGATATCCCAGTCTAATTAAAACTAAAATTTTTGAGATAGAGGATATTGCTTTATACTAAAATGGTATCTGTAGAATATAGATACAGATTTTTCTGTTTGTTAATTATTACTGTTAGCCTTTGCTTTTTTTAGAAGCAATTGGGGTTAAGTAACTTGCTAAAAGTTACACAGCCAGTTATTTCTGGGTGGGTGCTAAGTATCTGAGCCCAGATTTGATCCCCAGGTCATCCTGACAGTGGGGCCAGCACTCTTATTCGCTGTGCTACCTGGCTGAATTGGATTTAAATGAGGCAGAGTTGCACAAAGTAGTCAGTCTCACTCTCTCCTCCAGACTCACTGAAATCCATTGGCAAGATATAAATCAAGATGTTGGGGGACGGCCTGGGATATAGACATATAAAATAATCTATCCCCTTAATTTTAAAAGAAAAAAATGTTTAAAAATTCAACAATAGTGACTGATTTCTAGCATTCCACTAATCATATTTATCAAATATTATAAATTCAAAAGAAATATAAGTTGGAGTTTAAAGAACTAAAATAGAATTAAATAAAATATACCTAATAGTTATATTAAAAGAACCAAATTAAAAAAAGAAAAGATATGTTTTTTCTAGTACATAATCACAATGTACAATAATTTTGTATATATCAAATCAAAAAGAAGCTCAAAGGTAAATGTAGAAAAGTAAAAATGTGATTATAAATAATAATGCTATAAACTTAGTAGTAAAAATGATTCAATGAGCATTTATGTGTCTATGCATGTGTACACATATGTATGCATGTATGTATTACATTGTCAATATGGAAGATAATCTAAGATATAGTGTTGAAATTAATGTGATGTAAAGACAAAATACATGAATAACATGGTTTATATAATTATCCCACATTATTCCAAATTTAGTATATTTGAATTGGTTTGAAAACTGAAAAGGTAGGGGGAAGACAGTAGTGTGGTCTCTAAGTAGTTAGTCTTAAATGTAATTTCAATTCTAGTTGCATAATGGTTCCTTGAAAGAAGTGTTCTTTGGAATGTCTCAGAAGTTAGGAAGTTGGAAGGAACAAAAACAGTACTCCAACAAATTGTCAGATTGTATATAAGTATTAGTTGACATTCAGAACAGTGCTACTAGGCATGAAGCGTAGAAACAGGAAGTATACATTGAATTCCTTTGAAATCTACCAGTTAAATGACCTTTCAATTCATATGAGATTCAAGAATATTATAATTAGTTTCTGTTGTTCATGCAATTTCACATGAAAGGCACTTAAATAAGCTTGAAAGTGGTTTTCCCAAAGGAAAAGTTTCCTTCCAATTGGGGAGATACTTTTGTATTGCCATCTGTTCCTTCTGTTACATTTTTATGTATCCTGCTGTCCTATGTGCTCCTATTATTTCAAACCTAACTGCACTTTTATTGGAATCTAGAAATCTTAATTACTACCAGTAACTATTATACTACATTAAAAAAATCCTCATAGATATTTTGCATTTGATGATTATATCTATATTTCCTTAGAATAAATGACTTTTAAATTTTGGATTGAAAAGTCATTTCCCAACAATTTTTCACCGAAAATTTTCTGGGAGAATGGCCCATTTTTATTATCCAGTAGAAATTGCTGATTTTCAACAGTTCATTTTATGTAATTTGGTTATTCCAAACCTAAAGTTCATCTTAAATTTAGGATTTCTGAGATGTTAAGTGATCTCCTGGAAAGAAAACTAGATTAGGAGTTAATGCAATTTTGTTCAAGCCCTAACTACTACTAGATGTGAAAAAGAGCTGGTATCTTGAGGAAGATGGCAGGGTTAAATAAAAGTTTTTGTACAATAGTGAAACCTGGGCATGCTTTTAGTAATCAAGAGAGTATAGTATATAATCAATGATTGAAGATTGGCTAGAAAGTGTTCAAAGTCTCAAAGGATAGAGGAGATTGTATCAAGGGCATGAGTGGAAGGATTAGATATCTCTGAAGCAAAGCATGTAGGACAAAATAAGAGATTATAGTTACGGGTTTATAAGGTAGAGGGGAGGGAGTTCTCAGTAATGCCTTCTGCTCTTCTCAACAATGAAAAAAGTGAATTCCTCAGATAAAATGGCAGGGAGTTTGTAAAGGAGGCTTGGGAAAGACAGGGAAAGTTTGTAACAGCTGCTATGGGGTATACGGAACAATCACTCAAAGAAGAAAAAAAAGTATTGACAAACATGGCAGTGATTTCCTTCAGCAATGTTTAACAATTAAATGAGACTATAGTAGATAAATGGTAATGATAATCAGGGATTGGTTTTGTCATGGCATGAGTGGTTAAAGGACAAGTTGACAAAACATTTGGAAGTAAAAATAATATATATTTAAACTGGTAAAGTATAGAGGTCAGACTGGGAAAAGAAATAAATGAGACCAGAGCAGGGCTGATGGACTATGGCAGAGTGGGGCAATGGGGAAAAGAAGGAAGACTGACTGGAGGGTATTGTGAATAAGAGAAAGCTTAAGAATAAGTAGGTAGAAGAAGAAATAAAAGAATAGGATATTGTGATCAGAGAGAGAACTTTCTGCATTTTGGATCATAGAGTTAGAAAAGTTATAGGAAATGATTAGAACAAATGTTTTAAACTGTTTCATAACTGTTTGTGGATGATAGTCTTAAGAGTTGAGGTATAACCAGTGTCTTACCTCGGCTTATAAGGTTTTCTTGGGACAACCAAATATATCACCAATGTGATACCCATAGCAGCTGCTATGAATGTGCATGCATATTTCCAGGGTAAATTTGCAAAATATAAATGAAGCAGGAAGCTAGAGTGTTTGAGTGTGTATATAAGTATTTTATATACATATATGTTAAATAGCACATATAAACTGACATATATGTTCATCTGTCTGCATATATGCATGTAGTTGCTGTGTGTGTGTGGAGGCATCTGTGTGGCACAATTGGGCATGAATTCAGGAATATTTGTGTTCAAATCAAGCCTCAGATACATACAAGTTGTGCCACCCTGGGCAAGTCATTTAATTTCTGCTTCAGTTTCCAAAAGTGGAAAAAAAATGGGGATAATAGTATCACATACCTCATGGAATTATTATCAAATTGGATAATATTTGCAAAATACCTACATAGGACCTGGCATATTATAATAGCTACTTAATAAATGTTTATTCCCTTTCTTTTCCCTAATGAAGAACCCAAGTATGAGGATAATGTTTAGGTGGATAATAAAGCTGTGAACCACATTTTAATTTCCTTAAAATAAAAAAAGATATCAGAATGAACTTGAGACAATAAATACATTAAAAAAAGTTCTGGACATGGTGATGTCAATAGGTGAAATCAGTCTCAAAGAGAGTATAGTTGCCGAGTGATAGAAGCAGAAGGAAGGCCTGGAAACTGCAGTGAGGAGCAAATGGTATGACTTCTTTTTCATTGTGTCATCAGGTACAAGGCAGGTGTAACCACTGTTTTATCCAGGCTTACTAAGGTTTTCTTAGGACAACCAAATATATCGCCAATGTTATACCCATGAATGTGCATACATATTTCCAGGGTACATTTGCCAAATATAAATAACTCTTTTCCTCAAAGGCAAAACCAAAATATATATTCGGGTGCCAGAAAGCCAATTCCACCATGGTAACAAAGACGTTTATACATTTCACCAATCCAAGAAGCACCAATATCCCCAAGCCTTCCCTCTATCCCCACAAACAAGCTGCCCTAGGCAAAATTTCTCACTCACTCTAGCTACTCTGCCTCAGCTCTTACTCCCTCTCTCCCAGCTCTACCTAACTCTCTCTTCCTGCTCTACCCTCCCTTCTCTACCCATTCAGCAATCACATCCTACAGTAGGCTCAATGTGACTCAAGCTATGGGCTGTGTCAGAGTTCAAAGACAGTCACATGAGCCTGTTAAGGGGCAGGGAAGATCTTTGAATTCCCTTAACATTGCACCAGATTCCCATAGGCTTGATAACATGGAAAGAGTATGAAAGGAAGAAACCTAAGATGAAGAGAAAATTGTTAAAGATAGAATAAGTTGTGTTCCAGAGGGCATAACAGATGAAGTTAGAGTATAGAGATGTCTGGAGAATACAGTCAGATCTAGACATAGAAGGAATCTCCATCAAATGTCCTTAAGGCTAATGTCTTCATTATTTGTTTTTAAAAGTAATCGGGGTTAAGTAACTTGCTCAAGGTTACACAGCCAGTTATTTCTGGGTGTGGTGCTAAGTATCTGAGCCCAGATTTTATCCCCAGGTCATCCCGACACTGGAACTGGTGCTCTTACTTGCTGAGCCACCTGACCACCCCTAAGCAATTGGGGTTAAGTAACTTGCTCAAGGTTACAAGGCCAGGTGTTTCTGGGTGGGTGCTAAGTGTCTGAGCCTGGATTCGATCCCCCAGATCACCCCGACACTGGAGCCAGTGCTCTTACTTGCTTTGCTACCTGGCCGCCCCAAACGTCTTCATTTTTAAAGATGGTGAAACTGAGGCCCAGTTAGTGGTGACTTGCCCACTGTCACAAATGGAAGTCAGTATCTGAGGGAATATTTTCAACCAGGACACCTGCCTCTAGTTTATCCCAAGTAAAGATTTAGCCAGGGTAGATGGCAATGATGGAATCTAGTGATAGGAGAAGATGAAGAAGGATTTTAAGGAGCAGTGCCATTTTACTGAAGTTCCCAAATTTAAAAATCCTTTGAAGAAAAAGAATAGTTTTAGAATATTCTCTCTTTGCAGGTGGCTAGATGGCACAATGAGTAAAGTGCCGGCCCTGAATCAGGAGGAACTGAGTTCAGATCTTACCTCAGACACTACACACACATCCACACCCACATCCACCCACACACACAAAACAAACAAAAAAACTAGCCTTGTAACCTTGGGCAAGTTACCCAATTGTCCTCCAAAAAAACCCAAAACAACAACAAAAAGAATATTCTCTCTCAAATGTCAGGAAAGAAGGGAATTTATATCAGAATATTGGTTAATAAATGCACTGTGATCAACTCAGCAGCACCATTGTCATCCCTGTCACCCAGGATCACAACTTTTGTGCCATTTTCACCCACATTCATGCTATACATCTAACCTGTTGTCATGTCTTATTTTTCCTACCCTCATAATATCTACAATATTCATTCACTTTTCTCCACTCTCACAAAGACCACCTTGGTGCAGCCTCAGTACTCACACCTTGGTACCTCCTCAGCATTCTCAGTACCCTCTGCTCCATTGTTTGGGGGGCTGGAGAGTGGGGCAAATAATTCCTCCTGAAACTTACATTATAAGAGGAGCCACCTTTTCATTCCCCACCTGGCTACATTCTTTGGACTGGATTACATAATGACACCACCCCAGATACTTTCCCTTTTCCTCTTACTTTTCAGTTACATTTTGAGTGCTGTCTTCCTTTATTAAATTGTGCTCTTTGAGGAAAGGGACAGTTTTTTTTTCTATTTGTATATATAGGCAATGTGCCTAATATAGTAGGAACTTAACAAATATTGATTAACTGAATGGATTCCTGACTCATATAGACCCACCCTCTGGGACTAACACAATTGCCTTGAAGTTGCTCTCCTTGTCTCAAGACCCTCCCCACTTCAGTCTACACCCTAATCAGCTGAAGGTTATTTTTCCTAAAGCACTGTTCTGAAAATGTAACACACTAAATCTAATCCTAATCACTAAATTCAAATGCCCCCCTGTTACATCCAGCATTGAATGTAAAATCTTCTCCTGGCTTTTAAAGGGTCCCCAACCTTTCTCCTTCATAATGTTAGAGGCTTCTTCCTCTTTTCTCTTCTCTATATAAGCTATGATCCAATGATACTGACCTTCTTACTAATCTTAGTAAATGACACCCTTTTCTGTCTCAGTATCTTTTCATTGGCTGTCCATCATTCATTACTGCCTCCTGGCTTCCCTGGCTTCTTTCAAGACTTTTCTCCAATCCTACTTTCTGCAAAGGGTCCTTTATAGCTCTACCCCCCCGCCCCCCAATTCCATAATGCTAGTGCTTTCCTCTCTCAAATCACCTTCAATTTACACTGCACATTTCTCATTTATACAATTTTCACATATTGTCTTTCATTAGAATGTGTGCTCCTTGGGGTCAAAAAATATATTTTTTAAACTTCTTTGTAAATCCACTAATTAGCACATTTCCAGGCATGTGATAAGGGTTTATTAAATATTTGTTGACTGACTGGCTGAATTCATATTTAATACTAGTTCTTCTGGCCCACTGAGATATTTAATGAAGCAGAATTAGGAAATAACTTGTTTGTAGAGCATATACTTGGCTCCTCGTCTTGCTTCATATGTGAGATCCTTCTTCACAGGCCTCTGATCTTGGGTAGAGTTCTGAAAGTGAGAAGCCTGGTATCTGAAACTCTAGACTTGGTAGCAAGAGGTCTGGTGTCCTGCCACTTAAGACTTATAGATGACTATAGTATTTCTTTTTTAAAATTTACTTTATTTTTAATTTGTGGAATAAAACAAACATGTCTATAATGTAGTACAACACCAATGCCATATTCACAACACTCATGGTGGCTATGAATATACTAGTGTAGTTGTGAATCACAAAATGTAACAAGCTCTCCACATGGAAGACTGAACCAAAGCATTTATTCAAATACCAGAAAACCAAATCCCAGAACCAGAAGGTCAAAGTCATTACAGTAACCATGAAGTTGGTACCCATAGTCAATCCAGCTAACACCCACATTCCCAAGCCTTCACAACAAAACATTTTCCTTCAAGCAAGTATCCTTCTCCCCTCACTCACTCCCTCGAATAAGGATCCTCCTTTCCTCACTCATGGTAGCTGCTCAGCCTCCACGCTGCTCACTCCCATCAGTTTCTCATTCCTGGCAGTTCTCAGCAGAAGTTCTGGATGGATCTCAGAGGTTTTCAACAAAAGTTCTCAGAAGAAATTCTCAGAAGAAAAATCTCAGCAGAAGGTCTGGTTGGCTCTCCGAAGAAGTTCTGCCACCACAAGTTCTCCAAATATCTCCCTTCTCCAGCCTTGGCCTCTCCTTATACATGGTATTAGCTCCTCCCTGCCCCACCTCTTCCTGTTACATCAGCAAGTTCATCCCACTGTGGGATTTGACAAGTTCTGGGTCTTAATACTTGACACAATTATGAACTTGAAACTATGTGCTAAGTACCTGTTAGCTTTGCTAATACAATAGGCATGGAAGATCTTCAAATCCCCTTACCATTACACGTAGTACAATAAAGAAAGATGAATGCAAATGAAACTCCAATCTACTATGCACAACTTGGTATTCCTTTCAAATAAAAAACAAAATTATCATGTAAATTTCTTTTTTTCTCTGTTTTCTCTTCCCTTCCTAGCCTTCACATTCACACTACCCACTCATGACCCCTCCCTAGAGATGTACACCATTAGACACAGATAGACAAATAAGAAAGAAAGTTAAGAAAGATAATAGAATTTTAGATGTTAGATATGATAGATATCTATCTGGAGAGAAATGAATGGAAATAGAAAAGGATATATCTTTTACTCAGCTGTTTGTGAGGTATGGCTATAGTATTTCAGTAACTCAGAAAATGATAGCTATCAACTGCAGGACAATATTACCAGGTGTTGGGTAGAAGGATAGCCTCCAAACCAAGCACAGAGTTAGGCCTGGCAGCATCTACCCTTGTGGCATAATGGCAACCTTACCCTAGCCTACCTCATGGTAATAGAGAGCTATAGTTTCTTTTCCCATATGATTATTTATTTTCCCACATTCTAATGGGAGACAATGTGTATTCAAACCAGGGTAAGTGGAGACTACACATGTGACAGTAAGTTAAGACTTCCAAATCCAATGACTTGGCTCTTGATGCCAACGACAAGGGTAGGGAATTATACAAATACAGCAGTGAGGTGGAGGAGGTTAGAAATAAACTAGTCCAGTTCAATACTTTATATATTTGGAACAGAGAGCTAGAGAAATTAAATTACTTTTCCAAGATCATGCAGAAAACCAATAGCACAGCCTGGTTTTAACCCAGTTCTTCTAACTCCAGATCCAGTGCTCTGCCCACTATAACATAGGGCTTCTCTGTATATCATAATAGGGTTAACATCCTTGAGAGTCTGTGATCCTGTGAAATTCAACTCAGTTACACAATTATTTATTACCTACATTCCAAGGAGACAGAGACATGGAAATGTGAAAAGCAATTTAGTAACTGATATGAGAAGAAATAAAGGATATAACATGTACACAAATAAGTATGCTTTCAGGTGAAATGCTATAAGGACAAATCAGGAGTACAGAAAAAGTACCATAAGAAAATTTGAGCATAAAGTAGACACATGCTCAGAGTTCTATTTTTAACGGGGGGAGTGCAAGTGGGGTGGAGAATGACAAGGATTTATAGAAGAGGAAAGATAGATGAATTAGGTCTTGGAGGACAAGATGGATTTCAACAGTTTGAAATGAAGAGGGTGTTTATTTCAGGTTTAGGGAGAACCTACACAAATGGCAGGAGTTAAGTGTGTAGAATGAGACTGGAGAATATTAAGCAGCTCAGTTTAGTTGGAACATAAAATACCTAAGAGGCCTAGTATAATTAGCCTGGAAACATAGATTGGACTGGGGGTGCTCAATGCGGACTATCTTCAAGTTGATGACAATCTGCCATTTGGAAGTAGGATGAAACTTTATCAGTTTGATCAAAAAGGAAGAAATAAAAACTAAGAAAAAGGAAAAAAAAACTAAGAAAAAGGAAAAAAGAAAGAAAGAAAAGCAATGAATAAAAATAGAGGAGATTTTATAACATATATATACACATATGCATGCCAATACTTGTCAATATATGTTTATTTTATGTGTCTGTGTGTGTGAAAAAGAGAGAATTGTCCAAATGTAGAATTCATTCAAGCAACAAATTTGTTAATCACTTCTGATATGTCAAATAATTTACAAGGTACTTGTGTTACAAAAGAGAAAAATCAAGCATTCCTCTTCTGCAGCAGCTTACATTTGGAGGCTGTGCGATAGAGTGTGCATGTAAGAGGGAAAGATGACTTGTGATTCTAAACCTGAGTGACTGATAAACTCAATAAATAGAAATGGGGAAGCTGGGGTGGGGTTAGGGAAAGCAGGGAGGAAGGACACAAACTATAGTAGAATGATAAATTGGGAGCTAGAGAATCTGGGCTAAAATAATGGCTCTTCTACTTACTACTGGTATGCCCTTTGGGAAGTTTTTTTTTTTTTTTAACTTCTTTGAGTTTCAGTATCTTGATCTGTAAAATCTTTAGAGGTAAAATAGGGGTTATTTTTTAAATTTCCTATAGTTCTTTTTTATTTTAATCTACTTAATTTATAATTTAAGGAATAAAATAAGAATGTTCATACCATAGTATTAAAAATTCTTATACATGAAACTGCAAAATCTACTGTTACTCTTTTGAAATATATGATAAATTTATCATGTTCATTTCTTTTTTACTTTTTTTTTTCTTCGCTCTCCCTACTTTCCTAGAGATGGTTACCATTAGACATGGATCACATATGTAAAATCACTTTATATATATTTCTATTCTTTCTCCAGGTGCAGATGTCATCTTCCTTCATATTATCTTTTTAGTTAATTTGGATATTTATAGTAGTTGAAATGACTTATTTGCTCAGAGTTGTTCCTAAAACAATATTGCTGTTACTGTATACAGCATTCTCTTGGTTCTTTTCTTTTGCTCTTCATTATTCTGTGCAAGTGTATCCGTATTTTTCTAAGGTCATCAGGCTCATCATTTCTTATAGCAGAGTAGTATTCCATCACAATTGTATACCACGACTTGTTCAGCCATTCCCAATTAATGGGCATCCTCACAATTTCCAGTTCTTTGCCACCACTAAGACAGCTGCTATAAACATGTTAGAGTACAAAGGTTATTTTCCTTTTCTTCTAATCATCTTTGGAAATTCTGAAATACACAATCCTATGAATAGCAGCTTTAGTAAGAGGGAGGAGATGTGCTGAGCTTTTGGCTTGCTGGGTTTGAACAGGAACATTTAGCAAGAACTAGAAGATGGCATATGAAGTTAAAGGCATTCAATGGCATTGCTAAAGACACAAGACTGGTCAGATTGTGAATATAGATGAAGATTTTGGCATCATTTTCATAGAGGCTTGTTGCGGGCGTTTGCCCTCACAACAGATCTAGACGACTAGCCCCACGGCCCTCTCACTTACCCATCCCGGGTCTTCGGTCGTCACCGGCCCCTCACGGGGAAAAACACCAGACAGAAGGCGGAGGAGTGAAGCGGGGTGGTTTATTCTTCAACAGTTACATGGCGGAGAGAGAGAGAGAGAGCGCCCTCTCACACAAGAAAATATATAGCGAATCCGAGCCAATCACATCGCAGTTTTACATTTATGGCCTTATATGGTGATCACCCCCATGGCCTTATATGGAGATCACCCCATATTCATTCAAAGCAACCATGGCACCACCCAAAACCCCTCCCCCTCCCCCATCAGAGGCTAAAATTGAACCAAAAAATAGAAAATACAAAGAAAAGTAAAAAGAAGTTTGCAACCAAAGCCTTGGGAAACATTCTTACGTAGAGGTTGGGGGAGAAATATTAAAAAGCAAAGAAGACTGAGAAGAGGCAGCTAAATTCTTTTATCATTCTCCACTTTAACATTTTATTGTTTAACCCTGATATTGCACTGACAGTAATAAAACTCTTTTGATTTCATTGTAGTGAACTTTAAGTACTCCTAAATAGGAGCACATTAATATATATTTATCTTAAATCATATTTAATATAACTATACAAGCCCAAATTATTTTGCAGCATTTAGCTGTATAGTAATACTATAACCAAACACCCATAGAATTCAGAAATAATGGCTTCCAAAAGATTTTAGACTGCAATAGATTCAACAACTAGTAGAAGTTATGGAGTTTCCCTTTTCTTGAAAATGAGTTATCAATCTCCTGAATAATAAATGTGTTCTCAGAAGTATACTATGATTTTAATTTCCAGAAACCATTGGAGTCTATTTCCTTATCACTTCTCAGATGGACTACTGCAGTACCTCTCTCTCTCTCAGTCTCTCTCTTTGTCTCTGTCTCTCTCTGTCTGTCTCTGTCTCTCTGTCTCTGTCTGTCTCTGTCTGTCTCTCTGTCTCTTTGTCTTCATCAACGTATTGTAGTGGCAAGCACCCCAAGTGTCCTCAGGGTTTGCTGCCAATACAGGTTCTTAGATATGCTTTGATAAAAGAAAACAACTCAAAATGGGTTAACAAGCTTACTTTAATCAGTCAGATATATATCATTTACCTTGTTCAGGGGAAAAAAGTCAGCACCCTGAACTTCAAAGTATATAGGCAGAATTATCAAGACAGAAACAGATCAAGTAGACAGCTTTCCAAACTGTCCAACCATTACATCCATACCAAATCAACATCTGGGTTTTTCAAAGCTGGGGGGCTCTGGACAACGGCTTCCCAGAATCCAGATCAAATCACAGAACACTTCTCAAAGTGAGCCCCAAAACAAAGCTACACATCAGGGCTTATATAGCCTTCTCCTGGCTCAGAGAATGTAACAACCTTCTGGACCCACTGGCCAATCAAGAAGTATCTACTGAAAAACAAGCCTCCCACCCCAGGCTCCAGGTGCACTTTAGCCTAAGGGCAGGGAAGATCTTTAAATTTGCATTTCCATTACATGTATATGACATCCCTCCTCTCTCTGCCCCTAGTAACACATGCATTTCATGATGGCAGGAACTATTTTCATTTTCGATTTTGTGTCCAAGTTCTTGGCATTTTGAATATGCTTAAAATTTTTTTAATTGAAATTAATTGAACTTGGTACACTTTTAGAAATGGAATCAGTTTTGGAGAAGACAATCTAACTCCTCTCATTTTACAGAGGAAGGATTAAGCTCAGAGAGATGTAAAACTCCTGATTTTAAAAGACAATCTGAGAGAGATGTGACATAACCAAATTCACTTAACTGTCTCTGCTAACTCTTTTCTTCTTTTTGTAAACACTTTCTTTGTTTTATCTCTGGATTTTTTTCATTTGTTTTTTGTACATACAGGAGTGTCAAGTCCTTACTATTATTTTTTTTTGTTAAAAACAAGATACAATTTTTCTTTTAAATCTTTAGGATTAGAGGAACAATACATAACATCCATGGAAATACTGTTGCATTCACCTGTTTTTTTCTAAAAAACATAAAGAGGATGCTAACTAGGTAAAAAGCATGGTATTTCCTGAGAAGCTGTTAAGGCCACTGACTGCTAATAGCTATGCAGCAACTGTAAATGGTTCTCCAGCAGCACAGATTGTAGTGCTCTAAAGCTATGCACCTTCACAAACAATACTTTAACAACTATTTACTGAAAAAGATCCAAACATATTTTAAAAACAATGGCCTGGAAACCCTGGAAGATGCACCATGGGAAGCCTTAAAGGCAAGCATTAGGAGGGAGATAATAGACTACCCAGCATCCCATAGCAACAACAACAACAAAAATAACCCAGCATGTAACATAGAGTCTAATTTGATCATGGAAATAGGAGGGCAATGCATAACTGAAATAGACACCAGGAAAATGTAGCAATTTTGGAAATATCACAAAATCCCAGCCTTTCAGAATTGGATTGGACCTCAGCCTGCCATTTAATTCAACTTAACACCTTTTCAGAAACAATCCCTGTTACAACATAACCAATAAATAGCCATTCATTCTGCCTGATCTCCATGAAGACATCCAGTGAGAGAGAACTCAGTACCTCCTGTGGCATCCCATTCCACTTTTACATTATGTGTTGGGATTTCCTTCTGTAAAGCCTGACTGACTTTTTAAAACTTCCACACACTGCTGTTAGTTCTTCCTCCTGGGGACAAACAGGACATGTCTACTGTGTCAACCACATGACTACTCTTTAAGTAATTGAACGTAACTGTCTTTTGTCTTTGAATGTTCTCTTCTCTAAGCTTAACAACCCCATTCCTTTCAAATGATACTTGAATGACATGAATTCAAGTCCCTTTCCTGCCTTGGTTGCTCTCTTCTGGGCACACTCCAGTTTTTATCAATAGACAAACATCAAAGTCTAGGTAACTTTATAAAAGATGTAAGCTTCATGAACTAACATGGCATCATATTTATCAAAGGAACAGAGCTATATAATTAAACTTATGGGTCAATTATTTCAGCTCCTAGATTCATTCATAAATTCAGAGTCAGGGCAGCTAGGTGGCACAGTGAATAAAGCACTGGCCATGGAGTCAGGAGGACATGAGTTCAAATCCGGCCTCAGAAACTTAACACAAAAACTAGCTGTTTTTTGGTTTTGGATTTGGACAAGTAACTTAATTCCAATTGCCATCCAAAAAGAAAAAAAAGATAAATAAATAAATTTAGAGCCCTTAAAATTTATCTTCATGAAACTACAGAGATGAACTTCCTCCAAGGACTTGACTAGGATAGATTAAATTTAGATACCACCAAATGCCCTTTTCTTAGAAAGAAATATTACTCAAAAAGATATTAGCACAGTTTAGTTTCTAAACCAGGGCAAAGATTCAAGAGATGAAAAATAGTAATACATGTGTTCAAAAACTTGAACTCAAAGATGTGATTTTTATGCTCAGAAGTATTCTTTTTTTAATGTAACCTTAGTATAGTAGTCCCTAAACTAAGTGAAAATCATAGTGCTCTCCCCATAGATTTATTGACTTTTGGAACCTCAATGGTATATTTTAAAAACAAAACAAAGAACTCAAATCACAAATGATAAGAACTCAACAGTTTCTATTTAATCCTGTTCTGCCACTTTATCTATGTGGTCAATCAGATTGTTTACTTGGTAACTTACATTTAACACAATAGATTTTAAATAGAATAAAAATTCTGCCTTTTATGAGAAAGGGAAAATACCTACAAAGTTATAGTAAAATTTACATCTACTAGCCTCAGAAAAATGGACTTCTACCCTCAGCAGTTGTGATATATGACAAATTCAGCAAGGAAAAATTGACACGAGTTTTTCAAGATAAGATTTTTCCAGTATTTGGACAAGAACCTTCTTTTTCCTCCTGTCTTCAATGAATCTATCTCCTTCCATGTATAGCATCCCAGAAAAAAATGGTTATCTAGTATTTACTAGATAATACATTATAATAGAAAACTTTAACCCTTGTGCCATTTTCCTGTTCCTGAGTAGCTTTAATCGATGTGCAGTTATTCTTGAAACCTTTTGTAACTTCAACCTATTCTTGTATTTCTGCCATTGAAGCTATGTATTTAACAATTTTTTTTTTAATTTGGAGACAATATTTGCAGACTTCCCTTAGTCTTTTCCCTCCATCCTGTTCACACATTTCATTTCTGATTTTTTCTACTTTAATAATAGCCCACAATTTATTTTTCTTTCTCATATTAGCTGCATAATTCTGTGTGATCTCAAATATGGCTCCTTAGTATTTGTTCCATTATTCCTCTAGAGTAGTTTCCTCTTGATCTAGAAAATTTGAAATTTGGCATTAACAATTTTTTTTGTTAATCTATTTTTTCAGATATCAAACTGTCAATTCTGTCTTTTTTTCATTTTCCTTCAAGTTCTAGCAATTAAGAAAAGTTTTCTTTAGGATTTATTTAAATTTGGTGCCAAAGTTTTCTTTTCTATTATGGTTTTCAGGCATTCCCTTAATTCTTAAATGATCTTTCCTTTCTTGATTTCTAGATGAACTATTTTTGATAGTAGATATATCTTCATTTTTTTTCTAATTTTTCAATCTTTTAATCTTGTCCTAATATTTCCTATCATCACTGATTTTGTGTTGCTGTTTTTTTCTATTGGCTCTATTCTTCTTTTTCAGCTATCTACTTGCTGTTTTAGAATTTCCAGCTTCTATTCTAGGTTGTTTATTCTCCTTCCAAAAACTCTTAATTTCATGATTTATCTCTTGATTAATTCATCCTTTCTTCTAGAATCCTTGGGACCTATCCATTTATTTCTTGCTAATGTCTTTTTAATTTTAGAGTCCCTTTCTTCCTGAATTTGTTTTCATTTACTCTTAGCACATTGTATTTCAAAGATTTTTTTTCTTTTAGACTTTGCTTAGGTCTTCTGACTCTCTGCAAGAGTTGGCTGTCAAACGTGCCACTCCTTCCAGTTTCTTTTCAACTTAACATTTATTTGGAGCTATTATTGTTCTGTTCTCTCAGGGGAAGACTTGGAGTGGGAAAGGAAGATTAAAGGCAGTGATATGGAACTCAATCCTCAAGCCAAAGTAGCTCAGTCAATAAGTCTAAATGATACCAAATTCTTGAATGAGTGAATGAACAAATTAATGAAAACACATTGCTTAAGGGTCTACTATCTCTAAATCACTGTTAAGTATTTGGGATACAAAGAGAAAACACTGATAATTCCTGTTCTCTAGGAGTTTTTATTCTAATGAAGAAAACAACATTTAAAAGATTTTTTCAAATGGAAATATCCCACAATATTTAAGATATATCATTAAAGCAGATGGTAAACTACCTTTTGAAAAATCATGTCTTTCTGATTTTAAATCATTTTTTGGCTCCAAGAATTTTTGTGTCAAAATATTTCTTTTCCAAACTTTGAGTAGCTATGGTTGCCGAGGAGGAGGGGCTGTAGTACCTACAGAAAGAGTTGCCAAGTGGTATAACCATAAGGACCTATTACCTATAGCAATCTTGGTCTGATACAATTGACCCTCGCATCAAAGACTATGCATTTCCTCAGTTCCAGTCTGGAATGATACTCAGGGCCATTCTCTGCTCCTTCCAATAATGACAAATAGCTTGGAAGATATAGAGATTAAGATGATGAAGCCAAAATCTTGTTTTCTGTATCCTGACACCTCCCAGAATAGTAGATATTGCTTTGTAGTGGAGGATTAGAAGACAGAAGGCCCCTAGTGAAGATCTGAACCTTATAGAAGGGATCTTTGTTATCTCTGTCTCTGTTACTCTTTTTTTCAATATTTCTCTTTTTATAAGATCTCTGGAAGGGATTATGTCACTGGTATTCTCCTTAGTTTATCTCTCTTGCTTTTTTTTTTAATTTGTTTGTTTTTGCTTTGCTTTTGTTTTTGTCTCATCAACCTCTTTTGACTTTATTTCTCCTTAACCCCAAGTTGATTCTAGAAGAAGCTAGATTTGTCTGAAATTCTGACGTCATCATTTTGTCCAGAGTGAACTCTTGATGATCCATGGTCTTAGAAAGCTATCCCAGAATGCAACACTAACAGGTTCTAGTGAATTGTAAATGTCAGTGCCAGCCTATGTGACATTCTAGGACAAATAGAGCTTAGTGTGGAAAGTCTTACCACCAGAGGCCTAGGAAGCACTTTATGAATATTTTGTATATCAGAAATTCAGATAGACACTTTTCTAAGACATAACCTGTGCTTCACTTTTGAACGTCACACCTATTTTAATTGATATTTAGCTCATACTCCTAACTTTATACAGGTAGGTAACTTCCATTATGGAAAATGCATCCCTCAACAAAGCTCACTGACTAGGCTGTAATTTATAGACAGTGATTTCCCTGGGATAATGAGACTGTAAATGTTTTGCTGAGAGTATGTGTCAGAGATAAAATTTGAACCTTGTGATTCTTGATTCTAAGGCCAGCCTCTAACCCCTATACAATATTGCTACAAAGAGTTTTACATTTCTGTATAATAATAGCATGTAGGAGAAAAAGTAACACAACTTTCACCACCTCAAATTGATTACTAAGCTGAATTTGTACTAATCCTAAGACCGTTCCTAGAAGTTTCCCTAATACATAGCATCGGTGACATTCTAATTTTGCTTTACTTTTTCTAGAGCACTAAGCCATTGGAATATTAAAGTAGGAAGCAAAAAAATGGACATTCTTATAATCTCTATTTCTCTTGAGTGACCCATGAGTTGTTAGGATTTATACTTCAAACTGAATGTAGCACTGCAGATGTATTTGAACTTTGTTTCTAAAACAACTTTAAAAAGCTGTATTTCAGGCTGTTACACACTCTATGGATGCTCACCTGGACAAGTCTGTTATATACCCATGATTTTAGCCATCCCCACAATCCCAGATAGTGTTTCTATTTTTACAGTATATATCAAGTTCTCTTCTTCATATCCCAGCAATATACTGTGACTGTGGTGGGAAATGCAATGCATTAGAAACCACAAAACCCAATTTCTAATCCTACCTCTGACCCATGCTGGGTAATTGATGTCTCTGAGACTTAAATTCCTCTTTTCCAAAATGTGTGTCATAACCCTTGGACTTCAGAGCCAGCATCCTATATAGTCAGCCTATGAGTCAGTAATAGCTGATTTCAAGCCCTGCCTCTGACACATTCTTGTTGTGTCAACCTTGGGTAAGTACTTCACCTCTCAGTGTCTCAGCCAGCTCTCTAAGTCTATAAATTGCAGAACAGTTGGAAATCTGTATTGACAGAGGGAGTTTTCAAATCAGAAGTTCCCTTCTCCAAAGAAATCCACCAAAGGTGCTTATAATGAAATCATACTAAAATTATAAAGTGTTATTAAAGCATGCCATTAATATTATAGTGATGTTGTTTTATTTCATTCATTCATCTATCAATTTATTTAGTGTCAGACTTGTGATTTTTGTGGTCTGGGACATTTTGTAAATGGAAATTTCCTTTAGGAAAGTAGATCTATAACTAACATACACCTAATGTATAACCTAAGAGAATTACCTAGAGCACTGTGAGGAAAAATTACCTGCCCAGAGTTTTACAGTGTCAGAAGAGGGATTTGTACCCAGACCTTCTTAATGCTAGGGCTTGAAATCTATCCATTATTCCATGCTGCCTAATTAGAACATAGGGCTTTAAAGTTTACCAATAACTTTATATGTTATCCTTTTCATCTTCCTGAAAAACACGTGAGATTGGTTTATGATTTTGCTCAATAATTTTAATTACATTCTACTCTTCATAACCCCATTTGGGGTTTTCTTAGCAAAGATACTAAAGTGGCTTGTATTTCCTTTTGAAGCTCATTTTACAGGTGTGGAAACTGGCAGAAATAGAGTTAAGTGTTTTGCCTAGGGTCACACAACTAGAAACTGAATTGCCCAGGGTTACAAAGCTTGTAAGTGTCCGAAGCCACATTTGAACTGATTCTTCCTGACTTCTGACCTAACACTATAGCCACAGAGCTACCCAAGATTGCTAGTAGAAGCAAAGTGATTTGCCTCAGCCGCACAATGAATGTCATGGGTAGAAGTGGGATTTAGTTTTCTCAACTCCAAATCCAATTCTCTATTGTACCATGATATCTACAACCTTCTGAGGTTATCATGAGAAACCACCTTTGAAATAAAGTTCAATATAAGTGGGAGCTATTATTACCTATCCATTACTGGATAATTGTTGAGGCAACTACCTATATATTTAATATGGAGAATGCTGGATTTGGAGTGAGAAAAAACCTGAATTTGAATACAGCCTCAGATAATTCTGTGTGATGTAACCCTAGACAAATCATTTAATCTCTTTTTGCTTCAATTTCCTCATCTATAAAATGGAGGTCAAAATAGCCCTATGAAAATTGTCATTAAGGACAAATGAAATCATATATTCAAAGTGCTTTGCAAACTCAAATTAAAAAATATAAATACTTATTATTAGTAATATATTTAAAATGTCTTTAAATTACTCTGTTAATATTCTTTAAAATTATTCAAATATTTTTTTCTATCCAGATAATTTTAACTATATTGTTTAAAACAAAAATAATTCTCTGTCAAATGTTTTCCTTAAATACAAATAAATTGTAGGTTGTTCATAAGTATTAAACATCAACTGCAAGTATTTTTTTAATTGTTCATTCTACCATTCTATCTATTACTTCTTATTCCATTTTCATTAAATATCAGTTTCTCAGTTTATTTTTCCTAATAAAACATCAATTTTAGGGCTATTTCTATGTTCCTTTCGGAAAAAAAAAAACAGCACTGCATTTTCCTTTCTTTCAATTTAATTGGGTAAAATTTACCATGTTCCTCCTCCAAAATTTTTGCAAGTAATAGAGTAAGGCCACCTCTAGGCAAATGTGTAAAATAAGAAAACTTTTTCTTAATAACCCCCAGCCTTTCCTTTGTGTATTCTCAAGGTCTTCTCTAACCCCTACCCTTAGGCGTATAGCTTACTCATGTTCTCTTCACATACTCTCCATATCAAAACAACATTTCCAGCAAGGGGATGATAAACTTTTTCACATTCAGGTGTAAGTGATAGATAAGTATTAGTGCTGGCAAGAAGGTATTTCTATTTTAACTGGGAGCAAGAGATAGGGCAAGAATAATTAATCTGGTAAAATTAAAGCTAACAACAAGTCAGAGAAGCCTTCCTAAGACTTCAGAAATTACTGCTACAGCTATGCAATGACCAATGTCTTTCTGAAGATGTATCCCTTTGAGCTAATCTTTTGACATAATAATTATTCCAATCTAATAATAGGATCATGTCCTTGAACCTCTTCCACTACTTTACATTTTACAGATAAAGAAACTGAGGACCAGAAAAATGAAGCAATATGTGTGTGTGTGTGTGTTCAGTTGTTCAATAGTATCCAGCTTTTTCTGACTATTTGGGTTTTCCTGGCAGAGATATTGGAGTGGTTTTCCAATTTCTTCTCCAACTCCTTTTATAGATGAAGAGCTGAAACAAATTGTCAAGTGACTTGCCCAGGATCACACAGCTAAGTAAGTATCTGAAGGTGAATTTAAATACATGAAGATGTATCTTCTTGATTCCAGGTCCAGTGCTCTATCCACTGCACAACTTATCCATCTGCATAGCAATAGTAGCAGAACTGAGATTTGAAGCTAGGTTTTCTGACTCCAAAACCATAGCTCTTGCTATGATGAATTGTTCCTCATGATAACACCAATATCATATCTCATGTTCAAGAGTTATTACTATCATCTTTGTTACTAATTTTCTTAGCTTTAGAATAAATTGATTCTTTCTGGCAAAAAGTTTCAAACCCCAGTCAGTTCTGTGAAGGGCATGCTTACACTCTTTGGCTTTCCTGGGAAGTTCATTAATGCGAGTCTTCTTTGGTTTACTGCTACTGGAGAAAGACAAATAAGGGAACAGTTTGTTACATCTGTATCACTACTCCACTTTTTTTTAAGCAATCGGGGGTTAGTAACTTGTTCAAGGTTACACGGCCAGGTGTTTCTGGGTGGTGCTAAGTGTCTGAGCTCAGGATTCGATCTCCAGGTCATCCCGAAACTGGAGCCGGTGCTCTTACTCGCTGTGCTACCTGGCCCAACTATTCCACTTCTTGACTTTCCTGCTATGATGAGAGCTGGTAATAAGGGCTTGGTTTTGAAGTGGAAGGAGATTTTGTGGTTAAACCATTCAGATACATTTAACACTGCATCTCTAATTCGTGGTTATTCTTATTCTCTGCCTCAGCCATGACTCTAAGACTCCTAAGCTGAGCCATAACACTTAGTGGGAAAACACAATTGATTTGTACTCAAGTCAAATTCTTTCAATAACTTTGTGCTATGATATATCCCTTTGTCATGCAGAGCAATTAGGCAATCGTGTTTAGGATTTGTAGGTTATCTTCCTTCCTTCCTTCCTTCCTTCCTTCCTTCCTTCCTTCCTTCCTTCCTTCCTTCCTTCCTTCCTTCTTTCCTTTTTTTTCTTTCTTTTATGTCTGAAATCTCTGTTTGCATAATAATGGCATGCCCATGATCAAATACAGGGGGGTTTTGCGGTTCAAATGAAATGATCTATTCAAATACTTTGCAAACTTTACTCTATAAATGTATTACTCTCATCAATATCTTCATCATAATCATCATCATTCTTTGTTAACCAGGCCTCCGGTCTAGTGATGACTTTTATCCTCTAATTCTTCTTCTGAACTCCTGTATACTCAAGTGATGCTTATAGGGCCATATAGGGGTGTGATAGTAAAAGTTTAACAACCAAACTGTCTGAAAAGATCATATGCATAAACACATAAGTTAAAACTGCATCATTTCCATTTTCTTAAGTTTAATCAAAAATAATAAATCAAGCCTTGATTTGTAGTGATTTCCAGTTTCTGAGGTAGAAATACTCAAACTGCAAATTTACTTTTATAAGCTTGATGGAGTTGACTTCAGCATACTTTTGGCCAGGACACATGTTTCTGCAGTACTAACATTTAAACCCAGGTCTCCTCAATTCAAAGGATAACACTATCTCCATTACGCTGTACTGCTTTTCAGAAATCTGTTATTGATTTAGAATGGGAGTATTTTACAATTCAATTATAATTCAAAAATTTAGTTCAAATTAATAATTTAGTCATATTCATACTGGCCTCAAGGTGTAGGATGCTACAACTAATATTTAATTTTCTGATATACACAATGAATAAAACAATGGAAGGAGAAAGTGGAAAAGAGATTGAAAAGTTAAGTGATTATAATGATGAAGTTTGATCCAGAAAAGTCATGAGAAAATGTATGGCCCTCCATTTTTCCCTCCATTCTTGAAAGAAAACTAGGTGTGGTACACTACATACACTATCAGACTCAGAGGTAGTAGTGAAGATAATGATAGCACATAGTATTTCTTCATTAACATCATTATAGTAGCCTAGTGGTGTAATGAATGAGAGCACTAACATAGGATCAAGAAGACCAGAATTCAAATTTAACTTTGGACAATTGCCAGCTGTGTTAAACAGGGAAAGTCATTAAATTTCAAACAGACTCAATCTTTTCATATATAAAATGGGGGTTTTATTTCACAGGGTTGGTATAAGGATCAAATGAGATAAGTTATACATGGTGTTTTGCAAGCCTCAAAACCCCATAAAAATGCTAGCTATATTGATAATTACCGTTTACGATATTTGCTGAGCTGAGGATTTGAGATTTACAAAATATTCCACAGGTTATATTATTCTATATATTTGCAAGGTTTTGTTATCCCCATTTTAGAGATGAAGAAATTGAATCTAAGAAAAAATAAGTGACTTGCCCAGGTTCACACAGCTAATAAATGTCTGAGGTAGGATTTGAACTAATTTTTTACTACACTGCTTTTATTTCTTTTCCTTTTTAAATTTATGTTACTAGGGACTGCTTGTTGTTGTGGTCAGCAGTGCAGCAAAGGCACATTCTGAAAGAAAGGTGATGTAAAAAAAAAGATTTCCATAAAACTTTGAAATGAAAGCAATACTGATAGTTTTTTCACTGATGTATGACTTCAGTGGTACTGTATTTCAGTTATCCATACTGTAGGAAAACCTAACATTGAACCAAATAGGCATAATTCAAAGCATTGTCACTGAACAAATTATTCAATTCATGTGCTGGTTCAGGCCCTTCCAGGGCAGCATTTGAAAACCCAAACATATTAAGTGATAATAACTGTGACACACACTTTCTTAATATTTTGAAGCACTGCATCTACTAGCCTCCTTGTTGTCCAAATAATGATTTTAAATTAATCTTCATTTTTTTATTAACTGTCCAATTTTTCCCCTTCATTAGTTCAGATTATAAATAATGAGTTCCTTGTTCTTTTTGACAAAATTAATTTCATGATTATCTTTGGGAGGAAATGTGCTTAAACTGCAGGATGAGAATGCAAGTATGTGACATCGTTGATTGTGCAATGTGAAATGCTAAATAACAAACATTTCTAATGACTGTGCTGAGCTTGTACAAGGGTTATGAGGAGATTAATTGAATATGATCGATTCCACTCAACAAAGATTTAATTCTTTGAGCTCACACATCACTTTGCTAAGCATTGGGATAGATACACATTTTAGATAAAATATCACATTGGATTCATAGAACTGTTAGTACAATATGATATATGCATAGAAAACTATCTGGGTAACTGGGTGATGAATAGAGCACAGGGTCAGGAAGACTCATCTTCATGAGTTCATATATGGTCTCAGACACTTACTAGCTGTGTGAACTTAACTCTATTTGCCTCAGTTCATTACCTATAAAAAGAGTTGAAGAAGGAAATGGCAAACAACTTCAGTATCTTTGCCAAGAAAACCCCAAATGGGATAACAAAGAGTCAGATGCTACTGAAAAAAAAATGACAACACTAACCATAAAAACAATAGATAGCTATAATACAAAATAATGACTGGTGAGTGCATTAAAATATCCAACATGAAGCACATCAAGTGTTAAGTAGTAAAAATCAGTGCCTATTAAAGGGTTCCTTGCCTTGAAACTCCCATGATTTCATTCTTAACTATTGTACATGATAGCTATTTATATTGCTGTTTTATCATATGAGACCAAAAGCTCTATGAAGGCAAGAGCCACATGTTAATAATTATTACAATGATGAAAAATAATAACTAGCATTTATATAGAGTTTACTTTTTTGTGAAGCTTGGTACAAATTTTCCCATTTGATCTTCACAACAACTATCTGAAGTGTGTAATATTCCAATTCTAATTTTATAGTTGAGGAAATTGAGATAGATGAGGGTTAAATGACTTGTCTGTAGTGACATAACTAACATGTCTCTGAACATGGATTTGACCTCAGATTTTCCTGAATCCAAGTCCAGCATTGTATCCACTGAAGCACCTAATTGTCTTAGTGAAACTTTGTTGCTCTCCCAAGACTTTGGAAAATTCTCTGTACATGATACATGCTTAATAAATATACTGCTCTTGTGATAAAGCCAAGAAATTCTGAAATCTGGAGAAGGAACTTAGTGTAATTGGAGACTTTTTATCTGTAAACTTGAGTTTAGGGATATTGAGCTTGAGGAGTGAGAGGATTTGGTGGAATATGATAACCCAATGATAAGAAGAATGGAAGAATTATAAATAGATTATTTATAGAAGCTACTGTGAGGTCTTAACTGAGGTTATATGGGATTAAATGAATCATGAGTTACATTAACTTGGTATTGTGAATTTCTCCATTAACATTCAAACAATCTAAGTATAAACAGAAAAGGGATGTGATAGGGTTTATTCAGGCAGAACTGAGGATTACCAGGTGGAGTTCAGTGTGTGTGTGTGTGTGTGTGTGTGTGTGTGTGTGTGTGTGTTTGTGTGTATGCATATGTATGCTTATAAATTGTTGTCATTTAATAAAGGAAGAATGCTACACATGCAGGCAGGTGAAAACAGGATAAGGAAGTATAATCAACTAATTCATAGGTACCTACTACATGATAGACCTTGTGCTAATTAGTGGGAATATAAAGGCTGAAATGAAATTTTCTCTACCCTGGAGAACTGTATGATCTGGGGCAGAGGAGCAGGGGAGGAGGTGAAAGGGGGAAAAAAAGGAGAACAAATGTAAAAAAAAAAAAAACCCTGCATATAAGTATATGCATGCAAAGAAGTTGGTCCTTGGAAGCCCAAAACTTTTGTAGATACATACCAAAAAGAGGGGAAGGTGCTAATAAAATATTAAATGACATAAAAATGTATACAGGACATCTGATCCTTTTGCAAGTTGATGATATGTTCCTTGAAAGGCAGAGTCAAGATTGAGCAGAGAAGCTAGGAAGTTTCCAGAACTCTCCGCAGTTTACTTTGGAAACATCATTAAATCAGGCCTCTAAAATAATTCTGGATCAAAAGAGTTAAAACAAAAAGACAGAGTGCAACAATTTTCTAGCCCAAGATTACATAGAAGAACTTCAGAAAAGGTCTGTCTGACCTGGATAAAAGGGATGATGTCCTGGCAAGCCAGCAGAAACCTCTTAGCTATAGAGTAGATCAGCAACTGAGGTGAAGTTGTCTTGGTTCAACAGTCCAGTGGCATGGCAGATCAGCTGTGAAGCCTCCAGCCTCAGTTCAGAAAGCAATTTGCCAGCCCTGGAAAACTGGCACAATCGGTATGACTAGGCCAGGACACCATAGCACAGTGGGCAAGATATCAGCCCCAGAGGCCCCACTGCAGGAAAAGAGTGACCTGGTGCAAGAAGTTTAGGACAGTGACCACTGTAGATAAGAGCTCTACTTTTTAAAGTGAGCAAACAAACAAACAAACAAAAAGAACCCTTATCATAGAAAGCTAATAGGGAGACAGGGAAGATCAAAACACAAACTCTGAAGAGGACACCAGTATCAAAATATTTAAATGCAAAACCTCAAGGGGAAGATAAATTAGTCTCAAGCCCAAAAAGTCATTTTGGAAGAACTCAAAAAGGATTGTAAAAGGCAAGTAAGAGAGGTAGAAGGGAAATTGGGAACAGAAATGAAAGTTATGCAAGTGAATTATGAAATAAGAATCAGCAGCTTGGAAAAGGAAGGGCAAAAATTGACTGAAGGAAAAATAAATCTTTAAAAATAGAATTGATCAAATTGGGGATGGGGTGGGAGCCAATGAAAAAAATAACTCCTTTAAAAGTAGAACTGATGAAATGGAAAAGGAGATAAAAAAAGCTAAATGAAGAAAATAATTCCTAAAAAAATGAATGGGGCAAAGAGAAGCTAATGATTCCATGAGACGTCAAGAATCAGTCAAACAAAATGAAATGAATGAAAAGAAGAAGAAGAAAACATAAAATATCTCATTGGAAAAAACAAATTATCTAGCAAATAGATCAAGGAGAGAGAATTACAGAATTACTAGACTACCCAAAAGTCATGATCAAAAAATGAGCCTAGACAGCATCTTTCAAGAAAATATCAAGGAAAACTACCCAAATAAACTTGAGCTACTGGGTAAAATATTTATTAAAAGAATCTACTGATCACCTCCTGAAAGAGATCTCACAATGAAAACTCCAAATAATATTGTAGGCAAATTCCAAAACTTTCAGTTCAAGGAGAAAATACTGCAAGCAGTCAGAAAGAAACAGTTCAAATATCATGGCACCACGGTCAGAAATACATAGGGCTTAGAAGTTTCTACATTCAAGGACTGAAGATCTTGGAATATAATACCCTGGGAAAGCAAAAGAGCTTAGATTAAAAAAAAAAACAGTCAACTATCCAGCAAAATTTAGCTTAATCTTTCAAGGGAAAAGATATTCAATGAAATAGGGGACTTCAAAACTTTCCTGATAAAAATACCAGAGCTGAACAACAACAAGAATTAATCTTCAAATATAATACTCAAAAGAAGTATAAAAAGACACAGGAAACAAAGAAAATTATATTCAATAAGGTTAAACTGTTTACATCTCTACATGGAAACATGATACTTGTAACTCCTAAGGACTATATCTCTCTTAGGGCAATCAGAAGGAAAATACTTAGACAGAGGATGTGGGTATAAGTTGACTTTGAGGTGATGATAAAAAAGATATTAAGAGTCTAAAAAAAGGATTGTACTGGAAGATATCACATGAAGAGGCATGAAAGAAAAATTACAGGTGCAGGAAGAGAAGGTAGGGGGTGAGCATTGTTTGAACCTTACTCTTACTCACTTTGACTCAAAAACGAAATAATATACACATTAAGTTGGGCAGATAAATCTATCTTTATCTGAAGTAAGATGGGAAAGAAGAAAGAAAAGGGAGGGGGGTTGACAGAAGGGAGAGCGGATTCAGGGAGGCAGTGATTAAAAGTAAATCACTGGTGAGGACTGATAGGGGAAAAGGAGAGAGAAAAGTAAAAAAACAAAAGGTTAGGTGGTGGAAATGGAGGGAAATACAAAGACAGTCATTATAACAGTGTGGAAGCAGATAGCAGAGTGAATTAAAAACCAGAATTCTATAATGTGTTATTTACAAAAAAATAAACATTTAATACAGAGATAAAACCACACAGAATAAAAAAGACTGGAGTAGAATATATTATCCTTCAGCTGAAGTAAAAAGAAAGCAAGGGTGGTAGCAATCCTCATCTTAGACAAAGCAAAATAGATCCAATTAAAAGAGACAAGGTAGGAAATTACATCTTGTTAAAAGTTACCATATACAGTGAAGTAATATCAATACCAAACATATATTCAACACGTGGTCTAGCATCCACATACTTAGGGAAGTTAAGTGAGTCACAGGAAAAAAACAGACAGCAAAACTCTACTAGTGGATTATCTCAACCTCTACCTCTTAGAACTAAATAAATCTAACCACAAAAATAAAGAAGAAAAATGTTAAAGAGGTAAATAGAATTGTAGAAAAGCTAAACATGATAGACCTGTGGAGAAAATTGAACAGGGATGTGTATGGCATAGTTGGCAAGGAGTACAAAGCATAGTGCCTCTATTTGTTCCAGGATCCATGGCCATTTAGATTGAGATTGTAATGTAATTTAAAGATTCCACTGTATTGGCTTGGTTTTTGCTTTGATTGTGTTAAAACCCAGAGCTTGGTAATCCCACTTGTGGGATGGACTTGTTGACGTGAAAAGAGAGTGCTGAACTGGAAGAAGCTGGTGACGTAGATTTGGAGAGACACAAGAGAGAGGCAGAAGAACTTTTTGGAAGAAGCACCTTTGGAGGCAGAGATAGAGACTGAGAGGATTGCTGAGGGCCACTTTGAATTGCCTTGGACTTTTGAGACCTGCCTCCGGAGCTGCCAAGGACTGAGGAGACATGACTGTTTTGCTGGTGCTTTGTCTGTCTGTTTTGATGTTGTTTTGCAAGATTTGTCCACTAGTGAAAGACAGTCCTGCTGTTGCAGAAGTTCTGGAACATGGCTGTTGGTTAAGAGCTCCTGAGACTGTTCTGCAGACAGAGACTGAATACTGTCCACTGGGGAAGGACAGTGCTGTTGTTGCAGAAGCCTTGGAACCTTGCTGTTGGTTCTGAAGCCCTGACAAAGGATTTTCTTGTTGTATGTTTACAGAAATCCTGGGAGAGGATTTTGCTAATGCTTTCAGGTGTCCAAGGACTGTTCTGCAGACAGAGGGTGAATTAATGAAGAGACTGGCAATGTATCTTGTGGCCTTGCTAAGTTTTGTCTCCCCAGGAACAAAGATTGCTGAGAACTTGCCTAGTGTCAAGATGAAGAAAAGACCTCCATTTGGGTATTAAGTGCTGTGCTTAAACTTGTTGTATGTCTGGGGTAGATTTAATTGTGATCCAGATGTGGGGAACTTTTGACCTTTCTGTGTTCTATGATTGAACAAATGAATGTACTTCACTTATGAGTGGAAATTAATCTGCATTTGAGAAGAGGGGCTTTGTGAAGTACTAAATGAAGGTACAGCCTAGGAGTGGAGTAGTATTTAGAATAGTGTCTTTGTAATTAATTGAATGAATGCAAGGTCCTGGGGTGGGGTAGTACTTGGAGATTATTTAATCACACTTAGTAAATGCTGTATTTTGAATGATGTCATATTTTGATCTTCTCTGTTCTTAATTCATCACTGAATAAAATGGAGAGGACCTATGCTGGTATTTTGAACCTTGGGAAGTTGCCTTTGCTTGGCATTACATCACAGGATGGAATATAATATATGTTTTTCTTGGTGGCACATGGCACCTAGACAAAAATTGACCACTTATTAGGGTATAAAAACCTCATATCCAATACAGAAAGGCAGAAATATTAAATGCATCCTTTTTAAGATCATGATGCAATAAAAATTACAAGTAATAAAGTGCCATGAAAGTACAGATTAAAATTTAAATGAAAGCTGACCTAATCCTAAGAAATGAGTGAGTCAAATAACAAATCATAGAAACAATCAATAATTCCACTAAAGAGAATGACAATGAGACAACATACCAAAATTCATGTGATGCATCCAAAGCAGTACTTAGGGGAAATTTTATATCTCTAAATGCTTACATGAATAAAATAGAGAAAAAGATCAATAAATTAGGCATACACCTAAAAAATCTGAAATAAGAACAAATCTTCAATTAAATGGCATATAGAAATTCTGAAAATCAAAGGAGAGGTTACTAAAATTGAAAGGAAGAAAATTATTGAACTAATAAATAAATTTAAGAGCTGGATTTATGGGAAAACCAATAAAATAGATAAACCTTTGGGTAATTTGATTAAAAAATAAAGAAGAAACACAAATTACCAATATCAAAAATGAAAACCGTGAATTCACTAGCAATGAAGAGTAAATTAAAGCAATAATTCTGTGCTATTTTACACAAATGTATGCCAATTATTATGACAATCTAAGTGAAATGGATTATTATTTTAAAAATATAAATTTTCAAGATTAACAGAAGAAGAAATGAAATATTTAAATAATCTCATTTTAGAAAAAAATATGTAATTGAACAAGCCATCAATGAATGCCCTAAAAAAAAATCTCCAGGCACAGATGAATTTACAGTGAATTCTACCAAAAATTTAAAGAAGAATTAATTTCAATACTCTGAATTATTGGAAAAATAGGCAGAGTTCTACCAATTTTTTTTTATTATACAAATATGGTGATATCGAAAACCGGGAAGAGTCAAAACAGAGGAAGAAAATTACAGACCAAGTTACTTAATGAAAATTGATACAAAAATTTTAAATAACAATTTAAATAAAATATTAGCAAAAATTACAGCAATATTTCACTAGAATAGTATACTATGAAGAAGTGAGATTTATACCAGGAATGTAAGGTTGGTTCATTAAGAAAACTATTAGTACAATTGAATTTATCAATAACAAAACCAACAGAAATCATATGATTATCTCAATAGATGCAGAAAAAGCTTTTCACAAAATAAAGTATCCATTCCCATTAAAAATCACTAGAGAGAATTGGAAGAAAGTGAGTTTCCTTCAAATGATTAGCAGTATCTATCTAAAATCATTAGCAAGCATTGTATGTAAGGCGGATAAGTTATAATCTTTCCCAGTAAGATCAAGGTGAAACAAGAATGCCCATTATCACCAATATTATTCTATATCATTGTAGAAATGTTAGCATAAAGCTATAATAACATATTACATAATATATCATAAAACAATAAGAGAAGAAAAAAAGAATCAAATGAATTACACTAGGCAATGATGAAACAAAACTATTACTCAGGAGATGATAGGATGTTTTATTTAGAGAATCCTAGACAATCAACTTAAAAAGTACTTTAAGGCACACAGAGGTGGATGACTGCACCTGTGAGGAGTTAGATGGCTGCACTAGAAGAAATAATTTTTACAAACAGTGTCTCTGATAAAGGTCTCATTTTTAAAATGTACAGAGAATTGAGTCAAATCTATAAGAATACAAGTCATTCCTTAATTGATAAATTGCCAAAGGATATGAACAGGTAGTTTTCAGAGAAAGAAATTTAAGTTATCTATAAGCAAATTAAAAAATGCTCTAAGTCACTATTGATTAGAGAAATGCAAATCAAAACAACTCTGAGGTACCACATCTCAATAGTCAGATGGGATAAGATGAAAAAACAGGAATGCGATAAATTCTGGAGAAGATGTGGAAAAAATTTGAACACTAATGCATTGTTGGTGGAGTTATGAACAGATCCAACCATTCTAGAGAGCAATCTGGAACTGTTCCCAAAGGCCTTTAAAAAAAGTTCATACCCTTTGACCCAGCAATACCACTTCTAGGGCTGCATCCCAAGAAGTCAAACAAGTGGGAAAAGGACCAGTATGTACAAAAATATTTATAGCACCTTTTTTTTCTGGTGGCAAAGAATTGGAAATCAAGGGGATGCCCATAATTTGGGGAATGGCTAAAGAAGTTTAGATAAATGAATGCAATGAAATACTATTGTACTATAAGAAATGAGGAGCAGATGGACTTCATAATAATCTGGAGAAGCTTATATGGATTGATGCTAAGTGAAGAGAGCAGAACCAGGAGAATTTTGTACACAATTACACAAACATCATATGTTTGATAACTAACTTTGATAGACTGTGTTCCTCTCACAATATAAGGTTAGAAGACAACTACAAAAGGCTCATTATGGAAAGGGATATCCACATCCATAGAAAGAACTATAGAGTCTGAATGCAGATTGAAGCAAACTATTTGCTCTCTCTATATATTTTTGTTTTATTTTGTCCCTTCTTCCTCATTGTTCACTCTATTGGTTATAATCTTTCTTTAAAACTTGACTAATGCTCAATGTGAAGGCACTTGTAGAACCCATATTTGATCACATACCACCATGGTTGGGGAGGGGGAGGACAGAGAGGGGGAGAAAATTTGAAAATCAAGGAATAGTATAATTGAATGTTGTAGAATAAAAGTAATGAAATAAAATTAAATTTAGAAAAATTAATGACAAAAACCTACTTGAAATAGTGAACAACTTTAGTAAAGTTGCAGGACATAAAATAAATCCACATAAATCATCTGTATTTATATATATTATCTAGAAAGGCTAGCAACAAGAGATAGAAAGACAAATTTCATTTAAAATACCTGTAGACAATATAAGTATTTGTGAATGTACTTGCCAAGAGAAACACAGGAAGTATATGAATATAATTACAAAACATTTTTCACACAAATAAATTCAGAGTTGAAAAAATGGAAAAGTATCAACTGCTCATTCTAGGCCAAGCTAATAATATAAAAATGGCAATTCTGCCTAAATTAATTTATTTGTTCAGTGCAATAATAATCAAAGTACCAAAAAATTTTATAGAGCTAGAAAAAATAATAAAAAAAATTAACCTGGAAGAGCAACATGTTAAAAATATCAAGGGGATTAATGAAAAAAGTCAAAGGAAGGTGGCCTAGACATAACAGATGTAAAATTATATTATAGAGTGGCAATCATTAAAAGTAATTGGTAATGGGAAGGTAAGAGCACTGGCCCCAGTGTTGGAATGACCTGGGGGATCGAATCCAGGCTCAGACACTTAGCACAAAACCCAGAAATAACTGGCTTGTAACTTTGAGCAAGTTACTTCACCCCAATTGCATTAAAAGAAAAAGTAATTGGTACTGGCTAAGAAATAGAGTGGTTAATCAATGGACTATATTGTGTACAGAAGATACAGTAGTAAATGTCTATAATAATATATTGTTTGATAAACAAAAAGATTCCAGCTTCTGGGAAAACATCTCAGTATTTGATTTTAAATAACACTTAGAAAACTGGGAAATAGTATGGTAGAAACTAGGCATAGACCAATATCTCACACCATATACCAAGATAAGGTCAAAATGGGTTCATGAATGAAAATGTCAGATAAGGGTATAGCCTGGAACAAGAACAACAACCAGAGTCAAGTTATTAAGACATGAAGGAAGAAGTCAAAACAGATGTTTACTCATACTTGTTTAGTGCCTGTAGTAAGCTCTATGTGTATAGGGTACTGTGACATTTAGGCAGATTTTACATTCAAGTACTGATCTTGTCTATCAAGGCATCTTCCAATCCTCTTCACTTGTTCCAGTAGTGCAAATCAAACAGAAAGGATACTAGTTGATGTTGGCAAGAGTCTATGGAAATCTAAAGGTAGTTGGTTACATATTAGTGAAGTAGTATTAGAAAGTTAGTAGAATTAGAAAATTTAAAGAAATTTTCCTTTAGGATGAAATAGGCATAGAGTTTTCTAAGGAAGAATCATGAAATTAAGACTTTGAATCTCCAAGTTTTTTGCTAATCATAAAGTTCACTTTTAAGGTTCCATAGTCACTGTATCTTTTCACTTTCTACTTACAGTAATTTTTATAAATTCACAACTCATCTTTAGGGAAACTACATAAAAAATTCATTATTGCTCAGAATCTTCACCTTTTTTTTTTAAAGCAATTGGGGTTAAGTAACTTGCTCAAGGTTACAAGGCCAGTTATTTCTGGGTGTGGTGCTAAGTATCTGAGCCCAGATTCAATCCCAGGTCATCCCAACTCTAGGGTCGGTGCTCTTACTCATTGCACTACCTGACCACTTGAGAATCTTCACTTTTAAAGAGAATTATTATTTTCATAATTATTCTCTGTTTCACAGGAATATTGACCTTACCTTTGACAATATAAATTGCATACCTAACTCAATCATTGAATTTTTGCTAAATACAATTTACTTTCGGGAAAATTTTGAATTGTGACTCCAGGAGCTTATTTTCTTTTTTTTTTTTTATTAAATTATATGCTTATTTTTAGTTTACATCATTCATTTCCACAAGATTTTGAGTTATAAATTTTCTCCCCATCTTTCCTCTACCTACCACCCCAAAATAGCAATCCCACTGTATACCCCCTCTCCCAATCTGCTCTCTCCTGTATCCTCCCCCATACCCTTTATCACTTTCTGATAGGGCAAGATGGATCTTCATAACCCTGTTCCTGTATATTTAATTTCCACGTTGCAAGTAAATATATATATATATATATATATATATAAACATTTGATTTTAAAATTTTGAATTCCAGATCCTTTCCCTTTCTCCCTCATCACCCACCCTTACTGGGAAGATAAGCAATTCAATATAGCTTGTAAATGTGTAGCTACACAAAACATTTACATAATGGATTTGTTGTGAAAGACTGACTATATTTCCCTCCATTCTATACCACCCCCAGCAGTTTTATTCTCTACTTTGACCCTGTCCCTTTTCAAAAGTGTGTGCTTCTTACTGCCCTCCCCCCACCAACGTGTCCTCCTCTCCATCATCCCCCCTCATCCCCTTCCCCCTGACTATCCTGTAGGGAGAGAGACCCTATTCAGTGTATATATAATTTCCTCCCTAAGTAAAATTCAATGAGAGTAAGGTTGACTCATTCCCTTTTACCTTCCTTTTCTTCCCCTCCATTGTAACAGTTTTCCCTTGTCATTTCTATATGAGATAATTTACCCCCGTCTGTCTCTCCCCATCTTCTCTCATTATATTCCTCTCTTACCTCTCAGTTTCACCTTTTCAGTATCATCCTTTCTTATTCAATTGGTCCTTTGCCCTCTGTCTATGTACACATATATACATACATACATATATATATACATACACTCACATATGTATTCTTATGCCCATATACCCTCCAATATAGACATATATGTGTATGCATATATGTATACATAATATATATATATAAATACATACATATATTTATGTATACATATATAAATTTATATCCCCTTCAACTATTCTCATACTGAGAAAAGTTTCATAAGTTACAATTATAGTTTTTCTATGTAAGAATATAAATAGTTCAACTATGATAAGTTCCTTAATCATTTCTTTCCACTGTTTACCTTCTCATGATTCTTTTGCTTCTTGCATCTGAATGTCACATTTTCTATTCAACTCTTTTCCATCAAGTATGCTTGAAAGTCCTCTATTCCATTGAATGACCATATTATCCCCTGGAACATGATATTCAGTTTTACAGAGTAGGTGATTCTTGGTTTTAATCCCAGCTCCTTTACCCTTGGGAATATCATAATACAAGCCCTTTGACACCTCAGTGTAGAAGCTGCCAGAACCCATCTTATCCTGATTGTGTTTCTACAATATTCAAATTGTTTCTTCTTGGCTGCTTGTAATATTTTCTCCTTGATCTGGGAACTCAAGAACCTGGCTATAAGAGTCCTAGGAGTTTTCTTTAGGAGATCTTTTTCAAGAAGTGATTGTTGGATTCGTTCAACCCTATTTTGCCCTCTTGTTCTAAAACATCAGCCAATTTTCCTTGAGAATTTCTTGAGAATGATTTCTAGGTTCTCTTTTTGACCATGGCTTTCAAGTAGACCAATAATTTTTAATGATCTCTCCTGGATCTCTTTTTCAGGTCAGTGATTGTTCCAATGAGATATTTCACATTTCCTTCTATTTTTTTTTCATTTGTTTGGATCTGTTTAATAGTGTCTTGATTTCTCATAAAGTCACTAGCTTCCATTTGCTCCAATCTAATTCTGAAGGAATTATTCTCTTCAGTGAGCTTTTGAGATTCTTTTCCCATTCCAGGCAAATTTGGCTTTCTAAGGCATTCTTCTCCTCACTGGCTTTTTGAACCTCTTTTGCCATTTGAGTTAGTCTATTTTTTAAGGTGTTATTTTCTTCAATCAGTTTGTTGCTTTTCATGATTTTCTTACATCATTATTTCTCTTCCCAATTTTTCCTCCACTTCTCTTATTTGGTTTTCAAAATCCTTCTTAAGCTCCTCTATGGCCTGTAAGCAATTCATATTTTTCTTGGAAGCTTTTGGTACAGGGGTTCTGATTTCATTGTCTTCCTTCTGTTCCACACTTTGATCCTTTTTGTTCCCAAAAATGTAATCTAAGTTGGATTGCTGTGCTTCTTTACCTTCTTTGCTTGCTCATGTTACCACTCTATTATTTGACTTTTGAGCTTTTTGCCACAGTAGAACTCTGCTCCCAGAGATGAGAGCTTTGTCCTGAATTGTTAGGTTTTTCACAACTGCCAGAGCTATTAGTTTTGTGCCCTTTCTGAAGCCTCCACTGGCTCTGTTACCTGGTCATATACCCCAGGACCTCCACCCTGGACAGCAATCTAGATCCAAGCAGGTTAAAGCAAGAATTATTATCCCTCAGAATTATTATCGCTTAGTCCCCTTACAATCTGCATGCCAGGTGCTCTGGAAGAGCCATAAGGCATCGGCCACTGTGCCTCTGCCACTTCTCCCTCTGGGGTCAGAGCTGGACCACGCTCCTAGACTCCCTGTTCTCAAAGTCCACGCTGACCTCTCACTTTGTCATTGGCCTTTATGGATTGATAATTCTTGAAACTTCCACAACTGCTGGTGATCCACTCTTCCAAATTCCTTCCAACCACGACTGGTAGTGGCTGCCCTGGGACTAAATTCACAGGCTCATGTAGTGCTGGGCTCTGCTCCCAGAATGCTACTATGGACCCTTCCTGTCTGCCTGCCGGGATGCCTTTAGTGAGAGATTTGTTTCTCTCTGTCGCTTTGTGGGTTCTGTTGCTGTAAAGTTTGTTTAGAGTCATATTTTCCAGGTATTTTATGTGGTTATGGGGAGAGTACATGGAGTTTTCCTGCTTCTACACTGCCATCTTGGCTCTACTTCCCCTGCCAGGAGTTTATTTTCTGCCTTTTTTTTGAAGGGGGGGAAGGCAGAGCAATTGGGGTTAAGTGACTTGCCCAAGGCCACATAACTATTAAGTGTTAAGTATCAGGCTGGATTTGAACTCAGGTCCTTCTGACTCCAGGGTTAGTGCTCTATTCACAGCATCACCTAGTTGCCCCGAAAGTAAATTTTTCAATGGAAACTCTGATTTTTTTGTTTCATAGTATTTATATTGGTTTCTCAAACATGTTACAATATCAGTTGCTAAGCAAGCATTTGTAAATTGGACCATGGCAGAATAGGAATGAGTTTAGTATTGTGACCTATTTTAAAAATAAAATATACTGAAGAATAAGAAATTGTTAGAGCCACGAGTGTGAGAGACACTGCGGCAGTCACAAGATGTCAGAGGGAGTACACATGACCTCTGAGGAGCAGGGGCTTGGAGATGTGGTGGCCAACTCTGCAGGGCCTTAAAGGCCAACATGGCATTGAGTGCAGGGCCGTGGGGGCTGACTCTGCTGGGTTGGGAAAGACCGATGTAGCGCTGAGTGTGCCCCATAAACATGGACTCCTCTTAACACATATTCCTTTGCCCTGCACTCAAGATAGTACGCAATTGGCTCCCACATGGCAGGGTGGCAGCTGGAGGGGGTGCACATGGCTTTCTGAGGGATGTTGTTGGGACAGCTTTGCCTGGGGGTTAATGAACCAGGGACAAGGAAGTTTCGGGTGCAGTGACGTGAGAGTGATACTCTGCTTGGCAGTGCCTAAAGGACTTCTGTGAAGGACATTGCTCCTTTGTCTCATATGATGTACTCAGGAAAGAACATGATTGGCCCCGCAAGGCATGCCCCCACAAGGTTTATAATAAGGGGAGATAGAGGAAGTGAGAGAGTTCAGTTAGTTCCAGTTCCACCTGGAAGTGAGTTAGTTCCAGTTCCACCTGGAAGTGAGTTAGTTCCAGTTCCGCCTGGAAGTGAGTTAGTTCCTGTGCCTGTTCCTGCTTGCTTGTCGTGCTGTTCAGATGTAACTGAATAAACAGCTTCACATCACACTTTCTGTGTCTTGGGTGTTTTGTGGGGTTAAGTTCTTCTTGGAGACAAGAAGCCAGAGACACCGGAAGACCAGGTATAAGGTAAGACACAGCCGGAGTTGGGACCGGGAACCCAACAGCTGGCGACCGAACAGGGACCTATATAAGGACCTTGTTCGGAAGACCCCACAGCCTTACTTAAGGCTAAAAGCTTTAAGTAGGAAGCCGGAGGGAATAAAAACAACATGGGTCAGCCTTTGTACCTCCCAGTTGTTAGACCCATGGACATGGAAGTTTATGAGAGGCAGATTTATAAACCAGCACAGACCAAAGAGGAAGGGAAAGCACCACCCCCTAATAAGGAAGTGATCAAACTTCGAGCACAGGTGGAGGTGCTCACAGCTGCATTGGAAGTCTACTTAATTTTTTTATTTTTTGCAATGTGGGCTGTCTCCTCCCCCACCGCCTCCTCCGCAGTTCTCATCCTATCTAGGAGAGGACGGCGCTAAACTGACACCTAGTGGATTGGCTACAGAAGAACAGGAAAAGCTACAAACAGTTTTAAAGGAAGTATTACAAGCCTTGTCTGAACAAAGGCTAATAGTAGCCCCAGAAATATACAGTCAGCGCCTCCTTTTAAATATTTGGGATATGTTTTAATAGATGTTGTGGTGAGGAAAGAAGCCCCAGAGATACAGCCCCCAAAATATAAGACCCTCAATGATTTCCAACGCTTAATGGAGAGCATACAGTGGGTTAGGACCACTGTGCCAATTCCTCCATCCATGATGACACCTTTATATGATTTGTTAAAAGGAGATTCCGACCTGAGGTCCCCTGGGAGTTGGACTCCTGAGGCTTTAACAGCTTTGTCACAGATCCAGGAAGTTTTTGGGGCCTCCACAGTTAGATTGAGGGCAGGGGAAGAAGTGTATGTTACTTGCCTACAAGATAAGCCTCTGTTTGGAGCGATCTTTCAGAGTCATGGAATTATTGAATGGATATATCCTAAACATAGTGGAAAAGCTTTGGTTCCTAAATTAGAACTTATAAAGGAATTTGTCACGGAGTGATTCAAAGACTTATTATTTCCAGGAAGGGAAAGCTGATGATGTTTTGTATTTATTGCCATACTGTCTTCAAGGTTCTCCAAAGTTACCTATTTTAGCCCAGGTGTTTCAGCAGTTTGAAGTAACAATGCCATGTTGTATTATTAGCAAAATTGCAGTGGATGGCCCTAATGTCTTTACCGATGCCACTAAACAAGGGAAGGCCAGCATTTATTGCCCTCAATTAAGAATAGAGTTAGTGTTGGACACACCCTTTAATTCCACTCAAAAAAATGAACTATGGGCTATCATAAAAGTTATAGAGAAGTTTCACCCCCCTTTTAATGTAGTAACAGATAGTCTGTATGCCTGTAATGCTATCAAAATGCTAACCCATACTTTTATTAATCAGACAGCATCTAAGATCAGGAAACTGCTCCTGTTGGCACAAGAACACCTATTTCAGCTGAAGGTGCTTATATATATATCATGCATATCTGTTCACATACGGCTGGAGAAGGACCAATATTTGAAGGGAATAAAGTGGCAGATGTTTTACTAGGATCAATATGGATAGGGACTCTTTCTCCCAAGGAAAGAGCTATAGCAGCACATAATAGATTCCATCTGTCTGCAAGATCATTAAGACACCTTTATGGTATATCCCGCCAACAAGCTGCTGTTATTGTGAAACTCTGTTTAGCTTGCATACCATTTAGACCACCTCCCTCTCATTCCTCTTTTAATGCTAAAGGAGAAAGACCTAATGAAATCTGGCAAATGGATATTACTCATTGGAAGCAGCAATTAATACATGTAACTGTTGATACACATTCCGTATTCCTTATGGCTTCCATACAACCTGGAGAAGCAGTTAAGCATGTAATTGCACATATGTTTTATTGCTTTAGTGTTGCGGGAGTCCCACATACTTTAAAAACAGATAAAGGTCCCTCCTATACAGCCAAAAGTTTTGCTAAATTTTGTGATGTATTTCAAATTCGCCACGTTTGTGGCATTCCATATAATGCGACAGGGCAGGCTATAGTTGAGAGGGCAAATAGAATGCTGAAAACAATTCTTCTTAAACAAGAAAAGGGAGAGAATGATGATGTTGGGGTGAAACCCCGGAGAAAAGTGACACAAACAGCATTACATATGGCAGTGTATACCTATAATTATTTAAAAATGGGGAACGATGACCTAACTCCTGCCTTAAAATTTTGGCATGTTATGCCAAGCAGAGTATGCTGAGAGCAGGAATGCACATAAAAGAAGACAAAGAAAAGGGGAATTGAGTGGTGTGGAAAGATATGAAAGGCCAATGGCATGGCCCGGGGTGGGTTCTAACGTGGGGACCAGGATATGCTTATGTTGCTCCAGATGGACAAAATGAAAAAGAAGGAAGTTGGGTTCCGGCTAGAAACATCAGACCCTACTCCCAACAGCAGGAAGGAGCGAGAGAAGAAGAAAAAGAGGCGAAAGAGAGGTCCAGGTGCTCGGAAGCCACGGTGGTGGAAAAGAGGGAATAAATTCCCCAAGTGTGAACCTTGGATGATGCTTCTGGTGGCGACTTAACTTATCATTGGTTGTATTGCACTTTGCTGTGCTTTTTCTATTTTTCAGGCAAGCTTGTGACATGCTGTTGCTATCGCTATTCCCCTTGGCGGTCACCTGCAAAACAAGAAAAGGGAGATGTTAGAGCCATGAGTGTGAGAGACACTGCGGCAGTCACAAGATGTCAGAAGGAGTTCACGTGACCTCTTAGGGGCAGGGGCTTGGAGATGTGGAGGCTGACTCTGCTGGGCCTTAAAGGCCAAAATGGCATTGAGCGCAGGGCCGTGGGGGCCGACTCTGCTGGGTTGGAAAAGGCCGAGGTGGTGCTAAGCATGCTCCATAAACACGGACTCCTTTTAACACATACTCCTTTGCCCTGCACTCAGGAGAGTTCACGATTGGCTCCCACATGTCGTGTGGCAGGGTGGGGGCCGGAGGGGGTGCACATGGCTTTCTGAGGGACGTTGTTGGACAGCTTTGCCTGGGGGTTAACGAACCAGGGACAAGGAAGTTTCAGGTGCAGTGACATGAGAGTGATACTCTGCATGGCAGTGCCTAAAGGATTTCCGTGAAGGACATTGCTCCTTTGTCTCATACGACGTACTTGGGAAAGAACATGATTGGCCCCACAAGGTGTGCCCCCGCAAGGTTTATAATGAGGGGAGATAAAGGAAGTGAGAGAGTTCAGTTAATTCCAGTTCCGCCTGGAAGTGAGTTAGTTCCTGTGCCTGTTCCTGCTTGCTTGTTGTGCTGTTAAGATGTAACCGAATAAACAGTTTTGCATCACATTTTCTGTGTCCTGGGTGTTCTGTGGGGTTAAGTTTTTCTTGGAGACAAGAAGCTGAAGACTTCCGGAGACCGGGTATAAGGTAAAACGCGTCCGGAGTTGGGACCGGGAACCCAACAAGAAATAATAAATTATTTTTGTTGATTCAGAAATGATGTAAAAATAATGTCACTTGAACAAGGAATCATAATTATAGAAAATTCTGTTCAAATGAAGATTTTAGTCAAGGATTTATTCTTGAAGTGGTATATATTTTGAATTTCCTCTTTTCTTTCCATGTCAAGATCAAGATATATCATTGTCTTATTTTATGATTAGTACAGAAACTGTACTATCAAGTCGATATGATAAAGACGTGTGGATTAGGATAGTAATTATTACTACATTCTTATTAAATAAACAAATAATTGTAAAATAATTACAAAATAGAAAAAAACTTAAATTTGTTTTATATTGTGCTGCTATGTTATTATTTTATGTTATCTTATGTTATGCTGATAACATAATATATGTTACTGTATTTCATAATTTAAATTCCTGTATTAAAATTTGTTTAAAAATATGCTGTCTTTATATACAAGTTTGGGCACTGCTCAGGAGGTAACATGGAGTTTTGTAAGAAATCCAAGGCATTCAAATTTATTTTTGAATGTTATTAGTGCTAATACATAGGTGTGCACCCTTCAACAAGTCATTTAACTTAACTTACCTTTAGTTTCCTTAACTGTAAGTTGATATAATGAACCAGTTCACCTAGAACAGGGGTCCTTAAACTTTTGTAAGTGTCTTGGACTCCTTTGTCAGTCTGGTGGAATTTATGGTCCCCTCATAATATAAGGGGGCAGCTAAGGGGGGATAGTGGATGGAGTGTTGAACTTGGAGTCAGGAAGACTCATTTTCCTGAGTTCAAATCTTGCCTCAAAGACACACTAGCTACATGACCCTGGGCAGATCACTTAATCCTGTTTGCCTCAGTTCCTGATCTGTAAAATGGGATGAAAAAGGAAATGGCAAACCACTCCAGTGTCTTTGCCAAGAAAACTCCAAATGAAGTCACAAAGAGTTGACAAGTGTTGAAAAGCAGTGTCAGAATAATGTTTATTTATTTGATTCTTTTTTTTAAACTGGGTGTAATGAACTTTCTCAGACTGGAAGCAGCAGCTACAGCCAATTATTCATCAACACAGAAACTTTACCTTGTCTGTTTTCCCCTACTGAAGTAGTCTTATGCCCTTACTCCCATACTGGTACTAGATTTATTCAGTTTTTTTCCATACTACAGCTTAGAACTCATGGCCTCAGGTGATTTACCAACCTAAGCCTTCCCAATACCAAGGCACAACAGCATTGTGTCACTACTCCCAGCCAGAATGATGCAATTAAATATACTCAGAGACAAGAGCACAGGCCACAAGAGCAGTTATCACAACTCTCCTTAGATAATTCCACCTTTGAAGAAATGAAAAACCATAGAACCTCCCTCCCTCACATCAGAATTAGCTCTGAAAACAACCAAAAAAAACATTGGGAGCAGAAACCAATTTCAACATCAAGTTAAAAGTTAATAAATATGCTGGGGAAATGAACATATAACAAAAAGACCCTGACCACAAAAAGTTACTATAGTGACAGGGAAGATTAAAAGGAAAACTCAGAAGAAGATAACAAAGTCAAAATTATTACATCCAAAGACTCAAGGCAAAATATGAATTACAGTCAAACCTAAAAAGAATTCCAGAAAGAGTTCACAAAGGATTTTAAAAACTAAATAAGAGATGTAAAGGAAAAATTGGGAAAAGAAACATGAGGGATGCATGAAAATCACAATAACAGAGTCAATAACTTGGCAAAGGAGACACAAAAAATATTGAAGAAAATAACACCTTAGAAAACAGAATAGACCAAAGGGTAAATGGGGTATGAAAAGTAAGTGAAGAAAAGGACACCTTAAAAAAGCAGAATTGGCCAGATGGGAAAAAAGATGTATCAAAAGCCACTAAGAAAAGAAATCCTTAAAAAGTACAATTGGATAATGGCAAAGCAGGTATAGAAGCTCAATATGGAAAATAATTCCTTAAAAATCAGAATTGGTGAAGTAGAATATAATGATTCAATCAGACATTAAGAAACAATAAAATAAGATCAAAATAATAGAAACAAATTAAAAGAAACATGATGTATCTCTTTGGAAAAAAACAACTGACCTGGACAATAGATCAAGGAGAGATAATTTAAGAATTATTGGACTACCTGAAATGATAATCAAAATTTTTAAAAAGGAGGCTGTAAGTCATATTTCAAGAAATTACTCAGGAAAACTGCCTGCATATTCTAGAACCATAGAATAAAACATTGTGGAACCACAGTCAGGATAAAACAAGATTTAGTCGCTTCTACATTAAAGGATTGGAAGTCTATGAATATAATATTCTGGAGGGAAAAGCAGTTAGGATTACAATTGAGATTCACTTACTCAGCTAAACTGAGTATAATCCTTCAAGGTAAAATATATATGTAATGAAATGGAGGATTTCCAAGCATTCCTGATGGAAAAAATAAAACAACAGTGATGATTAGAAAATTTGATCTTCAAATACAAAATCAGGAAAATCTTTGGAAATTAATCATGTCAAACTGTATATTCCCACATAGTAATACAATACTTTTAACTTCTAAAAACTTTCTTATTCTTAGGGCACTTAGAAGCAATATACATAGAGAGAGGGCATGGGTGTGAGTTGAATATGAAGGAAGTATTATCTTAAAAATTAAATTAAGGGATGACAAAGAAGAATGCACTGGGAGAAGGGGAAAAGTAGAGGTAGAATGGGGCAAATTATCTCACATAAGAAAGGGGTGAAAAGGCTTTTACAGTAGAGGGGAAAACAGGAGGGGTGGGCAAATCTTCAACCTTACTCTCATTGTAATTGGCTCAAAAATGGAATAACATACACACAAGTCTAGAAATATATCTTACCTTACAGGAAAGTAATAAGGGAGAGGATAGAAGAAGGGAGAGATTTATAGAATGGGTAATAAGAAACAAAAAATGTTTGAGGATTTAAAAAGTGAAAGGAGAGAGAGAGATTAGTATAAATGGAGTAGGTTAGAGGAAAAGGCACAGCTATTATTCATAACTGTGAAAAATATATAGCAAGTTTCTCTGATTGTGGCCTCATTTTGAAAATATATAGAGAACTGAGGCAAATTTATACAAATAAGAGCCATCACCAAATTGATGAACAAAGGATAAAAACAGGCAGTTTTCAGTTGAAATAATAAAAAATATCATTATATAAAAATTCTCTAGGTCATTATTAATTAGAGAAATGAAGAATAAAATAACTCTGAGAGTCTACTCCATACCTATCAGATTGGCTAATGTGACAGAAAAGAAAAATGACAAATGTTGGAGGTGATTGGGAAAATTGGGATATTGATGAACTGTTGTTGGAGTTGTAAATCGATTCAATAATTTTGGAGGGAAATTTGGAACTATGCCCATAGATCTATAAAACCACACTTACCCTTTGACTCAGCAATACAATTAGTAGGTCCATTTCCCAAAAGATAAAAAAAAAGGAAAAGGATTTATAGCTATAAAAATATTTGTAGTGGCCCTTTTTGTGGCTACAAAGAATTGAAAATTAAGAGGATGCCCTTCAATTGGAAAATGGCTAAATAAGTTCTGTTTTTTTGTGATGCAATACTATTGTGCTATAAAAAATGACAAGAAGAAGGTCTCAGAAAAACCTGGAAAGACTTACATGAATTGATGCAAAGTGAAAGGGGCAGAACCAGGTGAACATTGCATGCTGTAAGAACATTATTTCATGATGATCAACTGTGAATGACTTCACTACTTTCAGCTATATAAGGATCCAAGACAATTCTGAAGGACTTACGATGAAAAATGTTAATAATCTCCAGAGGAAAAAATGATAAGAATCTGAATGCAGATCCAAGCATACTTTTTTAAACTTTCTTTTTCTTTTTGTTTTTTTTTTGTTGTTGTTGTACATTTTCTTTTACAACATGACTCCTAGGAAAATATTTTTGCATTATTGTACATGTATAGTGTATATAGAGTTGCTTACCTTCTCAATGAGGGTGGAGAGGAGGGAGAGAGATAATTTGGAATTCACAATTTAAAAAATGAATGATTATTCTTTTTTTGCAAATAATTTGGGAAGGATAAAATCTTAAGTAAAAAGAAAAATAGTTCTTAAAGAAAAATAGTCAGCAACATATTTTTGAAAATAAGTTTATGGGCCCCAGAGTAAGAACCCCTGGACTAAAAGATATTATTTTAGGATACTTCCCACTTAATTTCTATGATTTTAGTTCCTTTATAATGATCTTCATAATCACATTCCCCTATTGAAAGTCCTGCTAGATTTCCCCCCCCCCAAAAAAAATTACCAGATTATTTAGCTATTATTTTTTCATCCTAGCTCCCAGGAAAGCATTCACCAACTTTTTACAGAAAATAAGGAGTGGTAACCAAAATGCTAATTTTTAATATCAAACAAAAAGTTACCTTTCTATGGAAAGTTGTTCTATTCTAAGGAACTGGAAATTTCAGATTGATTTTTTTAAAGCCAATTCAGTTTAGCAATATGGTGTACACAGTATACTCTACAAAAGGAATATCATCTGTGTTAGTTCACCAAAATGCTCATACCTGGCTGATTTTTAGGTAATAAAAAGAGGAAAATACCAAATTTAATTCCAGAGAATCTACCTTTCACCTATGCAGTCTCCTGGACCACTCTCTTTTAAAGGACAGTGAAAATACTATCATAGTGAAAGTCTACAAATAAGTGAAATACAAAGTTTAAATTAGTCCAGAGAATGTAGAGACATAGATTAATTATAGTAATTTTATGAATGTATAGTGCTGTGGAAAATACAGAAAGCATATTGAGTTTAAAATGCCCAATTATATCATCCATGTGACTAGTGAAATTTATTTTTATTATAATTTTGTAAGAGAATCACTAAATTATCCCACCCCTTGAGTGGGTGGAATATGTATTGAATAAGAGAATCTATTCTGAGAAAGGAGGACTCTATAAGATATTTTGGAAATGGCACCTCTTTTCATCCATTTGTAGCATTTGAAGTTCTCTTGCTGGCAGACCTAGTCAGTTACACTTTTATTTGTCAATATGATGGGATCTCAACAGGACTAAGTAGTTAAATTGAGTGCTATTATTCTTAAACTATGTTTATAGCCTAAAAACTTTCATCATTCCACCAACTGGAAGCTATAAACAGGAACAGATGCATAAAGGAATCCTTTTCTGACCCAGCTCCCATCTAGTTGCTGAGCAGCATATCTGATTTAAAAAAAAAACAAACCTGAGAAAACCTTTGGTCTGAAGAATATGGAGAATATTTCTGAACTTCAAAGTAGCAAATGGCAGATTATGGATAATACACGGATGCAGGCAAATATTCCATATTGTGCTTCATAATAATAGAAATTATTACTGAGTTGCTGACAAACCACCTGGTTCTAACAAAGAGTATCTTTTAGAGGTCTATGATGAATTGGTAAATAGAGTATAGAGAATACACACCAACACAGAAAATTCTCCTTCTCTAAAATAATAAATGCTCAATCCTAACTATTAATCATTTTTGATTTAGAATTTTCCTTCTGACTTTCAAAATGGTCAGAGTTGTATAGCTATCAAGTGTCACCGGTTTCAAGGGAGGAGAGGTCATTAATCTGATGCTTTCAGTATACAGAAGAAGAAAATGAGAACTAGAAAGTTTAACTGTCTTGCCTAAGGTCATACAATTAATACGTGAGTGTTTGGTTTTGGATCCAGGTCCTCCGATGCAAATCCAATGCTTTTTCCTTGTGCTGTACCATAAGGATCCCTTGATTAATTTTGTGGTTCAGAATTTTTTAATCTATAAAAACTGTGAGGGAAAACAGGAAGGAAAGGGAAGGGGAGGGAAGGGAAGGGAAGGGAAAGAGAGAGAGAGAGAGAGAGAGAGAGAAGGGAATGGAAGGATGGAGGAAGGGATGGACTTATGAAACTTCTTCCATGTGCAAAACACTGGCAATACAAATTTCTGGTAAACAGTATGTTCTCAAAGAGTTCATATTCTAATGGGGAAAAATAACACATATGAACCATTTCAATTATGAAGGCAGATGAAAAGACCTCATGATCATTGGAATGCAACATTAAAGATGACAGGGGCAGCTAGGTGGCACAGTGAGTAGAGCATCAGCCCTGGAATCAGGAGGTCCTGAGTTCAAATACAGCCTCAGACACTGTACACACTTAGTAGCCCTGTGACTTTGGGCAAGTCACTTAACCCCAATTGCCCTCCAAAAAACAAATAAAAAGATGATAAAGCATAATCCTTAATGTAATTTTCACTGGTAGAATAATATAATTTCCCTATATTGAATCATATTAGGCTATCAATTCCAATGCCATCAATTTTACAGATGAATAAACTGAGATTGAGAGACATTAAATGACCTGTCCAAGGTCCTTTAGCTTTTATGTGTAAAAGATGGGATTGCCCTAGCTCCAAGTTCAACTCTCTACCCATCATACTTAGCTGCCTCTCTATCCACTATGTCATGCTTTAAAATATCATAACATGAACTAGATATTAAGGAATATATGAATTGTGACCAAGAAAGGGTTAAGGAGAGAATTTTGACAGAATTTCATAGTTAGTGATTTTTTTCCATTTTTTTGGCTCTTTCTAAGTTGAAATGCTTAAATGATAATAATCTAAATTAATAAAATAAACACTTCTGTCAAGGTTTTATCTAAAACAGAGTAGTGAATTTTCTTCTACCTTTGTTATATGGGATTGTCTTCTGGGAGATGGGGAGAAGGAATGTATTGGGAAATGTAAATGATATAAAAACCAAAGACTATATACACACACAAACACATACATATACATACATATATATATATATATGCATACACACACATATATACACATACACAAATATTTACCAAAACATCATTTCAAGTAGTAAGTTTTTCTCTAATTTTTAGAAAGTAGTAGTCAAACCAAGAAAGTAGCAATAAAAGTCACTTTAGCAAGGATGATAGTTAACAATCAGGTAAAGAAACAGGGACAAATACTATAAGTAAACAACATGCAAATTGAAGTTTTTTCAGACAAACAGAAGTATTGGGATTCCTTATGGTGAACTATCTAATTGTATTCAAGTGAACGTAAGGCTTTCTACTTAAAGGAAAAGGAACATATAGTAGGAAAAGAGATCCAAAGTCCCAGAATTCAATGTCATGATTGTCTTTCAGCCTCAAATATCCTAAATCTGGTTATGATATCTGATTTCTAATCTCATTACTAAATGCAGTCAGAGCTATTTTCAGGTTTATTTCTGTGGCAGGGAAATATTACAATACTGTCTGATCTGAATGTTTTTTTTTTTCCAGTGATTTTTGTTTAAGATTTATAGCTTATATAAAACTATGTGTTCCTGTCTTAATATAGGTAGAGTAAATGACTTGGTATGGAATTAAGAATAATTTGTAGTCTAAATATACTGATAATTATATTTCAAGAAATTAAGCATGAGGCAGTGGTATTATAAGGCTAAACGTCTCAATTAATATTTATAGATGATAGTCTAGAAGTATATGTATATATAAGTTTGTGTGTGTCTATGTGCTTGTATACGATTATGCATACACATACCTACACTTACATTGATAGGCATATACATACATAAATGTATATTTATGTACTTAATAATAAACTTACTCAGTAGACAGCAAGCATAAAAATTATCCTTCCCTTTTACCAAATAAGAAAACTGAGACACACATAATTCACATGAAATGGGTCTGGAACCCAAATTCAGGTTATTCACTCCATACTACACTGTCCAGCTTTGTCAATGAATTGGTAATGATCAAATTGTTTCACCTCTCTGCCAATTTTCCCCAATTTCAAATCCCATTTTGCTACAAACATATGATAGTTTAAGAAATAGGCCAAGGAAGTACTTTAAGCTCCCTACGGGAAAACCAACAAAAAAACAAACAGTGTTATGGTTACTATTTGAAGAGGGCATATGGTTATCATTTTTTTATCACTGGCATTTTATGTAGTGAAAATCAGAAAATTCTGAGGGTGTCATATGTGAGAAATAGCACATAGGTCAGTTTGACTTAACTAGAGAGTTTATCAATGAAAATGATTTATAATGAGTAATGGATACACAGACTTTAAAATTTACATTCCTATACCATTTGCCCCCAAGACCTTTCATGTCCATAGCATAATCAATTTACTTTTGAATTAGCACTAAACATCTCTTAGGTCATATTTGCAAGATACATAACTAAAGTTACCAAGTGGCCACTGGGCCTTAAACAAACACAAAGTACAGTGCATTATCACCTCAATTCAAAACAAGTGTCCGAATAAAGTTCTCTTGGGGGGAGGGGGCTGTCCTTCCCCTCACACTGCCCTTGCAGGCTTAGCAAGAGGGTGGGGTCCTTGGGGCTCTATAGCACTTCACCCCACCCATCATAGACACAAGTCCACCCTCCCCCTGGGTCCCAAACTGTGGGATGCAGCAAGGAAATACATTCTGTGCCCCTGCTTTGCTACACAGTCCTTATCTTGTCCTGTTGCTGAATTCCAAACTCCTGGGTTTCTTCTCCTCCCACAGGCAGCAGCTGCTCCTGGCTTCTGCCCAGGTCCCAATGCAGGCAGCTCACTATTACTGCTCTCAGCTCAGTGAAGTCAGCATGCAGGTCATTCTTCTCTCCTGGTCCATGGCTCCACAGAGTCACAGCTACCACAACTGGGAAACAAACAATTATGCCAGCCCTCATACTTTCCTTTTATTCTACAGATCCTGTTTGTGACTCCATTTGTAGCAGGAAGCAGCCCAGCATCCCCAGGGTGAATGCCAATACAGGTTCTTGGATCTTCTTTGCTAAAGGAAAGCAACTCAAAATGGGTTAACAAGCTTACTTTAATCAAACATATATTGTTTACCTAGCTCAGGGGAAAAAGGTCAACACCCCAAACTTCAGAGTATACAGAGGTTACAAATAAAAGTTACAAGACAGAGAAACATTTCAGCAGACAGACTTCCAAACTGTCCAACCATGACATAAATTCATATCAAATCACAACTGAGGGAAGCATCAACATCTAGGTTTTCAAAGCTGGGGGTATCTCAATGGCTGCCCAGAGTTTCATCTGGTCAAATCACAAAATACTTCTAAAAGTGAGCCCCAAAGCAAAGCCTCACAACAGAGTTTATATAGCCTTCTCCTGGCTCAGAGAATGTATCAACCTTCTTGACCCACTGCCCAATCACAAAGCATTTCCTGAGAAACAAGCCTCCCATTACAGACTCCAGGTGCAGTTAACCTAGGGGCAGGGAAGATCTTAAAAATTTATATTCCTGTAACACCTTGTACTAAAACACCTCCTGAGCAGTGTACTTACAAAGCAAGCACTGACTCCCTAAATCTCCTACGTATAATCTCTACCTGCCTTCGCCTATACTCACACCTTTAGAAGGCTAGTTCATTGTAATCTTTAACCCATATGTAACTAGAAAGGACTTTTAATCTCCACTGCTCTTTCTATTCTCCCTCATTCATTGCTTACAGACTAGGGTTTTTTTTCCATTTTTCAAATACTTTATTAACTTCTGATTTACATCATTCATTTCTGCCAGATTTTGAGTTACAAATTTTCTCATCATTTTTCCCCTACACACTGCCCCAAAATAGCAGTCCCACAGGATATCCCCTCCTCCAATTTGCTCTCTCCCATATTTTATGCCATAAACCTTTCGACTTTTCCAGTAGGGCATGGTGGATTTCTATGCCCCAGTGCCTATATATCTTATTTCCCAGTCACATGTAAAATAGTATTAATAATAGTGTATGTATGTGTGTGTACATATATTTAAACATTTGATTTTAAAACTTTGAATTCTAGATTCCTTCCTTTCCTCCCTTGTCACCCACCCCTACTGGGAAGATAAGTAGTTCAGTATAGGTTGTACATGTGTAGCTAATGCAAAACAATAACATAGTGGATATATTGTGAAAGGCTGACTATATTTCCCTCCCTCCTATCCCACCTCTCACTTATTCTATTCTCTAATTTCATCCCATCCCTTTTCAAGAGTGTGTGCTTCCAACTTCCCTCTTCCCCCAGCCTGCTCTCCCTTCCATCATCCCCCCTCTCATCCCCTTCCCCCCTACTCTCCTGTAGGGTGAGATACCTTATTTGGTGTGTATTGCATTACTTTCCCAAGCCAAATTCAATGAGAATAAGGTTGGCCCATTCCCTTTTGCCTTCCTATTCTTCCCCACCAGTGTAACCATTTTCCCTTTCTTCTTCTTCCTCTTTCCTCCGCATTCTGTCTCTCCCCATCTCCTCTAATTGTATTCCTCTCACCTCTTAATTTCACCTTTTAAGGATCATCCCTTCCTATTAAATTGGTCCTGTGCCCTCTATCTATGCATACCTGTAAACATATATACACACATTCACATATGTATACATATGCCCATATACCCTCATATATATAGATATAGATATTTCTATTTCCTTCAACTATTTTCATACTGAAAAAAGTTTCATCAGTTACAATTGTTGTTTTTCCATGTAGGAATGATGATAGTTCAATGTTGATAAGATCCTTATGATTTCTTTTCCCTGTTTACCTTCTAATGCTTCTCTTATTTCTTGTAACTGAATGTCAAATTTTCTACTCAACTCTGGCATTTTCATCAAGAATGCTTGAAAATCCTCTATTCCACTGAATGACCATATTTCCCCCCTGAAACTTGGTACTCAATTTTGCTGGGTAGGTGATTCTTGGTTTTAATTCCAGCTCATCTGACCTCCAGAATATCATATTCCAAGCCCTTCAATCCCTCAGTGTAGAAGCTGCCAGATCCTGGGTTATCCTGATTGTGTTTCCACAATATTCAAATTATTTCTTCCTGGCTGCTTGTAATATTCTCTCTTTAATCTGGGAATTCTGGAACCTGGCTATAATATTCCTAGGAGTTTTCTTTTTGGGATATTTTTCAGCAGGTGATCAGTAGATTCTTTCAACCTCTATTTTGCCATCTGCTTCTAAAACACCATGGCAGTTTTCTTTGAGAACTTCCTGGAGGATGATTTCTAGGTTTTTACTTTGATCATGGCTTTCAGGTAGTCACATAATTTTTAAATTATCTCTCCTGCATCTATTTTCCAGGTCAGTGGTTTTCTCCCATGAGATATTTCACATTGCTTTCTATTCTTTCATGTGTTTGGATCTCTTCAACAGCATCTTGATTTCTTATAAAGTCATGAGCTTCCATTTGCTGCAATCTAATTCTGAAGCAATGATTCTCCTAAGTGACCTTTGAGATTCTTTTTCCATCTGGCAAATTCTGTTTTTTTTTAGCCATTCTTCTCCTCATTGTCTTTTTGAGCCTCTTTTGCCATCTGAGTTACTCTATTTTTTAAGTTGTGATTTTTCTCAGTCAGGCTGTTGACTCTCAATTTGTAATTTTCTTGCATCGTTTTCATTTCTCTTCCCAATTTGTCATCCACTTCTCTTATCGGCTTCTTAAGGTCCTCTGTGGCCTGTAACCAGCTTGTATTTTCCTCTGAAGCTTTTGGTGCAGGAGTTCTGACTTCACTGTCTTTCTCCCCTTCCATGCTGTGCTCCTTTTTGTCCCCCAAATAGGAGTCTAATGTTGGGATCTTCTTTTTTCTTTGTTTCCTTTGCCTGGTCATGTCATCCCTCAGTCACTTGACCCCTAGGCTTTTTGTTACAGTAGGACTCTGCGACCAGACAGGGGAGCTTTCATCCCAAATGCAGGGTTGTTTTTTTTCAAATGCCAGAGGTATTAAATGGGTGCCCTCTCTGTGGCCCTTACACACTCTGACAAGCTGGACACACACCCCAGGAAATCTATGCTACCCTGCAATCCAGATCCAAGCAGGTTAAAACAAGAGCGATTACCTCTCAGACTGGTCGCTTGGTTCCCCTATACTCTGCAGGCCAGGAGCTGAAGCTGCCCTGTGGCACTGCCTGTCTGTGCTGGGCATCTCAGTGACTTCTTGTCCCGGGGACAAAAGCTGACACACTCCCACTTACTGGTCCCAAAGTGGAGAGTGCAATGACCTCTCACTTTGTCCTTTGCATCTATATGTTGATAATTCTGGAAACGGCCACAGCTGCTGCTCATCTGGAGGCCCTCCAGCCACAGGCTGGTCAGACCTGCCCTGGGGATAAAACCTCTGGCTCACACAGGCCTGTGCTTGGATCTCAGAGTGCAGCTCTGGCAAATTCCTGCCAGTCTGCCAGGCTATCCTCCATAGGAGTTTAGCTTCTCTCTGTCATTTTGTGGGTTCTGCAGCTCCAAAGTTTGTTCAGAGTCCCCTTTTTACATTGATTGGGGAAAGTGGAAGCCAGGGCCTCTGGGAGGTCCTGCTTCTACAAAGGCTAGTTTTTTAAGTCTCCATTATTGAACCCTGATAGTTTTGCTACTTTTGTTGCTCTAAAAAGCCAGGAGATCTATAGGTGGCCTTCATCCATCCCCTTTCAACCTAACAGCATCCCATGTTGCTGGAAACCTCATAATTATTATTTTAGAAATCTCCCTGAAAAGGTAATAAATACATTATAAATGCAACACATTGAAAAATCATTAAGAGGAATGACATGGCTATAACAACATTCTTTTTCTCCAATGGTTAGTTAGAAGTATTTGTTTTCATATGTAAATAGGTTACAATTTTTAACCAATTTTCAGCAAATTTTCTCAATCAACAAATATTTTTAAGCACTTACTAGTGCCAGTAATTGTATTAAATGCTGGCAATACAAATACAAGCTAAAAGAACTAATATTCTAATATGGGAAGATAACACACGAAAGAAAGCTAAGAAAGAGAGGGGTTAGATGGTATGTGAACATGATGGAAAAGAAAGCAATGATGGTTGGTCTGGGTGTCTCCTTAAATGGAGATTCTGGGAGAAACATTGCAATTACAGGGAGAATTAGTAGGAAGAGAGGATACTTTTCGGGTATGATTTCCCAGGGCTGAAGTGATCTTCCAGGATGAAAAGGAATTTCTGCCATGGTAGAGAAATCATAGGGCAGCCTGGAGTAAGAGCAAGCAGCCTAGCATAGACAGGATTGCTGCTAGCACAGGTTCTTTGATCTGTTTTTCTAAAGGAAAGCAATTCAAAAGGGATTAAAAATCTTACTTTAATCAAACACACACATATATCATTCACTTAGTTCTGGGGAAAAAGTCAGCACCCTGAACATCAGAAAATAAAAACAGAAATTATAAGCAGACAAAATATACAGGCACAGAAAATAGCACTATTTGACAGACCAACAGACAGGGCTTCTAGCTGTCTAACCATTAATACATACATAGTTAGTTACCAGAGAGAGAAGAACCAACATCTGGGTTTTCAAAACCAGGGAGTTCAACGAATGCCCAGAGTCTCATCTGACCACATCACACAACTCTTTACATAAGTGAGCCCCAAAGCAAAACCTCACCTCAGGGGTAAATATATCCTTCTCTGGGGTCAGAGAACATCACAAACCTCATGACTCATTGCCTAAATGCAAAGTAACAAAACGTGTGGGTGTTACTGAAATATAAGCCTCATGTAAGCAAGTTTCCTTGTTGGGATTCAAGTGAGGTCCATTAAGAGTCAGGGAAGATCATTAAATTCCTTAGGTCTATTAAAGGGCAGAGAAGATTTTCAAATTCCCTTCCCATTACTACCTGTTGAGAAATTCCAGGTTTACATGACATACTAAACTGAAAGATAAAGCTATTCTACTTCCATATTTTTAGGACAAAGCACCATAAGAATACACTTATACCTAAGCACAAATGAAGTAATTTTTATTGTAGTTATAAACTAACATACCATACTATTTAGAAAGAACTGGCATAATGAAAGCACTAAAAAATTTCAGCATCTCTCATATTGTTCAATAATGTCCATAAAACTATGTATGTCATAGGATGAGCAAGTTGCATCTCTTTGTAAATTGCCTTTGTGACCTTTATTCTCCTAGGTTTACTTTTAAAATTGGCTATGGATTTTATACTTAAGAGAAAGGCAGGATGAGAAAATTTATTAAAAGTATTTTGGATACAGACAGGTAAAATGTTTCGACTGAAATTTAAGTGGGAATAACATGAGCTGGCATATAAACTGATGCAGAGAGAAGTAATTAGGAGCAGGAGGACAATTATACATAATGATTATAAAACTGTGAGTGGAAACAATATTAAAATGTACCCAACTCTTATTAATTGTTATTAACAAAATCTGATTCAGAGAATTGATAATGAAACACATCTCTTTATTACCCAGAATTGGATAAATGTGGCTATGTAACACGCTATATAATGTAAGACCTCTTTGTTGGTTGATTTTGCTTAACTGTTTTTTCTTTATTTCAATAAGCAGGGTTTTTTTGACTGGATATTTGGGGAGATGGAAATAGAGATGAGTAAAATAGCAGTGTTGTATATATATTTTTCAAAAGTTCACTTTTAATTTTTTTTGGAAGGGGGATGGTGTAGCAGCAAGCACCTCAAGTGTCCCCAGAGTAGCTGCCAACACAGGTTCTTAGATCTGCTTTGTTAAAGGAAAGCAACTAAAATGGGTTAACAAGCTTACTTTATCAGTCAAATATGTATCGTTTACCTAGTTCAGGGGAAAAAAGGTCAGCACACCGAACTTCAGAGTATACAGACAGAATTATCAAGACAGAGAAACAGATCAAGTAGACAGGTTTCCAAACTGTCCAACCATTACATCTGTACCAAATCAACATCTGGGTTTTTCAAACCCAGGGGGCTCTCAACAACGGCTTCTAAGAGTCTCATCTGATCAAATCACAGAACATTTCTCAAAGTGAGCCCCAAAGCAAAGCCTCACATCAGGGATTGTACAGCCTTCTCCCGGGTAAGAGAATGTAACCACCCTCTTGACCCACTGCCCAATCACACAACATCAAGGTGTGGGCATTCCTGAAAACCAAGCCTCCTGCCCCAGGCTCCATGTGACCACACTCAGCCAATTAAGAGGCAGAGTATATTTTCAAATCAAGGAAGGTTCTCAGAGTCTCTTAAGCCTATCAAAGGGCCTATGGGGCAGGAAAGATCTTTAAATTTGCATTTCCGTTGCAGATGGCAAGGCAAAGGGGGTTAAATGAGTTGCACAAGGTCACGCAGCTAGTGTTTCAAGTGTCTGAGGCCAGATATGAACTGAAGTCCTCCTGAGTCCAGAGCTGGTGCTCTATTCACTGCACCACCTACCTGCCCCACTTTTTTTATTTTTTAAGTGGAAATAGATATAATAATGAAAGCCTGAAGTTTAGACTGATCAATCAGTTCCTTTTTTAATTTTTCTGAGTACTGCCAAAACATCTTGATTGTCATTTTAGACCCATCTCCTTTCTGTGTATTCAAATCTTTGTCCTAGTGTTTTCTTGAACAGTGGAAAGCATGGTGAATGAGGAATTTGATAATCTAGATTGGAGTTCTGGTTCTATTTACTACTATTTTATCTGGTCACTTAAATTCTCTGAGTCCTGATTTCCTTATTTTAAAAAGGCAGATTATAATCCTTTATGAGCATACCACACTGATAATTCTATGAAAATCCTTGGAAATACTATAATATGTACCTACGTAGGGTGAGATGTAATATTACCAATTCTGTAGGCAATTTATAAGTTACCCAGGTGTATTTAAGGGAACAATATTATTCTTAATTATAAGCATGCTGCCAATATTTTATTATTTTTAAGGCATATTACAGAATCACAGAATTTTAGAGTTGCCATCTAGTCCAATTCACACCTGAGAAGAATCCTTACCATAAGAAGTCACCCATCCTCTGCATAATGAGTTCCAAAGCACCCGTTCCACTTTGTTAATCAATCATTATTAGAGTTTTCATAATGGAAAGAAGAAAGTTTTCTCTTTGCAACTCTACCTGGTTTTGACCTCTGGGGGTGATCCCAATAACAACCATGTTCAAATACTTGACTGTCCCATCCATGCTGAATTTTTTTTTCTTGTTAAACTTATAGGAAATAAAAAGTAAACTTTAGACAAAGTTACAGAACCAAATATGATTTAATTTGTAAAGCTAGCATTTGCATACCAAATCAGGTTACCTAACTCCTTCAGAGGTCAAAGACAAGGGACGGTTTACAGAGCTGATTTTTATAACAGAAAAGAGGAAAAAAATCAGATAGAAACTTGTACTAAACATAATTCAACTGGACAAGACAGGTCACCCTGACTAGTTAGCTTTTCCCAGACTTTCAAAATCCTATGCCAGAAGTCCTTTCCTGCAGGTGGTGCCTTTTGTAACCAGAAAATATGCTGGGAAAGAAGAATTTGTGGTCAGTAGTTAATAGTTCCCCCACATCTTCCTTAAAAGATTCCATTACTCAACTTAGACTATAACTCAAGGAAAAAAAGGGACTTTATCCACTAAGACTAGAAAAAAGGAACTTAACCTCTGGCTAACATTTCTCCAGCTTCCAGAAAGGGGAACATTTTCTAGTCAACCCCCATTTCTCTAGAAAGGGGGAGTATCCTTTAATCCACCTTCCTTTCTGTTAGAAAAAGAAATTAAGCCTTTTAAAAACATTATAATTGAAGTGAATGCTGGAAACTAAAAAGAAATTAGTTAATAGAAATAAATACTTTATAAACTTTTGATTATTTTATTCTTCTAAATTATCTGCTACTAAATGATAGTTTTCTCAATATATTCATTCACTTATTCTATAGGTAACCCAGACCTAAGAAACACTCTATGTGAGACTGATTTGACTATTAGGGTTTGATATTCCAAAAGAAGGAAGTTTAATTCTATATCAAACTAAAAAAATAAATCAGAATAATCAATAATAGCTGATTTCCCTGTCATTCTCCAAACTACAGAGCCCCAGTTCTTTCAATTTATTCTAGTATGTCATGGACTTAGTATCTTTTATTATTTGGATTACTTTCACATAAAAGAAAAAAGAAGGGAGGAAGGAAGGAAAGAAAAAAAAGAAAGCAGGAAATAAGCATTTGTTATGTCTTTACTTTTTTGTATGCATTTTGCTAACAGCTGGGCATACAAACACAAGCAAAAAGAAAAACATCTCCTGCCCTCAAGAAGCTTATATTCTAATGGGCAAAAACAATATATGAAAAGAGCTGAAAAAATGGAAGGGATTTGGGGAGCAGAAATAAGATAGCTTGTGCTTTAAGTACAAAACGTTAGAAATAGGATTTAGAAGAGAATGAAGGCAGGCTGTCCCCGCGTCTCTTTACAAAAGGAAAGCTCTTTGCAGAATAGGAGAAAGGGGGCAGAATTTATGAAGGCACATTCCATAGTGAGCATGCCACAGTGATGATAAGATACTCCATGGTGAAGTAGCTCCAGGAACTAAGGGAGGTTATATAGTGAGATAGTAGTAGAAGCATGAATTTAAAGTCCAGAAAATCAAGAATATGGTTAGGAGGTAAATGCTCTCAAGCTTTTCAATATTCTTCCTTACATAAATTCTTATTTATATAGATTTATCCAGCTTTGCAATGCCAAGGTGAGAAATTTGATGTATCTAAGCAGAAATGATTTGGGGACAAATCACCATTTTCTTCAGCCTAGACTAATGTGCCAATTGTGCTTTCATAACACACACACACACACACGCACATTTATTACTGTGCTTTATTTAAAAACCTAACTAAATTAAATATTCCTGAAAGTATTTAAGAATGATGCTCAAAGGAGAAAAATAGATTAAAAATTTTAAATATCTGTGAAGATTTTTATAAAAGTCATTTTAACTATCAATGCAGCAGAACTACAGCATTAGAACATACATTACAGAACTTGAAAAACCATATAAGAAAGCAGAAATGGAATCAAAAGACACAGGTGTACGACCAAGGTAGGGAGAGAAGTTGGACCAGCGTAAGTATACTGAAAGGTTTTCTACTAAAGTTAACACAACTTTGAGGGTATTTAGGTATTCAGTTTCAAAATTTCCAAAGGGGGGAAAGAAACCAGAAGCCTTGGAAAGAAAAAAAAAACCTTAGACTTTTTTGTTATAGAAAAAAAAAGTGTCTAAGAGAATATTAACTACTGAACCAAATGCCTACTTATTTATCCATCTGTATGAGATTTTTTATGGGAAAATTTCATGTACATTGACAGTATCTTTGATGAAATTATGGAAAGGGGATGAGCAGATTTTCACAAATAATATTCTAGAATTGATCATAATTTTACAATGACACAGTGATTTAAAAAGACTAAAAGATAGAAGAGCCCACTATCTTATTTTTTGTTGACTATAAAAAACAACAACACTTTTGATTCAGTATAACAAGATGCCACCCTTTAATCTTCTCCAACAAGGATTTTCACTGTATATTTTTAAATTATGCAAAATTATTTGAAATATTTTACAAGGAGACAACTTTGGCCTTTTGATTATTGTAATCATGAGAGACATAAAGCAGGGTGACGTGGGCTTACCAATGGAGAATATGTACCATAGATTCTAAATGGGGAAGATAATTGTTTTAAGTGGCAATACAATTGTTGATGTGTTGATTTTATCAAGTCCTAGAACTTTCCTGGAACCTCCTAAATAATATTGATCCATAACCTATCAAAATAGATTTATGTCACATTCTACTCAGGAGATAAAAAAATGAATAATATCTTTTCTTCTGACCAAAATAAAAAGAAAATTCAAATGGCTGGCAAATTGGTTAATAATAATAGTAATAATAATAAATATAATGCCTAGCATTATATACTACTTACTATGCACCAGATATTGTGCTAAGTGCTTTACAAATGTTATTTCATTTGATCCTCACAATAACCGTGAGAGGTAGGTGTTATTGTTATCCCAGTTTTATAGTTTAGGAAGCTGAGGCAAACAGAGGTTAAGTGATTTTCCCTAAATCTCACAGCTATTAAGTGTCTGAGACCAAATTTGAACTAAGGTTTTCTTGATGCCATGTCTAGTACTTTATATGTTGACACCTAGCTGCCATAAGAAAGGCACTGAAAATATGCAATAAAGTGGGCCTAGAATTTAACAGGAGGAGGAGAAGAGAGGGCTGAATTCCCTTTGGAAAAATGTGTACTGTTTTAATGACTCCAAGATTCTGTACAAAATAAAGTTCCATCGATATTGTTTTCGTGATGATGTATGACTCTGAGTCATGGTAAGTTACAAACTCTAAACAATTAAAGTTAGGAGTTACTCAAAAAGCATTGTGTGATGTGTTTGGTGTGGGTAGGCTCACACATTACTGAGCAAATATCATTTAAGAGAAACAGTATAAAGGAGAGTCTTGGGGAAATACACACACATATACATACATATCCATGTAAAAATACACACACATACACAGCAAATGCACATGCAGAAAAAAATGGCAACCAGTCAAGTTTGAAGATAGGGAAACTGATAAACAATGCAAGTGATTCATCAATAAGCCTAAAATATCAAGACAATTAGAGAAAAGAAATCAGGATGGGTGGACCCATCTTCATTGTCTTTATGAATGTCTGTCGACCAGAATTTACACAAGAGGACAAAAATGGTTTTCATTCTGCATCATTGGAGAGAACACAGCAAATGATAAAATAAGAGATCCAGTAAAATAGTAAAGATGATGAATATAATATGATCTCTAGCCTTGAATTTCCTAAAATTTTATACACCAGTCATATCACTTCATACACATTGTCTAGCATTAAAATTGTTTGTCTTATTTCCTAGTTTTCCTTCAATATTATAAAAGCGCACAGTTTTGCAGTTAGAAGAGATCTCCTTCAGGGCAACTGGGTATTGTTTGTTTGTTTTTAATTTCTGCCATCTTAGAATGATAGGCCCACTAACATTCAGAGATACAAGGAGATCTTGCAAGTCATACATTCCAACCCTTTCTTTTTATACATGAAGAAATGGACACATGTTTATAATGTTTAATTTCTCTTTTAACCCCTTTCCCCAATACCATGTAGCTAGCCATTAATCAATACACTAAATATGCTTTTATCTTTTCTGGTTAACTCTCAAAGAGATTTAAAGTAGGTTTTTTAAAACTATTCAATATTGTTTATAAAATATTTTTACTTGGAATACTAGCAAAAATTCTTTAGAAAGAAGAAAAACATTCTTCACAATGACTCAAAGTTCATCTACATTTATTAGATACTAAATATAAAATCCATCCTGTAAATTAAGTCAATGTATGTGACAAATAAAATTGTTTTTAATTTTGTCTTTTTTTCTTTTAATTTACATAGCAATGGAAATATATTATATGTACAATATATTTACATCTATTTATATATGTATAATATATTTACATTATATACAATATAGTTTAATATAATATATATGTATATTATACTTATATGTATTTTGTATATATACACAATATATATGTACACACATATATACATATATATATACATATATATGTATATATACTCACATATCCCAATGCAGGGATTTTAGCCAAAAGGTAATAGTAGAATTTTCTCAAAACTTTTCGGATTCCTTTTCCTTTGTCTTCTTCTTAAACCCCTGAAGCAAAAAAGTTCAGAGAAAGTCAATATCTGTGGGGTATTTTGCTTAATTAAGCCACTGGAGTTTCTTAATGGTTGACTCTAATTGGAATGGGATTTGGAAGTCACTAGTTATAAATACACCATGGCCCAGATGATCTTGATCTCCTACTGCAGATGTTCTTCATATAATAGTACATGTGTACAAAGTAAAATATAAATAATAAATAATAAAATATAAATATTTAACTAGAGAGTTAAATATGGCAATTAGAAAAATTGCAGAGCATGCAATTGGAATTTAAAAGATGACAAATTTGGGTTATACATAATTCCATTCTTATGGGAAAATGTATTTTCCAGTCACACTTGAAACACATTTGCCTCTAACTATATTGTTTTGCAATTATCCTAAAGAAAGAGAGATAACTAATGAACACATTGACCCATGATCACACTGATCCTTTCTACTGATATCAGAGGGGTCCTCTGCATAGCAAAAATGACAGTACATATAATGTATATCTAAAATGGATTTCTGTATTGTCCTCTACCGTGGGAAACTTTGGGGAAAAGTTATAACCACTCTCAGGCCTCAGTTTTCTCATCTGCTGAAAGAGGGACTTTGACTAGAAACTCTCTAATGTCTTTTATAGCTCTAATATTCTATAAGTCTCTGATGGTACAAAAAAGATTACTCTAGAGCTTTTAAATGTAACATCTTTGAACTATATCAAAGAGCTTCTATGATGTACTGAGCTATTTATCAAATAGATTGGCATAGTTTCTATTGATCATACCTTTTATTCTGTATTCTAGTTGGCCAAATCATATAATATGCCTACTTAGTAATCTGAAACCGTGCAGCATAATATGATTTACAGTGATGTTTGTCTTCATACCTGCAAATATTTCCAATTGTAGAACAAAATGTCAGCAGAATTTCTCTTATTAATGAAAGGATGCAGCAGAATATGCATTATCTGTGTACAGGAGAGTAAGAGTAAACTCTGCTTAATTGGCATATGTGATGAGATAAATGTTAAGTCTTCAAACTTTTCAAAGAGATGAGGCCAGCAGACCTACTTTATTACTTTTTAGAAAGAATAGTAGCTGTACTACTCTTGATTGACATGGAAACTGAATTGAATATGGTTGTGTGCAGGATGTGTTCCTGCAACAAAAATAACTACTTCCTAAGTATGTGGTCCATAAGGTTGGCATCGCTTGGAGCACTTTCTTGATCTTTCATTACTTTTAGACTCACGTCAGCCCCCTTCTGGGGGCTCACACAATCGCATTTGTTTTTTTTTTTTTTTAGTCATTATAAACATTTACTCTGATTTGCTTACTCAATTTTTCTACTCCATTTTGGTGAATTTGTTTCAATTGATTGAAACAAACCACAAACCTGTAATGTTATTGGCATAATGTTTACCATATCCAAGGACTTTTTGAAGTCACACACACACACACACTTGCCATTCCCTGCTAACTACTTGCAATTATTTCTTGGAACAACACAAACATCACAAGCTCACAATGCCTATAAGACTTCTGGAAAAGCTTGTCTCCTTTACCCATTTCTGAAAGATACTGACTTGTTTCTACAGTTATAATCACCTGCACCTACTTTACAGTTTTGCCAGGAAATATCCACAGTGATATCATTTTGATTGCTATAAATAGTAGGAGACAGCAAGGTAGTGGGTTCAAAACCTGCCATCTGAGATATACTGACTGTATAACTCTTACCTTCTCAGGGCTCTAAAGGAAGTTCTCTAAGAATCAAAGTTGAAAAGAATTTGCCAGCCTGCTTTGACAGGGGAAATTTCCTCACTTTAGGGGTTCTCTGAGTGTACCAAAGTGCCTAAGTGCCAAAGAAGCAACAGTCCTAGTCCCTATCTGTAAATGGTTGTTAAAACAGTGGAGAGGGAATGCCTATAGCATTAATATTTGCCTGCTACACAGCTGTGTTAAGGAAAAGATGTAGCTAAGTATGGTCTTATTTCTTGATTCATAGCTTTAAACATTAACTATTAGAGGAGAAATCTGTATGTGGAAAGGGAATTCCAGAAGAAGAAAAAAGGGATTAATGTTTACTTTCTTTTTTTTTAATTCTGTTCCTTATGTCAGTTTGAGAGTGGACCCTACCCACCCATGTTTTTTCTTTTTTATTCATAGAATTTGCAGTTCAGGTTTCTATCCTTTCTTGAAGGTAGGAGGTTAGGAGGGTAGTTGAAGGGGTAGCTTTTACTACAGCTACCCCACACCTCTACCAGCAGTCTCCAAGTATCTGGAGGATAAGGATTTTGGAGCCCTGTGAGGAAATTCCCTTTACCAATATAGGCTGACTCTAAAGCAATTTACAATCTTAGAAAGCAGTGATGTCGACCTCAAATAGAAGCGATGCCATTAATATTTATACAAGGATTTCTGCAGACACATATTGACTCAGTTTTAAAATGTAATAATCTTTTATTGTATTTTTATGTATTTAATATTTCCCAATTACATTTCAATCTAGTTCTGGATGCTCTAGTGGAGTGTTTTATGCCTTCTGTTGATATTTCTAACCTAGAACGCTATGTTTTAGAACCCTAGGCTAAATGACTTGCCTAAGATCACACAGCTGGTATGTGTTGAGGATGAGACTTCAACCCAGGTCTTCTTAGGTATGGTGTCCAGCTCTCTATCCATTAATGTAACACGTGACTATTGTAAGTCAAGAAAAGGTGTTTTGGAGTGTTTGGTGATTCTGCTCTCAGGTGAAGTGTAGGAAGTCCACTTTCAGCTGCATTGCAATCACACATTGTTGAGAAATAACTGACTGGGACCAGCGAGTGATTTAAGCATTTTTGTGGAAGCCTTGAACCCAAATTCTCTCTATTATTGTCACCTCAGAGGTTGTTGGCCAGTCACAGCCCTGAAACAACTAGACAGGGGTTCTTATGTTTTCTTTGTTGTTGTTGTTGTTTTCTTTTTGGAATAAACCCCTTTGATCATATGGTGAAGGCTATGGCCTCTTCAGAATGTTTTAAAATAAATATAATAAAATATATAAGATTATAAGATTACAAAGGAAACCAATTGTTCTGAAAGATAGATATCTCTATCTCTCAATTTTTTTTTTTTAAGTTCTTAGATACAAGGTTAAGTGCCATCACCTCAGCCTAACTAAAGGAGTGGGAATAGGTGGGAAGGGAAAGGTGGCTCCTCACTTAATGAAAACACCCCATTGCTTAAGGGAATTTGCATCTCTTCCCATAGGATTAGTCAAAGTCCCCCTCCCGGGGAGTCAAGGCAAAAGAATAAAGTCAGTGGGTTCACCCTGAGCAAGCCATCTCCAGGGCTAAAACCAATGACCTCCCTCCTATTATTCTCTTAAGTTGCAATGCTAAATCATTCATGATCTCGTGCACTGCTTTTGGCAATTTGCTTCCTAATTGCTCCTGTTTTTGCATTGATCCTGAGCCTGCGGAGCAGCCAGTCTCCGGAATCACCAACTTGCTGGTTGATTTATTGAGCGCAGTGAACCTCCTCCACTTTCACCTTCTCGGACTCGAAGCTCTATTTTAGGGCTGGGTACATGGGAACACGACACCTGTTTCCTCGCGCTCGCATTTAGAAGAGTGTTTAGGCATTTTGACAGCAACACCCGCCACCCCCACCCATTCACCCCATCCAAAAGAGACAAGCCCTGGCCTTTCCATTCTGTGCCCTCCTCCACCCCTCACCCCCGTGCCCCATGGACCCAACCGGGCAGAGGTAAATCCGCTCATTGGACACAACGTCTTCCTTTCCCCCTGACGAGTTTTCTGCCTTTAGCAGGAGCCCGGACTAAACAAAACCCAACCCAAGCAGCAGCATCTCAAAGTTTGGGGGGGCGTCGATGGGGAGCCAGGAGTAGCGGGGGAGGTTTCCTTGGAGTCGGTGAATCGCTATGGCTCGGCGGGGATGGCCAGAGGAACCTCAGGAAGATGCTGCTGGGGACGAGTTCACCGATATAATCAAGATCCGTTCTGGTAGGATCCTGTCTCCCTTTATAGGGGCGGAGGGCGGGGGAGTCAAGGATTCGGGGTGGGGGTGGGGGTCGGCGACTTGATTCACTAGCCACAGTGCGGCTCCCCTGTTATGGGCTTTCCCTGTAAGTTGACTCTGTGCTGGGGAAAGTTGCTGGGTTACACACAGATGCCATCCAGCCAGGGCTGTTGACATAGAGCCCCATGTGGGTGTGGTTGTGAGCAGGCAAGGACCCTCCTGCAGAAACCAGAATGCAAGTGTGCCTGCCTCCCAGGCAGTTTGCAAAGTTGGGTAGAGAGGGCCGCCTCACTTGGAGAAGCTTCTTGAGCTTTTTTGGCGTGTGGGGTATTGTCTATGCCACTTCAAAAGTGCTCATATTACTGCGTCTATTTTTTTTTCCCCTGTAGCAGTGAAGGGAAAACCATCCTGAGGCAAGAAGCTTGACAAGGTGGTGATGATTACAGATTAGCTGAGGCTGAGATTGGAGTGTAGAAGGAAAGGCAAGGATGCCTGACGATTTAAATATAGAAGTGTCCAGGAAAATAACCAAAACGTCAGAAGTCATAAACGTGGAAATTTAGGCTTAACAGAGTAAGGGACAGAAATGTATGGTTTAAGGAGCAGGAATCAAGTAGGGAGAGCTTTAAAAATAAACCGTGGCATTTTGAATTATTTCCATTCTCTTTCCTTCCCCCCTCCCCCCCCCTTCTCTGCTCCCTTTGGTATGTGAAAATTTTACATCATAAACCTATGGTTAGTTATCTGACAGACGTGTAAAGTGTCGTATATCAGAGGTTAGATCGTTAAAGTTGTAAATGGAAGCAGCTGTTAGTTTTCCCCTACAGGATAAACTTTCACAGATGCCTGAATTTTCTATTCTTACCCTTGGAATTGCACCAGAGTATAAAGAGCAAATAAATTCATAACCGTTCACAATTACTTTATTTACTCTTGTTAATATGGACCCAAAGAAATAGTTTCCGTCCATTTTTTTCCCTGAAATTAATGACATGGGAAAATCAAAGATCAGCCAAAAACAGTTATTGTATTCAGTCCCTAGAAAAGATCACTAAAAATTGAAAACCAAAGATTTGCACCTGACCCTCAAAAGTGTTTGACCTGGAATCTGTACTTGGTTTATAGGGTTGGGGTTGTTTTTAATTGTTTTGTTTTTGTCATTGTGAAAACAGGCAATATTATCAGTATCAAAAGGCACTAATCTCAATAAACAGAATGAGAAATAAAGACTAATGTAATTCTTTCATCACTAATTTTCTTCACCCTAGTGCTAAGGGAATATGTGTAATATTTGGAAATTGGTAATATGTCAGAAAGGGATTCTGTCAGAATAATTATTTAACATTTCACTTAGATCTACATTGACCAAGTATATTTTGGGTGTGTAGGGGGAGTAGGAGACAGAAAGGGAAGTATACAGTAGTATTAAAGTTCTGATGAAAAATAAAATATCAGCACAAGAGAAAGGGGAAATAAGTCTTTGTAGAGAGAAAAAAAATAAGTCTATCAACTTTTATAAAATTTGGCCCACTAATATTGATTATTCTTCTTAGATTTGTCTGAAAAAGGAAACAAAATCAAATGGGCTAGATACTAAACATGTGATATGAGTAGTAGAAAAGTCTTTCTTCTAATTGTTAATTCCAAAGTTTTCTGGTGGTTTATTATCTAGCAGAACAATCTGTTTAAATGTTGTCACATAAATATTTGCTAGGCATAGAATTTATCTTTTGGGATACCAACTTTCATTAAAGACTTTTACTTCTTAAATTTAAAGATTAAAGAGAAACTATTTGTATTCTAATGCTTTTCATGTTATGTACATGCTTTTAGGAGACTTTCTAACTTAATTAGTAAACATTCACAACCACATATTGCTAGTGGTAAATAACTGCTTTATGGAGATGATTGATAGGTATAAGCTACTTTTAAAAGTGCAAAATATAGGACTGACACCAAAGTGGAGAACTTAATAATATCTGAGCAAAATGTAAGTACCTGTTTTGGCTCCTTGCTCTCTTTTGATTTTATAACTTATAATTTTAGAGTCAGTTAAGTCACCAAAGTGTCTAATTTGGCTACCAAATATGCCTCCTAGGATGTGAAAATGAACATTACCTAAGAGAGGTAAAGAGATTTTTAGTGATGCTATTGTGTGTAATTTATTTTTGACATTTTAATAAGATTTTGGAAATGCAAAAATGTACAGATATGATACTTGGAAATATATTTATATCATAAAAACAAATCAAGTTGTATGACAGTGTTTTTAAGGGGTGGTCAATGCATGTTGGGGATTCTAAGCCCAATATAAATTACATGTGTACTGAATATTGTTTTGGCATTTCTTTCTGCCTGAAGTTACAGAGACTAAAATTCATTAGTCTTTTGCAATTGTTTCAGAAGATTTATGGTGTAGGGGCCTATGCAAACAACTATAAAATCATTTAAGTAAATTTATTACTCACTTCAACTGTGCTTAAAAAAAGAAATGTTACCACTAATTGAGTCTTAGTAATATCATTATATGTCTTAAGAAAAAATAATAAACCATTGATCTCTTTAATTGTTTTTATTTATTCAAGTAACCCCAATTTAAGGTAAATGATTATTTTGCTGACTTTGTTGTTAATGAACCACTTACCAAAAAAAAGCAAATACTCTCTTATGTCTTTAAAACAGATATAACTTAAGCTTGTCAGGTATTTCCTTTATGCTCTGCATTTTATTAGATAATCCTTCTTGCTTTATAAGCAGATATTTTGTTAACAAAACATATATGAATAAATGGTTACAAATTATACAAAAATCCTTCAATAAACAAATGTTCCAATTTTTATTGAATAAAAATCAATTCTTGGTATTTGCTGGATGTTTATGTTCATGTATAATTTTTTGATAGAATATTAAGTAATTTGGGGGTTGTTACCCTCTCCCTCCACCCAAGAATAATCTTTAATATACTAGAACACCTTCCTTGAAATCTAACCCTGGAGAATATTCTTCCATGTTATTCTTTGCATTATTTTTTTATTCATTTTTAAGTTATGTCTATTCTAATAATTCCTTTCTAACAAGTAAAGTATCTAGATTTCCTTGAAGAGTATACTGGAGAGATCACTGTTAAGCAAAGTCTATAACTAAGCAGGATCTAGTGTAATGAGATTTCTACATAGTTTACTCTAAATCTGGAAAAGAAATATTCAATGTAATTTTTATATATATAAGAAAAAAATGGTCCAATGTTTATTGAATGTTTTGGCATGAAGTTTTCAACTAGCCTTATTGTACACTAGCAGAAAAAGTTGAAGTGGATTTTTAAAAAATGTAGCCTATCACTCCTAAAGGACACTTAAGTTTGTAAGAATTTTCAGAAAAGGCTTAATATTATATTAGAAGACAATTGAGTATATTTCATAAAGGAAAAATTCAAGAGATAGTCTAAATAAACTATCCATTCATAATCTGCCAATTATTTCAATTGCTTATGAAATAAAACATGGGAGTGTAATCGCATCTAATGCATTCTAGCAATAGATCCTATAAAGCAACATGGTTTTCTCAGAAAATCTTCAGGAAATTGTTAGGTTCCCAGTATATCTTCCATACAATTGTGAGGGCCTTTTCCCTGCTCGGCTTGACCTATGCTTAAACAAAAATATTCTCTCCATCCCCACCCCCCTAGATTTTACTAAATATTGTTGTGGTAGAAATAAATGAATGACAGAAAAAAAAACATTTTCTAGGCTTAAAATGAACCTGCACTAACTGCACTACCCATTGGGGATACAAATAGAAAAATACAAATAGAAAAACAAGACAACCTTCACTCTCAAGGAACTGACATTCAAATAGGGAAAGACAACACATAAGAGATTTGAGCTTCAGGTCAGATGAACAGGTCCAGTAGTCTTTAGGCAATGGCAAAGCAAATAGCAATGTATTCTCTTTAATGTAATTTCTGTTGATAAAATCATATTCATTTCTGACTTTGCACAATTTTATGGTTCCTTAGACCCTGGTGGTGGTAGTGAGATTTGATTTTCTGGGGCTTCAGTATTTTTGGCTGCTGAGGAGACAAGGTCTGTGGCTCTTTCAGAGGCAGGTACTGGGTTTGAGATTCACAGCATTCATTCCTTTTTTTTTTTTTTTTGCTTTTTTTGGAGGGGGGAAGGTAGGGCAATTGGGGTTAACTGACTTGCCCAAGGTCACACAGATAGTTTTGTGTTAAGTGTCTGAGGCAGAATTTGAATCCAGGTCCTCCTGACTCCAGGGCCGGCACTCTATTCACTGTGCCACCTAGCATCTCCTACAGCAGTCATTCCTATGGAAGATGACTGTGAGAATGTCCCTGAAACAGATTTGGGCAGTGGTGGTAAGGTAGGGAGAATCTTGCTGTTCCCAGGGCTTCTGCACTATCTCCATCTATATCTGTGGTGTGGTGGTCAAAGTGGTGGCATTAATTGAACCTACTTGGCAGATGCTGCTTCCTTGTCTAATGCTCAGAATTCTTTCCTGTTTCACCTAGGTTACTTTGCCTGCCCTGTTGGTGACAATGAATTTGCAGATGAAGTTGCTGGTAGTGGTAGGGATGGTAAATTCTTTGCCCTGGAGATCTTGCTTGTGAATGATGGCTGCAGGGGTCAGACTGGAAGCAAAGCCAGTAGACTGAGATATATTTCTGTTCCTTAGAATCTTGGGCTTACTTTCCAGTCAATGACAGGTGGTCAGCAGATGGTGCTGGTGGTGGCAAGAATGGTTGATGATATCTCTACGTTGTTTGCTTCTGTTCATTCTTCCTAAATGCTAACAAAATCATACACTACAAATCTTGCATTTGTCATGTGAATATAATCACTAAATTGTGTGCAATTTAAATACATACATATATATATGTGTGTGTGTGTTATTTCACTATGTTTCAATTAATTGGTAACGACTAAAATAACCTGTTGCCCAGAATTTTACAAATTATTGTGCTTGTCCCTTGGAGAAGAGCACAAGAACTTAGGAAGGGAGGAAGAATTATTAAATATTTTCTGTTAAAACATCCACAAAATCTATCTGATTTTTTTTATTGAAAACAATTCAAATCAAAGTTTACAATGTTATCTAATACCACAAAATTACTTCAAATGACATTGAATACTGCATAATTATTTGAGTAGACACACATTGACTATTTGGACATAATCTGCTCTGTTCACTGGTAGGTTCATGACATAGAAGAGTTGTCATTTTGTTGTGTGCTGTACTTGTTTACAATGTAAATAAACTTGATTTAAATTGACCAATTCTTGTGAGGAAGTTAAAAATACCATGCTGGCTCTAATAGTTTTTTCAACACCATTCAATTTGGTAAGTATCAAGTAATCTAGTTCACCCAAAACCACAACTTTTTACAAATTGAAATAACTGAAAAAGGTATAGATATCTGAATTTTTCAACAGAGCAATTGAAATTTTCTGCATGTAATGATTTATCAAAATGAGGAGGAGTGATTTTTTTTAAAGGGGGGAACATGATTACATATAGTATAAAACTGCTGACCTGGAAGGAGAGACTATGGGCTTGGAATATGGGATGATTCATTTTAATTCTGGACTAAAGATACAGATGCATAGCTTTGGAGGAGCCAAACTATATACTTCTATTATTCATTCACTGAATAGAGTTCATTGTTTATACACTTAAAAAATACTGTCAGCTGACAGTGCTTGCCTTTTAAAAATGCCAAATTGAATAGATAAAATTAAATCATACATATATTTGGGTCAAGGGTAAGAACAATCAAAATTCAACTTTGAGATGATACAGATTCTAGTAGCTGCTTACTCTAATTTGTCAGTTTCTTCCTTGATTTTAATTTCCTCATTGACCTGTTCCATGTTGTGAGCTTAAAAGTAATTGAGTAAAGAGTTTACATTCATAGTAATTGTAATGATTACAGATATCTCAATAAGTATAATGTGATTCATAGGAGTATTTCATGGGTAAAGAAAAATAGAAAAAAGATAAGGAGACATGGAGTTTAATTCAATTGCATTTTGACAAATAGTCTAACTAGTGTTCTGATCTGGTGCAGTGGAATGGGAAGAGTGTGCAGAGCCTCAGTATTTAAGTAAATAGCTGATTTATTGAGAGAGAATATGGATCTTATGTAATGGCAAAAGAGAATGTAGTGAGCACAGTTTCTTCCTTAGCAGACTCTTTCCTATTGAATGCTTGCTTACGTGGAAGTCTGTACTTGTATCCTGGGTCATCCATATAAGAGGGATTCCTTATGAACTGGAGCTGCTCTACAATAGCCTCCTAGTCTTGCCTGACTCCTGGCCTGCAATTTGGATCTTTAGAAACTTAGTCATATTGCATTGTAAATTACAACTATTTCCAAATACGTAAATTGCTTATAATTTGTCACCTTAAAGTCATTTTCAAGAAAATATTTTTTTCTAAATTTGGCCTCGTGTTATTTTATGGCAAATTGCAATAATTTTCCTTTTAAAACACATTGGTTTAAAATAAAGCATTTTTAAATATATTCATGATATGGTGACTTAGAGTTATCTGTGGTGGATACATATCATAGTCTGACAAGAAAGGTCTTAGCACTTGACACTAACTTTTACAGTTGCATTTTGTTAGGCAATCCAGTGAAAGATGCTTCCAATTGGTCTTCTAAAACTTTCGTTTTAAATGAGCATAATTTTATTGTGACAGATGGCCACAAGCACAGTCATGCCAGCAGACAAGTACATTATGTGCATCATGCTGGAAGACTTGGGGCCAAATTTCAGTCGAGGAATGTTGGAATGATGACTTGTACATAATTTTTAGGGCTTCAAGTTGGTATATAGCATGACTCCAGGGGAAACAAATTCAAAAGTAATTGATATGTGATACAGAAACACTTTGGTATTTTATGTTGGGGATTGAGTGAATGAAAAAGAAACATTTATTAAGTGCTGCGATTGTGAAAAACATTGTGCTAGGTGTTGGAAGTACAAATTGCAAATTAAAGCAGTCCTGCTTTCAGGAGCTCGTTTGTTTGTTTGTTTGTTTTTTTACATTAAATTTGTTTATTTATTTTTAGTTTACAACGTTCAGTTCATAAACCCTTGAGTTCCAAATTTTCTCACCCTCCCTCTTCTTTCCCTTTCCACCCTCTCCTCCACTATGGCAGGATTTAATTCGATATAAAATTTACAAATACCTTCACATTAAACATTAGTCAAGTTGTAAAGAAGAATTATAACCAATGGAATGAACGAGAAAGAAGGAACAGAACAAAGCAAAACAAAATAAAAAATGAGAGAGGAAGTAGTTTGCTTCAATCTGCATTCAGACTCTGTAAGTTTTTCTCTGAATGTAAATATCCCTTTGCATCATGAATCTTTTGGTATTGTCTTATAAATTTGCATTGCTGAGAGGAGTCCAGTCAATCAAAGTTAGTCATCACAGATAGGATGTGTCTGTAACTGTGTACAAAGTTCTTCTGGTTCTGCTCCCCTCACTCAGCATCAGTTTATATGTCTCTCCATGTTATTATGAAGTTCATAGGAGCTCAAAAAAAAGTTAAAGCCATCAAAGTTCTTGGCTCTGATGGATGGTTCAATATTGGAAACTGGTATAGTTCTATCAGCAGAAATCACGTTAAAGAAGAGCAATTGCCATCGATTTTGTGTTGTACCTTGAGGACCATGGGAACTTTCCACCTGACTTGCAGTTGAAATTGATATGTGTTGTCTATCCTTGTTAGAATATGAGCTCCTATGAACTTTTTTTTGCATCTTTAGTGGCTGTGGTTTTAGCATGCACAGAAGCATGTTCCAAGCTGCATCTCTAGGGGATTTGCTTCCAAGCAATGTGGTTAGGAAGGAAGAAAGGAAGGAAGGGAAGGAGGAAGGAAGGAAGGAAGGAAGGAAGGAAGGAAGGAAGGAA
>NW_027187284.1:2914349-2989747 GCF_028583685.1 Petaurus breviceps papuanus | reverse complement strand
GAGGGAGGGAGGGAGGGAGGGAGGGAGGAAGGAAGGAATTTGTTAACTGCTTAATATGTGACTGGAACTGTGCTAAGAGTTTGGTCTATAAATATAAGTAAAAAGCCAATCTGTGGCCTTAAGAAGCTTATTTTCTAATGGGGAAAGATAACATAAAGGGGATCTGAAAAGTGATAGGGACTGGGTTGAGGGAAAATGAAACTTCCCAGTGATTTGAAATATAGAATTTTAGAAATAGTACTAGGAAGGTAATAAAGATAAATAGTTCTGAGTCTCTCAAAAAAAAAAATTGGAGACTCCAAGAGGAGAAGGAGGAGGACCCTGTGGAGGATACTCTATGGTAGATGATCTCAGGGGTGGTAAACTGTTTCAGGAGAGATCCGGGTTGCTGAGAAAAGATCCAAAGTCCAAAATTAGCCAAGAGTGTGGGGCACATGACTTGAAGGCCAGAAGAAGTTATGAATCAGGCCATGGAATAAATAAAGGCAAGCCAACCTCAGCCTTTTCACAATACTAAGAGGAGAAACTCACTAATAGGAAATAGTAGCTGGTGAGGGATGGGGCTATGGAATGGGAAGAGCTGCCATTCACAGGAATCGTGGACTTAGTTCTTGTCAGTCATTGAATAGCTGGTATTGTAAATGCAAGAAAAACGGGCCTCTTTAATATAATGATTACTCCTTTTAATGATGGTTATAGCGCCTAGACTGGAAGAAGCATTTTTTTTCCTCTACTCCTTCTCCCCAAATAATTTATGATTAAATTGTTATTGCCTCCAACAGTAGAATGGAAGTAGTTAGGTGAGGTGAGACATTATTATTTATGTCCGTATTTTCAGTAGTTCATCTGTAAAAAAGTTATGCTGAATACCTTAGTTTTGTATCACCATAATAAACTTGAAAAAAATCTACATGTGGAAATCCACTGTTAGCCCAGTATTAATTACATACAAGTAAGTTAATATAGCTGCCCACTTCTAATAAATTTATACTTGAAAGAAGTCACAGATGGAGAATGAGTTTCATGGTTAAAACTAACAGGGTACAGAGTAGTTAATATTAATTCTTTTCTTTTCAGATGTCTTCTCTGACTCTTCTTTGCTTTCCAAGTGGATTTCAAATATCTTTGCTTGCCATCAATGAACATGGCATCACATCACATTTTCAGTTTTCTATCACTGTCCTTCATGAAGCATTTTCTCCAATGAATATAGACTATTTTCTATCGCATGAACTTTTATTTTTCTTCCTTTGTGCCATTGCTCACATGCTGCCTTAAAAATTCCTGCCTCCATCTCACGTGAAAAATTTCTACCCATCTTCATAAAAGCCCAATCAAAATGTCATCTCTTAGTTAATCTTTTATTTTCCCCAATTACATTATTGAGCATGTATATCATACCCTCCTTGAGCCAGTTCCAATGAGAGGAAAGCTCATGACACCCCATTTTCCCCTCCATTGTAAAATCTCAGGTCCCTTTTATGTCAGATAATTTTTCCCATTCTATCTCTCCCTTTCCCCTTCTCACAGTGCATTCTTCTTCTCATTCCTTAATTTTATTATTTTTTAAAAAATATCCACATGTTCACATTCAATTCATACCTCTTCTTTCAGTTTATGTATACTCCTTCTAACTGCCCTAATAAGGAGAAAGATTAAGATTTTAGGAGTTGTAAGTGTAATTTTCCCCATAAAGGAATATAAAAAGTTTGACCTTGTCAAATCCCTTATCATTTCTGCTTCCTGTTTGCCTTTTTCTGCTTCTTTTGCATCTTTTATTTGAAAGTCAAAATTTCTGTTCAGTTATGATCTTTTCATCAGGAATAATTGAATCCCTCTCTGTTTTGTTAAATATTCATCCCCCCCCCCATACACCCAAAGATTATACTCAGTATTGTTGAGCATGTGATTCTTGGTTGTAATCCTAGCTCTTTTGCTCTTCAGAATATAATATTAGAAGCCCTTTCATCCTTTAATATAGAAGCTGCTAAATCTTGTATTATCCTAACTACTACTCCAAGATATTTAAATTGTTTCTTTTTGGTTACTTGCAGTACTTTCTCCTTGGTCTGGGAGGTCTGGCATTTGACTAGAATATTCCTGGGAGTTTTCATTTTAGGATCTCTTTCAGAAAATGACCTGTGTATTCTTTTCATTTCTGTTTTACCCTCTGGTTCTGGAATATCAGGGAAGATTTTATTGGTAATTTCCTGAAAAATGTTTGGACTCTTATTTTTATCATGGCTTTCAGGTAGTCCAATAATTCTTATATTATGTCTCCTGTGTACATTTTATAAGTCATTGTTTTTACACTGAGATGTGTCCCATTTTCTTCTATTTTTTTCAATCTTTTGATTTGTTTTATTATTTCTTGATGTGTCATAAAGTCATTGCCTTCCACTTGCCTAATTCTAATGCCTAATTCTAACTTTTAAGTAATTATTTTCTTCATTGAACTTTTGTACCCTCTTTTCCATTTGAGCAATTCTACTTTTCAAGGTTTTATTTTTCCTCTTCATTGGATTTTTGTACCATCTTTTACCATTTGGCTTATTCTGGTTTTTAAGTTGTTATTTTCTTCAGCGTTTCTTGTGCCTCCTTTACCAAGCTGTTGACACTTTTGCATGATTTTTTGTAAAACTCTCATTTTTCCTCTCTCTCTCTCTTGATTTTTAAAATCCTTTTTGAGCTCTTCCATGACCTGAGACCAATTCATATTTTCTAGGAGGCTTTGGATGCAGGAATTTTGACATTTTTGTTTTCTTCTGAGAGTGTACCTTGATCTTCCTTGTCAACATAGTAATTTTCTATGGCCAGAAATTTCTCTATTTTTATTCATTTTTCATCCTCTTTCCTGATTTTTAACTTTGTGTGAAGTGGGGCTCTGCTTTCCAAGCTTCAGTTTTTTTGTGCAGCGGTTTTCAGATGTAATTCTGGGGATCTGTAAGTTTTTCACTCTCCAAGGTGATATGATCTAGGGAGAGGTGTGTTTTCTACTCTCTTGTACTGTGCACTGGTTTGTACATGGCCACAAGCACTCTTTCCAACCCTGGAACTGTGACCAGAGTCCCTGCTCCCCTGTTGCCTGGTACCACTGATTGAATCTCCCAACGTCCTACTCCTGGCTTTTCTGGGGCCTGGTCTCCATTGGGCTTGTGAGGCCTGTGCTGGACTGCACCCCTATCTTGCCCTGGTGTGACAGACCTTTCTGGCTGAATTTCTAAGTTGTCTTGGGCTGGACAGTTGTTTCACTCTGTCTATTTGCCACTCTAGAATTTGTTCAGTCATTATTTAAAGATATTTGGAGGGGCTTGGGGGGAGAGCTCAGGCAAGTCCCTGCCTTTACTCCACCATCTTGACTCTGCCTCCCAAAATGTATTTTCAAAGAACTTTCCCATCCCCACTCTCTGTCACAGACCTTGGGGAATATTTCCTGTGGCTTTCTCATATAAATAGCTTTATAGATATACTGATAATATAGATAGACACTGGCTACAAAGTGCTATGCATGAAATATCTCTAAATATATTTATTGTATGTTTAAGTTTAATTTTTAAAAAGCCAAGCAATTAGTTGATTTGGTTAGAGAATTAATGTTTTTAAAAATTCAAGTAGTACAAAAAAAATCCGTATCTCTGGAAAACAATGAACAATGCATTTGTCTTATAACAAAGAGTATCACAGTAATAACAACAACAGTAAAAACATCAGGGCCAGCTCAATTTATGGAAGTTAATGTTAATAATATATTTTTTCATTTATCTTGCTTAACAGGAAAGAAATTTTATAAGAGACAATTTCTAAATTAATAATTCTGAACCCTTCTCATTATTCTAAGAGAAATTATCTTCCTGTTCTTAATTTTCTTTTAAAGCATTTCTTTTTCTAACTCTAAAGTACTTTGTATTCAATTCAACATTTACCGACTGGAAAAAAAAACGGAGTTTAAAGATACTAAATAATAGAAGGATTTTATAATTTAGTAAAGAATCAAAGCATAAACAAATAATTTCTCTTTTCTTAAATATTTCTTTATATGTTTTTCAAATTGTAGAATGTATAGATGTCATCAGCACCCCCTACCTCCTCATCATAGGGCTATATATTAGTTGATTTCTTTGTTCTCTTTATGTTCCAGCTTGAGTATTCTTTAACTAAATAAGCATAATAACTAAAGGACCATTATAGTGTATTAGGTAGCTTCATCAATGACAAGAAACACTTATTTTGAAAAAAAAAAAGGAAATGAATTGTGTTCTGCCACATTACAGTCAGCTAATTACAATCTGTCTTTGCAAAGTTTTCCTGGACCATTTAGTATCTCTTATATTTCTTGTGTTAATCCTCGACAGAGTTTTATTATCAAGCCTGTGGACAACCAAATGGCAGCTGTCCCACTCAAGAAAGAAGAGGCATTGTTTCCTCAGAGAAGTTTTGTTAGAACTGCCATTTTGATTCCATTGTTGCCTTCATGAATATCTCATGTCAAAAAATACCAACTTCATTATTCTAAGAGATTTATTTCCAAGTGATTTTTTTTAATGTGGCTAATAATTAATATAGATCTGACATTTCCTTTCTTTCTTTATTTACTAAAACTGGGTCTTCCTATCTCATCCAGGATGAAAATACATTAGTCACTCATGAACTAATTGCAGTATTGAGCAACAGTGACTTTAATATGCTTCCTTTTTCTGGTCTGGTCTGGATTGACCATTGTTAAATAGCCTGGTGGCCCTTCAATCACAGGAGTTCAAAATATTTGTGCTGGACTTGTTACAACTTTAGCGCTCCTGCACATCTGCACATCTTAACTCAGGTGATCCACCACCCTCAGCCTTCCCCAATAGCAATGATTAGTCATGTACCACCATCCCTGTTCATCAATATATTTAAGTCTTTCTGGAATTTTTGTAAATTTTCAAATAAACCAGTAGAAGAAATTTAGTGCAGTCTTAAACTTTTGTTAAATCCTCAAAACAGATCTCTAAAATGTTCTAATAAAGTGATTCTAACCATTGTAAAATAGTCATTACATAACAAAATAATATATTCCTTAACTGCTGCATTCTAGACACTGTCCTTCCCCTCAGTTTGCAAAAGTATTTGAACAAATAACTAAATGTGGAGATGGTTAAGAAGGACATATTCTGATGCATATGTTTGATCCTGCAAAGTGTTGAGTAGGTAATGTTGGGCCAGAAAAAATATGCTACTATTCATCAAATCTAGAATTCTTGCTAAAAAGTAGATTTTTGTGGTTTACCTAAAGAAAAATAGAAATCCATTCATGTACATGAATAGAGGGAGATTATATATAACAATATAAATATAGGTAACTAGTAAACAAGCCAATAGATATATACCGGAGAGAATGTATGGATCATAAGGTAAGTATCAAAGGGATATTGTCACTTATAAGACAATACTCAAACAATTTTATTTCATATATAAACTAATCGACCTTTAGGATTTGGGTAACTCACTTATAAATCAAATATTAATACAAAATTGGCTTTACACTGAAATAAAAAGCAAATTTTGTATATTGGTAGAGTTTAAGTCAGTGTTGCTCTGACTGCTATGCTAATTGTACAATGATAATTACAGTGAATTTTTCATGATCTGATAACATGACACCTTGTTGGATTTTTTTGGAGCTGAAAAGCAGTGTAGTTTCTGTGCTTCCAAGTATACAAAAATCTCTAGAGACAAATGTTGCTTAGTGAATAGAGAGCAGGCCTTAGGAAGATCTGGGATCATGTCTTAACTCTGACGTGTACTAGCTATGTGACCATGGACAAAACCCTCAATCTCTCACTGCCCTAAGAAACAATCTAAAACTATAAATTCCCTCAAATTGCCCATCTGAAGGGAAGGAGTTCCCTAAGCTTATGAAACCACATATCTGGAACCATCACTTCCCCCTTTAAAAAATCTCTAACACCAAGTTTATAGTTTCATAACATCACATTTTAGGATAATATATCAAGTCTTATTTATGAACTATAATTTCTTTTCCTAGAGTTATATATAGCCAATTATATTCATCACAATTTTTTTTTAGAAACACCCATCTTCTGAATCAAAAATGGAGTTCGTATAACTGCTAAAATTAGCTCCCAAAGAATGTGGTGTTTACACACAGCATCTCTTTTTATACCAAATATATGGAAAGCTTGGCTTTGTGTTTTGTTCACTGACATGCTATCTTTTAGTGTGGGCTATTCTTTTCACAAATACTTGAGAATGTGTCAGGCTAAATGAAATGTGGTACCCAGAAAACACTTGTACTATGATTATATACAAGACTTATGATCTGGCTTGGATTAAAATTCTGGGAAGAAAAGTAAACTTATTTAATAGAGGTAGTTGTCAGGTAGACTATATTGAAAGTATACTTTAGATGAATGTTGATAAGTTACACAAGAGAGCAATTTTTGGAAAATATCAATTATATTGGAATTTACTGCTCTATGAAAAGGAAGTATAAAAAGTTCATGAGGCTGGTTTTGTCTAGCACAGAGTAAAGAAGTTTAGAGGCAAGCTAAGTGGTGTAGTGGATAGACAGCTGGGACTGGAGTTGGGGAGACCTGAGGTCAAATCTATCCTCAGACACTTAAAAGTTGTTCAACCTTGGACAAATCATTTAACCAATGTTTGCCTCAATTTTTTTTCAGTTGCAAAATAGAAATAATAATAGCACATTCCTCCAAGGGTTGTTTTGAGGATCAAATGAGATAATATTTTTAAAGCTCATAGCACAGCTCCTGGCATATAGTAGGTTCTAAATAAATGTTAAGTGCTATTATTTTTGATATTGTTATTACTTGTTACAATATTTTTGTCATGCCTGCCCTAGTGTTATTATAACACTGAACCATCACTAAAATGTAGAGAAACTTTAGAAATGTTTCTGGAGACTTTGTTTTAGGCAAATGTGCCGCAAAATCTCATTTTCCTTTATTTACTGCCCAGTAATCTTGACTCTTCTATAACAGGACTTGTTTAGGTAAATTGAATAATGACATTATATATAGGATTTTAAAATAATGTGGCCTGTACAAGAAAAGACATAAAACTATAATCATGACATTGTTAAATTACTGAGTAAAATTCCTATTTGTCTATAATTTTAATTTATTTTGAAACTCAATGTGTCCCTCTTTATTCCCCCCAAAACAGTTCAATGAGTATTCTGATGGAAAAAAACGTAGAGAAAATGAACCAAATGAGGAGATAAATGTGTTTCATTTTCTTAAATATGTTTTTATTCATATTGTTAAGTATTTTCCAATTACATGCAAAAAATTAAACATTTGTTTAAAAAATTTTGCATTCCAAGTTCTCTTCCTCCTAACCCTTCCCCCCTCCTTGTGAAAGCAAGCAATTTGATATGGATTGTGCACGTGAAGTCATGCAAAACATTTACATATTGAGCAGGTTGCAAAAGAAAATGGACAAAACAAAAAACAAGAATAATATTTTTGTTTGTTTTAAGTATGGTGCAGTCTGCATTCAGAGTTCATCAGTTCTTTCTCTGGGTATAGGTATTATTTTTCATCTTGAGTCCTTTGACATTGTCTTGGATCATTTTCTTTAAATTGATTTGTTTATTTACTTTAGTTTGCAATATTTAATTCCACAGTCCCTTGAGTTTCAAATTTTCTCCCCCTTCCTCTCCCCTCCCCCTGTCCTGGCGAAATGCACTCAAATATAGGATCTACAAATATCTTCACATTAATCATTAGTCAGGTTGAAAAGAAGGATAATAACCGATGGAATGATCAGTGGGAAAGATTAAACAAAACAAAACAAGAAAAGAAACAGAGCAAATAGTTTATTTCAGTCTGCATTCAGATACATCTTTCTCTGGATATGGATATCTTTTTTATCATGAGTCTTTTGGAGTTGTCTTATAACCTTACATTGCTGAGAGAAGCCCAGTCAATTGAAGTTAGTTGTCACACATACGTTGTGTCTGTGATTGTGTACAGATTTCTATTGGTTCTGCTCTTCTTGCTCAGCATCAGTTTATATAAGTCTCTCCGGGTTATTATGAAGTACATCTGCTCCTCATTCTTACAGCACAGTAGTATTTCATTAAATTCATATACCACAACTTGTTCAGCCATTCCCCAATTGATGGGGATCTTCTTGATTTCCAGTTCTTTTCTACCACAAAAAGAGCCGCTATAAATGTTTTTGTACGTATGGGTCCTCCTCCCACTTCTCTGATTTCTTTGGGATATAATCCTAGAAATAGTATTGCTGGGTCAAAGGGTATGTCCTTATTTATAGCCTTTTGGGCATAGTTCCAGATTGTTCTCCAGAATGGCTGGATCAGTTCACAGCTCCACCAATAATGCATAAGTGTTCCAATTTTTCCAAATCCTCTCCATCATTTATAATTTTCCTGTTTTGTCAATTTAGCCAATCTTGCCGGTGAGATGTGGTACCTCAGAGTTGTTTTGATTTGCATTTTTCTAATCAATAGTGATTTAGAACATGTTTTCATATGCTTATAGATATCTTTAATATCATCTTCTGAGAACTGCCCGTTCATATCCTTTGACTATTTATCAATTGGGGAGTGGCTTGTATTCTTATAGTTCCAACTCAATTCTTTGTATATTTTGGAAACAAGGCCATTATCAGAGACACTGGTTGTAAAAAGTCTTTCCCAACTTTCTACTTCCCTTTTAACCTTGGTAACAATGACTTTATTCGTATAGAAGCTTTTCAATTTAATGTAATTGAAATTATCCATTTTGCATTTTATAATGCTCTCTAACTGTTGTTTCATAATGAATTCTTTGCTCTCCATAGAACTGAGAGGTACACTATCCCTTGCTCTCCCAGATTGCTTACAGTATCAGCCTTTATACCTAGATCATGCACCCATTTCGACTTTATTTTGGTGTATGGTGTTAGATATTAGTCTATGCCCAATTTCTTCCACACTATGTTCCAGTTTTCACAGCAGGTTTTGTCAAACAGTGCATTCTTATTCCCAAAACTGGGGTCTTTGGGTCTATCAAACAGTAAATTACTTGAGTCGTTGGCTGCTGAGTCTTGTGTACTCAATCTATTTCACTGATCCACTACTCTATTCCTCAGCCAGTACCAAGTAGTTATGATGACTGCTGCTTTATAATACAGATTAAAATCTGGTATGGCTAGGCCACTGTCCCTAGCATTTCTTTTCATTAATTCCCTTGCTATTCTGGCCCTTTTGTTCTTCCAAGTGAATTTTGCTACTATTTTTTCTAGCTCTATAAAGTAATTTTTTGGTAGATTGGTATCGCTCTAAATATATAATTTAATTTAGGTAAAATTGTCATTTTTATTATATTATCTCAACCCAGCCATGAGCAATTGATGTTTTTCCAATTAGTTAGATCTGACTTCATTTGTATGAAAACTCTTTTGTAATTGTGTTCATGTAAGTCCTGGGTTTGTTTTGGCAGGTAGATTCCAGATTTTTTATAATGTCTACAGTAACTTTAAATGGGATTTCTCTTTCTATCTCTTGCTGTTGGATTTTGTTAAAGATATATATATATATATATATATATATATATATATATATATATATATATATATATATATATATATGAATGTTAAGGATTTATGTGGGTTGATTTTATATCCTGCAACTTTGCCAAATTTATTTATTATCTCAAGTAGTTTTTTACTTGATTCTCTAGGATTCTCTAAGTATATCATCATATCATCTGCAAAGAGTGATAGCTTATTCTCTTCTTTGCCTAATTTAATTCATTCAATTTCTTTTTCTTCACTTGATGCCACTGCTAACATTTCTATTGCAAAATTGATTAAGAGGAATTATAGTGAACATCCCTGTTTCACCCCTGGTCTTATTGGAAATGCTTCTGGTTTATCCCCCATTACATATAATACTTGCTGATGATTTTAGATCGATGCTACTTATTATTTTAAGGAAGACTCCATTTATTCCTATACTTTCTAGTGTTTTTAACAGGAACGGGTATTGTATTTTTTCAAAAGTCTTGTCTGCATGTATTGAGATAATCATATGGTTTCTGCTAGATTTGTTGTTGATGTGATCAATTATACTGATAGTTTTCCTGATTTTGAACCACTCTTTCATTCCTGGAATAAATGCTACATGACCAAAGTGTATTATTCTCATGATAAGTTGCTGTGGTCTTTTTGCAAATATTTTATTTAGAATTTTTTCATTTATATTCATAAGAGAAATTGGTCTGCAATTTTCTTCCTCTGTCTCTTCCCAATTTTAGGTGTCAGTACCGTATTTGTTTCAGAAAAAGTATTTGGTAGGACTCCTTCTTCCCCAATTTTCCCAAATAGGTTGTAAAGTATTGGAGTCAACTGTTCTTTAAATGTTTGGTAGAAATAACTAGTAAATCCATCTGGCCCTGGAGATTTTTTCCTAGGAAATTCATTGATGGCTTGTTCAATTTCTTTTTCTGAGATAGGGTTATATAAGTAGGTTACTTCCTCTTTGGTTAATCTGGACAATTTATACTTTTGTATATATTCATCCATTTCCCTAAGATTGTCAAATTTATGTGCATGCAATTGGGCAAAATAATTCCTAATTATTGTTTTAATTTCCTCTTCATTGAAGGTAGATTCACCCTTTTCATTTTTGATCATCGTAACTTGGTTTTTTCTTTCTTTTTTTTTATCATGTTGACTAAAGCTCTATCAAATTTATTGTTTTTTTCATAACACTAGATCTTAGTTTTATTTATTAATTCAATAGATTTCTTAAATTCAATTTTATTAATATCTCCTGAATTATTTCTAATCTATTATTTAATTTGAAATTTTCAATTTGTTCTTTTTCTAGCTTTTTCAGTTGCATGCCTAATTTATTGACCTCCATTTTCTCTATGTATGCATTCAGGGATATAAAACTTCATCTAAGAACTTCTTTTGCTGTATCCCACAACTTTTGCCATCTTGTTTCATTATTATCATTCTCTTGAATGAAGTTTTTTTTATTTTAATATAAATGTATTTTTAGTTTTTAGTTTACATCATTCATTTCCATAACATTTTGAGTTACACATTTTCTCCCCATTTTTCCCCTACCCACTACCTCAAAACAGCGATACCACTGAATATCCCCTCCTCTAATCTTTTCTCTCCCATATCTTCCCCCATCCCTCCTCCAACTTTCCAGTAGGGCACGATGGATCTCTGTGCCCCCATGCATGTATATCTTATTTCCCAATTACATGTTAAATAATAATAATAAATATATATGTATATTTTAAACATTTGATTTTAAACCTTTGAATTCCAGATTCTTTCCCTCCCTCCCTCATTACCCACCCTTACTGGGAAGATAAGCAATTCAATATAGGTTGTACATATTTAGCTACCCAAAACATTTCCATATTGGATATATTGTGAAAGATTGACTATATTTCCCTCTATTATATCCCAGCCCCCACTTGTTCTATTCTCTACTTTGATCCTGTCCCTTGTCAAAGGTGGGTGCTTCCAACTTCACTCCCCCCCAGATTGCCCTTGCTTCCATCATCCCCCCTCTCATCCACTTCCCCCGTACTCTCCTATAGTGTGAGATACCCTATTTACTGTGTATGTCATTCCCTCCCTAAGCCAAATTCATTGACTTTCACATTAGATGTTAGTCAGGTTATAAAGAAGGATTGTATCAGATGGAATGAACAATGGAAAAGAGGAAACAAACTCAAACAAGATAAAGAAAAAGAGCATTTAGTTTGCTTCAGTCTGAATTCAAACTCTGTTCTTTCTAGTTTTTTCTTTGAAGGTAGACATCTCTCTCCATCATGAGTCTTTTGGAGTTGATTTATAACCCTGCATTGTTGAGAAGACTTCAGTCTATCAAAGTTGGTCATCACACATACTTGTGTCTGTAATTGTATACAACTTTCTCAAGGTTCTGCTCTTCTCACTCAGCATCAATTCACATAAGCCTCTCCATGTAAATATGAAGTCCATCTGCTCCTCTTTTTTCCTGTGTCTCTCTTGTGTTTCATAATTGGAGGTCGAATTTTCCATTGAGCTCTGGATTTTTCATCAGAGAGATCTGGAAATCCATTATATTATTGAATGACCATCTCCTTGCCTGGAAGAATATGTTCATTTTTGCTGGATATGTGATCCTTGGTTGTAACCTGCACTCTTTTGCCTTGTGAAAAATCATATTCCAGTTCCTCCAATCTTTCAGTGTAGAAGCTTTTTTTTTTTGGTCATGAACTCTTGCCTTATCCACAAATCTGACAGGCACATTTTCCATGTTTTCCTAATTTACTAATAATGCTACTCTTTAGGTATAAATAATTTATCCATTTTGATTTTTTCTTGCTAAATGATGTGAGATGTTGGTTTATACCTGGTTTCTTCCAAATTATTTTCCAGTTTTCCCACCAAATTTTCTTAAGTTGTGTTTACTCCAAAAGTTTAGATCTTTAGATTCATCAAACACTAGATTACTCTGATCATTTCCTATTATATATTATATACCCATTACATTACACTGACCCACCTCTCTATTTCTTAGCCATTTCTACTTTTTGCTTATGGTGTTTGCCTATTTCCTCATTATTATACTTGAGTTCTCCGGCTGGAACATAAGGGGCACTGACCCCAAGTTCTTGTGCTGAAGGCCAGGGACCTGGTCACTAACGGACTGTGTGCTAGGGCTTCAGGTGGTGACAGCTGGAGGCTGTAGGTGTCTAGCAGTTTGCCTCATTCTCAGCTGGGGTCAGCAACACTGAAGATCTCAGGGTAGGGATTGGAAGTCTGGTCCCTAGAGGACCCCTGCTCACTTAGGCAAAGGACCTTGGATTATAATGAAGGATCAACTACACAGTGAAATTAAGCATAATCTTTCAGGAGGGTATTCAACAAAATAGGAAACTTCCAAACCTTGCTAATGAAAAGACTAGAACTTGAAAGAAAATTTGATCTTCAAATACAAGACTCAAGAAAGGTATAAGAACATAAACAGGAAAGAAAAAGAAAAAAAAACTTGTTATTCAATACAGTTAAATTATTTACATTCCTACAAGGGAAGATGATATTTGTAATTCTTGAGAATTGTATCTTTATTATGACATTTAGAAGTGGTATACATAGACAGAAGGGGGTATGGATGTAATTTGACTTTGATATGATGACAATAAATCTAAGTGGTGGAAAGATATTGTATGGGGAGAAGAGAAAAGGAGGAAACAGAAAATGGTAAATTATATTGCATGAAGAGATGCAAAGATCTATTACAATAGAAGGAAAGAAGGGAGGATGATAAGCATTGTTTGGCCTTAACTCTCATCAGATTTGGTCAAAAGAGGGAAATAATATAATCAGATATAGAAATATAACTTACCCTATAGGAAGGAGTAGGGGAAAGGGGAAAGAAAAGGGAGAGGGAAGATAGAAGGGAGAGAAGAAGTAGTAAGAGAAAAAGGGAAGAAGGTGGGTCATAGAAGGGAGGACAGGTTGCAGGAGGCAATATTCAAAGCAAAACTCTAGTCAGAAGGGAAATAGAAAAAGGGGAGAGAAAAGCATAAATGAGAGGTAGGATGGGGAGGAAAAAAAAGAGCAATCATAACTGTGAATCTGAATGAGATGAACTCTCCCAAAAAAATGGAAGCAGGTAGCAGAGTGGATTAAAAACCACAATCCCACAATATATTGTTTACAAGAAACACATTTGAAACAGAAGGATACACATGGAGTAATGATAAAAGACTGGAGCGGAATATATTATGAGTCAGCTGAAATTTAAAAAAAAGCAGAGGTAACAATTCTAATCTTAGATAAAGTAAAAGGAAAAATAGATCTAATTAAAAGAGATAAGGAAGGACACTATATCCCGCTAATAGGCATCATTGACAATGAAGTGATATTATTACTTATCATCTATGCACCAAATGGTATCGCATTCAAATTCTTAGAGAAGTTAAGGGAGTTAAAGGTAGAAATACACAACAAAACTATACTAGTGGGGGACCTCAAACTCTCCCCCTGTCAGAACTAGATAAATCTAACCACAAAATAAACAAGAAATATGGTAAGGAGATAAATAGAATCTCAGAAAAGCCAGAAATAGTAGACAACTGGAGAAAACTGAATGGGGATAGAAAGAAATATACCATTTTCTCAGCAGTACATGGCACCTACACAAAAATTAACAGTGTATTAGGGTATAAATACCTCACAATCCATTGAAGAAAGGCAAAAATATTAAATGCCTCCTTTTCAGACCATGATGTAATAAAAATATATGTAACAATGAGCCATGGAAAGATAGACTGAAAATTAATTAGAAACAAAATCATGTAATCCTAAAAAATGAGTGGGTTAAACAACATATCATAGAAAGAATCACCAACTTCATCCAAGAGAATGACAATAATGAGACAACATACCAAATATTATGGGACTCATGAAAAGCAGTTATTAAAGGAAGCTTTATATCTTTAAATGCTTACATGAATAAAATGGAAAAAGATGAGAGATCAGTTAATTGGGCATGCAACTAAAAGAGCTAGAAAAAGAACAAATTAAAAATCCCCTATCAATTACCAAAGAAATTCCACAAATCAAAGTCTATATTGATAAAAATTGAAATTAAGAAGACTACTGAGCAAGTAAATAAAACTAAGAACTGGTTTTATGAAAAAAATATTGATAAACCTTTGATGAATTTGATTTTAAAAAATAAAGGAAGAAGAAAACCAAATTAGCCATATCAAAAATGGAAAGGATGAATTCACTACCAATGAAGAGAAACTTAAAACAACAGGGGCTATTTTGTTCAACTGAATGCCAATAAATTTGACAATCTTAGTGAGATGGACGAATACTTACAAATATATAAATTGCCTATGTTAACAGAAAAAGTAAAATATTAACCCCATTTCAGAAAAAAAAAATTGAATGTCATCCATGAAACCTCTAAGAAAATAATCTCCAGGATCAGAAGGATTTACAAATGAATTCTATTAAACATTTAAAGAACAACTATTTCCAATACTACATGAAGCATTTGGGAAAATAGTCAAAGGAGTGCTTTTTATGATACAAGTATAATGTTGATACCTAAACTGGGAAGAGTCAAAACAGAGAAAGAAAATTACATACCAATTTCCCTAATAAATATAGAGGCAAAAATTGAAATAAAATATCAGCAAAAAGATTACAGCAACACATCTCAAGGATAATATATAATTATTATGTAGGATTTATATCAGGAATGCAGGACTGTTTCAATATTAGGAAAATTATCAGCATAATTGACCATTTCAACAACAAAAGTAACAGAAATCATGTGATTATCTCAATAGATATAGTAAAAAAAAAAGCTTTTGAAAAAATATAACATCCATTCCTATTAAAAACGCTAGAGAGCATAGGAATACATGGAGTCTTCCTTAAAATGATAGGTAGTACCTATCTAAAACTATTAGCAAGCATTAATGCCATGGAAATAAGCTAGACACATTTCAAATAATATCAGGGGTGAAACAAAGATGTTCATTATCACCACTGTTATTCAATATGTACTAGGAATGTTAGCTTTAGTAACAAGAGAATAAAAAATTTGAAGGAATTAGAATAGGCATAGAAAAAAAAACTAAGTTATCACTTTTTGCAGATGATATGAAGGTAGACTTAGAGAATCCTAGAGAATCAAGTGAAAAACTACTTGGAAAGATAAACAACTTCAGTAAGGTTACAATATATAAAATAAGTCCACATAAATCATTGGCATTTCTATGTATTACTAAAAAAAAGCCCAGCAGAAAGAGATACATTCCATTTAAAAATAACAGTAGGCAATGTATAAAATATTTGGGAGTCTTCCTGCCAAAGCAAACCTATGAACTATATAACAAAATTACAAAACACTTTTCACAGAAATAAAGTCAGATTTAAATAATTGGGAAAAAAAAGCATTAGTTGCTCATGGGCAGGCCAAGCTAATATAATCAAAATGAAAATTCCACCTAAATTAATTTGCTTATTCAATATCATACCATTCAAACTGCCAACAAAATATTATATGGTAATAGGAAAAATAATAACAATTTCAGAGATAGAGGACATTACAAAATGCAAAATGGATGGTTTTTATATAAAATTGAAAAGTTTTTGCACAAACAAAACCAAACAATGAAGATTAGAAGGAAAGCAGAAAACTGGAAAACATTTTTTTTACAGTCAGTGTCTCTGATAAATGCCTTATTTCTAAATATATATAGAAGAACTGAGTCAAATCTTTAGGAATACAAGTCATTTCCCAATTGATAAATGTCCAAATGATATTAAGGCAGTTTTCAGATGAAGAAATTAAAACTATCTATAGTAATATGAAAAAAATACTCTAAATTACTATTGATAACAGAAATGAAAATGAAAACAACTTCCAGGTACCACAGCACACCTCTCAGATTGGCTAATGTGAAAAAACAAGAAAAAATGATAAATGTTGAAGATGTAGGAAAATTGGAACAGTAATGCATTTTTGGTGGAGTTGTGAACTGATCCAACTATTCTGGAGAGTAATTTGGAACTATGCAAAAAGGGTTGTAAAACTATGCATACAGTTTGACCCAGCAATACCACTTATAGGTCTGTATCCCAAGGAGATCATAAGAATGGGAAAATTACCTACATGTACAAAAGATTTACAGTAGCTCTTTTTGTGGTGGCAAACAATTGGAAAATGAGGGGATACCTATCAATTGGGGAATGACTGAAAAAGTTGTGTTATATGCATAGAATGGAATACTATTGTGCTATAAGAAATGATGAGCAGGTGGACTTCAGAAAAACCTGGAAAGACTTATACCAACTGATGCTGAGTGAAGTGAGCAGAGCTATGAGAACATTGTATATAGTAACAGCCACATTGTGCAATGACTAACTTTCATAGATTTGGCTTTTCTCAGAAATGCAAGTAGCTAAGTCACCTCCAAAAGACTCATGATGAAAAATGACATCCACATGTTGTTTTCTTTTGTTTCTTCTTTTTCATGGTTCTTCCCATTGGTTCTAATACTTCTTTTCAACATGACAATTGTGAAAATATGTTTAATATGAAAAAAATAATTACCACTTTGTGATATAGTTAGAAATCTGGTATTGCAGTCCTATCTTCCTTCTATCTCTTAAAAAAATGATGTCCTTTATATTCTTGAACTTCTGTTCATCTAGATGAATTTTGTCATCATATTTTCTAGCTTTATAAAAATAATTCTTTGTTAATTTGATTTGTATGGCACTGAATATGTCAGTTAGCTTAGATAGAATTTTTATTATTTATTATAATGGCTCATTCTACCAGTTAGCAATTAATATATCTAAAAGTGTTTAAATCTGTCTTTATTCATGAGAAAAGTATTTTGTAGATATGTTCACATAGTCCCTAGGTTTGTTTTGTCAAATAGACTCCCCAATATTTTATACTGTCTGCAGTTATTTTAAATGAGATTTATCTTTCTCTTGCTGCTGTGTTTTGTTGGTGCACAGAGAAATGCTGATGATTTATGTTGGTTTATTTTATATCCTGCAACTTTTAGCTTGTCCAAGAATTCTTGTTACATTGTGCCTAATGCACATTTTTCTTGGAACCAGGAGAGGGCACAGGGATTGGATTTTCCAAAGAGTCTGGTCCTGCATCCATTGCTAGCAAAGGAGTCCCCTGTAATTTCTTTCTGATCTGTTGCCATGTTCCTTTACTGTCTCTGACCCAAGGGCTCCCAAAGCTTTTGATGTGTCTGTTACCACCACCTACTCCCACCACTGATGTTGCTAGCCTCCATTTCCATGCCACAAGTCCAGTTTCCAACTTTTTAATTTGTTTTGGGCTGGATGAATGCCTTGCTCTGACCTTTTGTTGTCTGTGCTACTCCTGAATTTAATTTGAAGCATTACTTTAAAGTTGTTTGGAGGGGAATTTTGGGACCACTCAGCTTATTGCTTCCTTCACTCTACCACCTTGGCTATGGGCCCAGAAGTCTAGTAGATAATATTCAAAACTACATAAAGTTATTCATTTTAAATTATTTGCAGAATACTTATAGAAAAGTAGTTATTTTATTGTGCGTTCTAACTGGGTAGAATGGTAACATGTGAAAGTATGGATTAAGTAATATAACATCATTCAATTAGCAATGATGATTTCCTTATGGGTAACATGGGGGATTTTGATTTCTATTTTTCCTCCTAATTCCAAATCATTTGTTACTGTAGTTACTGATTTAGTCCTCATAATTGAAAGGATCTGATGTTCAGTAATGTAGTATGGGTATCGTTAAGAGAGATCTTTTGTAGTACAGTCAAGGTAATGAGAATAGACATTTGATATTGACATGTAAATTAATACTCCAATTATCCTTAGGCTTTAGTCCCTATCTCAAAGAACAAATATAGGCACTTGTGATATGGGCATTTTGATAGATTTGTGGTGATGAACTCTTTGATTAAAGGAGCGTATGCTAAGACCTTTGAATATATTTTTCCTTTTGGGTAGTTTTATTCTTGTATATTTCTTGAAATAATCATTATTGTCATTTGATGTCTCAAAATTCTCAGGGTTTTTAAGTTATAATACCTGAAAACTGCTTGAAAACTTTGGGAATATTATACATATCAAATGCATCGTGATCATTAATTTCAGAATATGATAAAAGGTGTAATTTAGCCTTATTTCCAGCTTTAAGGTGGACAAAAGTGAATAATGAAACATAATTACCTCCAGTGCTCAAGTCATATGTACCAAGTAAAGCATGCTTACTCTCAGATTAGACTGCCTTCATAAAGCAGACTAGGCAAATTTGGACATCATTATACGAGAAAATGTTTCTAAGGATAACGAAACCACTAAATTTTCATCTGTGTGTCTGTCTGTCTATCTATCTATCTATCTATCTATCTATTTATGTTTGTATATATACATTATGCCATATCTTTATCTGTTTATCCCTGAAAAGTCCCTTCAAAATGTTGATATTTCTCTCTGGGGTAGTTAAATATTGACACATTAACTATCTTCTTGTCATCATTCTCTTCTTTTTCCCATGAAAACATACAATTTATTAAAAATAATTGCTACATAATGAGAAAGAATCCTTAACAATATTCATACAAATTATTTTTTATGTGTTGTTCAGTTGTTTCAGTAATATTTGACTCTTTGTGACCATATTTGTGATTTGCTTGACAAAGATACTGGGGTGGTTTTCCATTTTCTTCTCAACTCATTATTCAGATGAGGAAACTAAGACAAACAGGGTGAAGTGACTTGCCTGTGTTCACATATCTAGTAAATGTATGAGGCTACATTTAAACTCAGGAAGATGAGCCTTCCTGACTACAGGCCTGGAACTCTAATTATCTGTACCATCTCTTCCCTTGTTCATAAAGATATGAGGTACAGAAGAGCCAAGATGGTGGCATAGAAACAGGAAGACTCCCTACACTCCCCCCATAACCACCTCAAATACCTATAAAAATGACTCTAAACAAACTTTAGAGCTATAGAACCCAGAAAGTGACAAAGAGGAGCAAACATCCCCCTGAAGGCAGACCAGCAGGAAGGGCCCATTGCAGCATTCTGGGAGAAGAGATCAGCCCCATGTGAGGCCACAGTTTAGCCCCAGGGCAGCCATTACCAGCCATGGCTGGAGGGACTTCTGGAGAGTGGATCACCAGCAACTGGGGTGTTTTCTAGAATTATCAACCCATAAATGCCAAAGACAAAGTGAGAGGTCAGTGGACTTTGGGAACGGGGCATCCAGGGGTTTGGTCCAGGTTCTGCGCCCCAGAAGGAATAGTGTATGAGGTGTGGTGGCCACCACCACATGTCTGCTTCAGAGGTTCTGGCCTGCAGATTGTAGGGGGACCAAGCAACCATTCTGAGCGATAATCACTCTTTCTTTAACCAGCTTGGATCTGGATTTCTCTCCAGGGTGGAGGTCCAGGGGTGGGTTACCAGGGGCCAGAGCCAATGGAGGCTTCAGAGAGGGCACCCAACTCATAGCTCCAGCAGCTGTGAAAACCCCAGCAATTTGGGGCAAATCTCTCTTCTCTGGAAGCAGAGTTCTATTGTGGCAAAAACCTCAAAAGTAAAGAAATTGAGTGGCAACATGAGCAAGCAAAGAAGCAAAGCAAACACATCAATCTGACTTTGGATTCCTTTTTTGGGGACAAAAATGATGAGAACAAGGAACAAAAGGATGAAAAAAAGTCAGAACTCCTGCATCAAAAGCTTCCAAGAAAAACATGAAGTGGTTATAGGCTATAGAAGAGCTTAAAAAGGATTTTGAAAAACTAATAAGAGAAGTGGGGGGAAAATTGGGAAAAGAAATGAGAATGATTAAAAAAAATTAGGAAAAGAGGGACAACAACCTGACTGAAGAAAATAACACCTTAAAAATAGACTCACTTAAATGGCGAAAGAGGCTCAAAAAGCCCATGAGGAGAAGAATGCCTTAAAAAACCAAATTTGCCAGTTAGAAAAAAAAGCTCATTGAAGAGAATAATTCCTTCAGAATTAGATATAAGCAAATGGAAGCTAGTGAATTTATGAGAAATCAAGATACTATAAAACAGATCCAAATGAATAAACAAATGGAAGACAATGTGAAATATCTCATTGGAAAAACCACTAACCTGGAAAATAGATCGAGGAGAAATCATTTAAAAATTATTGGACTACCTGAAAGCCATGATCAAAAAAGGAACCTAGATATCATACTTCAAGAAATTATCAGTCAAGATGCCGGAGTAGAAACAGAACCTCCCCATGGCTCTGGCTCTCACTACCTCCAATCCATGTAAAAGGGGACTCTGAACAAACTTTAGAGCTACAGAACCCATAAAATGACACAGAGAAGCTAACCTCCCACCGAGGACAGCCCAGGAGGCCAGCAGTAAGTGGACAGCACAGTGCTCTGGGAGCCAACCCCAGCCACACTCAGAGGTTTTAGCATCAGGGCAGGCCAGACCAGCTGCCAGCTAGAGGGAATCCAGATCACCAGCAGCTGTGGTGATCCAGAATTATCAACATATAGATGCTAAGGACAAAGTGAGAGGTAAGGGAAGTATGGATTTTGGGACCAGTAGTTGGGAGTGGGTTGGCTTTTGCCCCCAGGGTGAGAAGCCTCTGAAGGCTGCAGTTCAACCGCCGCCACATGGCAGCTTCAACTCTTGGCCTGCAGAGTGTAGGGGGACCAAGTGACCAGTCTGAGGAGTAATCGCTCTTGCATTAACCTATTTGGATCTGGATTGCGCACTAGGGTGGAGGTGCTGGGGTGTGCGACCAGTTTGCCAGAGTGTGTGGAGGCTTGCAAGAGGGCACCCAACTAATACCTCTGACAGCTGAGAAACCGCAGCATATGGTATGAAGCTTCCCTCTCTGGTAGCAGAGTCCTACTGGCAAAAAGCCCAAAATGCAAGTAATTGAGTGGCAACATGACCAGGCAAAGGAAGCAAAGCAAACAGAAGAATCCAACATTATCCTATTTTGGGGACAAAAATATCAAAGCATTGAACAGGAGGAAGACAGTGAAGTCAGAACTCTTGTACCAAAAACTTCAAAGGAAAATACAAACTGGTTACAGGTCATAGAGGACCTTAAGAAGAAGATAAGAGAAGTGGATGAAAAATTTGGAAGAGAAATGAGAATGATGCAAGAAAATTATGAAATGAGCATCAACAGCCTAACTGAGGAAAATACCACCTTAAAAATAGACTAACTCAATTGGCAAAAGAGGCTCAAAAAGGCAATGAGAAGATTGCCTTAAAAAGCCAAATTTGCCAGATGGAAAAAGAATCTCAACATCTCACTGAGGAGAATCATTCCTTAAGAATTAGATTGGAGCAAATGGACACTAGTGACATTATGAGAAATCACGATGCTGTTAAACAGATCCAAACAAATGAAAAAATAGAAGGCAATATGAAATATTTCATTGGAAAAACCACTGACCTGGAAAATAGATTCAGGACAGATAATTTAAAAATTACTGGACTACCTGAAAGGCATGATCAAAGAAAGAACCTAGAAGTCATTCTCCAAGAAATTCTCAAGGAAAACTTCCCTGATGTTTTAGAACGAGAGGGGAAATAGAGGTTGAAAGAATCCACTGATCACCTCCTGAAAAAGATCTCCAAAAGAAAACTCCTAGGAATATGATTGCCAGGTTCTGAAATTTCCCAAATCAAGGAGAGAATATTACAAGAAGCCAGGAAGAAACAATTTGAATATTATGGAAGCACAATCAGGATAACTCAGCATCTGGCAGCTTCTACATTATGCAATTGAAGGGCTTGGAATATGATATTCTGGAGGTCAAAGGACCTACCCAGCAAAACTGACTATCATGTTTCATGGAAAAATATGGTCATTCAGTGGAATAGAGAACTTTCTAGCATTCTTGATGAAAAAACCAGAGTTGAATAGAAAATATGACATTCAGATACAAGAAGCAAGAGAAGCATGAGAAGGTAAACAGGGAAAATAAATCATAAGAAACTTATCAAAATTGAAGTATTAACATTACTACATGGAAAAATGATAATCGTAACTGATGAAACTTTTCTCACTATGAAATAAGATGGGGAGAGACAGAATGGGGTAAACAATCTTATATAGAAGAGGCAAGGGAAATGGTTACAATGGAGGGGAAGAATAGGGAGGCAAAAGGGAATGGATCAAAATTATTCCCATTGATTTTGGCTCGGGGAGGGAGTTAAATACACACTAAATAGGGTATCTCAACCTTCAGGAGAGTGGGGGGGGATGAGTGGGGGCTTGATGAAAGGGCGGGTAGGCTGGTGGGGAGGGAAATTGGAAGCACCCACTTCTGAAAAGTGACAGGGTCAAAATAGAGCATAGAACAAGTAGGGAGTGGAATAGGAGAGAGGAATATATAGTCAGTCTTTTACAATATATCTACTATGGTAATAATTTGCATTAGCTACACATGTGCAACCTATACTGAACTGCTTATCTTCCCATTAAGGGTGGGTCACAAGGGAGATATGGGATGAATCTGGAATTCAAAGGTTTAAAATAAAATTATATATACATATACATATATATACACTATTATTAATACTATTTTACATGTAATTGGGAAATAATATATACAGGCACTGGGACATAGAGATCCATAATGCCTACTGAAAATGTCAAAGGGGGTATGGGAGAAAGCAGATTGGAGGAGAGGATATCCTGTGGGACTGCTATTTTGGGGCAGTTGGTAGGGGAAAAACAGGGAGAACATTTCTAACTCAAAATCTGGTGGAACTGAATGATGTAAATCAAAAGTTAATAAAGCATTTGAAAAATGAAAAAAAAATAAAAGAAGTACAATTAAGTAAAACAAGTCAAAAAATGTAATTCTCAAGGAAAACTGTACTGATGTCTTAGAACCAGAGGGCAAAATAGAGGTTGAAAGTCTCCACCAATCACCTCTTGAAAAAGATTCAAAATAGAAAACTCCTAATATTATAGCCAGGTTCCAGAGTTTCCAGATCAAAGAGAAAATATTACAAACAGCCAAGAAAAAACACTTTGAATTCTGTGGAAACACAATGAGGATAACACAGGATCTGGCAGCTTCTACCTTGAGAGATCAAAGGGCTTGAAATATGGTATTACAGAGGTTAAAGGAGCTGGGATTAAAACCAAGAACCACCTACCCAGCAAAAGTGAATATCATATTTTAGGGGAAAATATGATCATTCAGTGGAACAGAGGACTTTCAAGCATTCTTGATGAAAAAACCAGAGTTGAATAAAACATTTGATATTCAGATACAAGAAACAAGAGAAGCATGAGAAGGTAAACAGGGAAAAGAAATCATAATGAACTTATCAAAGTTTAACTATTTACATTCCTACATGGAAAAACAATAATTGTAACTTATGAAACTTTGCTCAGTATGAGAATAGTTGAAGGGAATATAAATGTGTTTATATTTGTGTGTTTGTGTGTGTGTACATACATTCATATGTCTGTATAGGATGGTATATTGATGGCTAGGTGGCTCAGTGAATAGAATACTGGCCCTAGAGTAAGGAGGACCTGGGTTTGGATCCGGCCTCAGATACTTAACACACAAAAAAACAAACTAGCCATATGACCCTGGAAAAGTCACTTAACCCCAATTACCCTCCAAAAAGCAAAATATATATATAAGGTTATATGGGCATATGAATACCTCTGTCAGTGTGTGTATATATGTGTATAGGTATACATAGACAGAGGGCACAGGACCAGTTGCATGGGAAGGGATGATACTTAAAAGGTGAATCTGAGAGGTGAGAGAGGAATATAATGAGAAGGGGAGAGACAGAATGGGGTAAAATATTCCATATAGAAGAGGCAAAGGAAAACTTTTACAATGGAGGAGAAGATGGCTTAGGGTGGGAATGACATACACAAAATAGGGTATCTCACCCTACAGGAGAGTAGGGGAGAAAGTGGTAGAAGGGGGGATGATGGAGGGCAGAGCATGTTGGGGGGCAAGGAATTTGGAAGTACATACTTTTGAAAAGGGACAGAGTCAAAGTAGAGAATAGAAAAAGTGGGGGGCAGGATATGATGGAGGGAAATATAATCAGTCTTTTACAATATATCCAATATGGAAATGTTTTGGGTGGTTACACATGTACAACCTATATTGAACTCCTTGCCTTCCCAGTAAGGATGGGTGATGACGGAAGAAGGGAAAGAATCTGGAATCTAAAATTTTAAAATAAAATACTTAAAACAAACACAAATATACATATATACACATGCAACTGGGAAATACGATATACAGGCATTGGGGTATAGAGATCCATGTTGCCCTACTGGAAAGTCTGAGGGGAATGGGGGAGGACATAGGAGAGGGTAGATTGGGGAAGGGCATATACAATGGGATTGCTGTTTTGGGGTAGGGGAAAGACAGGGAGAAAATTTGTAACTCAGAATCTTATGGAATTAAAAAAACAGATATGGAGTACAATTTTTTCTGCCTTTGAATTTATTCATTTATTTTAGTATTCAGTCTTCACTTCCACAAGATTCTTAGTTCCAAATTTTCTCCCCATCTCTCCCCTCCACCCACCCCATGATAGCATGCTTTGTGATTATTCCTTCCCCCAGTCTGTAATTCCTTCTATAGCCCCTCCTTTCACTTATTCCCTTCCTCTTGTATTTCCTGTAGGGCAAGATAGATTGCAAGATATGCATTGCCTGTATCTTTTCCCAGTTGAATGCAAAAACAATTTTTAACATTCATTTTTTTTTAATTTTGACTTCCAAATTATCTCCCTTCCTCCATCCCCACCAGCCTCATTGAGAGGGCAAGCAATTCTATATATACTTTAAACATGGATAGTCACGTAAAACACTTCTATAATAGTCATGTTGTGAAAGACTATCTTTCCCTTCATCCTATCTTCTCCCCCCAGTTTATTATATTCTTTTCAAAAGTGTTTCCTTCTGATTACCCCTACTCCAGTCTGCTCTCCCTTCTATTATTTCCACCTCTCTTATTCACATCCACCCTACTTTCCTGTAGGGTAAGATAGATTTCCATACCCAGTTAAATGTGCATATTATTCCCTCCTTAAGCCAATTCTTATGAGAGTAAGATTCACTCATTCCCTCTCACCTCACCCTCTTCTCCTCCACTTTAAAAGTTTTTTTCTTCCATCTTTTATCTGAGAAAATTTACTTCATTCTACTTCTCTTTTTCCTCATCTGCCAATACACTCCTTTCTTCCCAATTAATTTTAATTTTTAGATATTATCCCTTCATATTCAACTCACCCTGTGCCTTCTTTCTATAGTTATTCCCTCCAAATAACCCAATACTGAGACAGGTCTCATGAGTTACAAATATCTTATTTCTATGTAGGAGTGTAAGCAGTTCAACTTTAATAAGTCCTTTATGATTTCTCTTTCCTGTTTACATTTTCATGCTTGTCTCAAGTTTTCTTTTTAAAAGTCATCTTTTCTATTTAGCTCTGGCTTCTCAAGGAGACTTGAAAGTCTCACTATTTCATTGAATATAGTTTTTCCCTGCATTGATTATGTTGTTTTTTTTTTTTGCTGTTTTGCTGGATAGGTGATTCTTGGTTTCAGTCCTACCTCCTTTGACCTCCAGAATATCATATTCCATGACCCTGTGTTCCTTAATGTAGAAGGTGTTAAATCTCATATTATCCTGATTGTGTTTCAGCAGTGTTGGAATTGTTTCTTTTTGGATGTTTGATATATGTTTCACCTTGACCAGGGAACTCTGGAATTTGACTACAGTATTCCTAGGAGTTTTCCTTTTGTGGATCTCTTTCATGAGGTGATCAGTGGATTTTTTTTCAATTTCTATTTTATTGTCTGGTTCTATACTACCAGGAAAGTTTTCCTTGATATTTTCTTGAAAGATGCTACCTAAGACTCTGTTATTTTATCATGGATTTCAAGTAGTCCAGTAATTTTAAAACTATCACTCCCAGATCTATTTTTAAGGTCATCTGTTTTTCAAATGAGATATTTCACATTGTATTCTATTTTTTTGTTATTTTGGTTTTGTTTTGTAGTTTCTTAATTTCTCATAGAGACATTAGCTTCCATCTGTTCCATTCTAATTTTTAAAACATTATGTTCTCCAGTGATATTTTGAACCTTCTTTTCCATTTGGACAGTTCTACTTTGTAAGGCATACTTCTCCTCCTTGGCTTTTTGGATGTCTTTTGCCTTTTGGGTTAGTCTATTTTTTAAGGTGTTATTTTCTTCAGTACTTTTTAAATTCTCCTTTAGCAAGCTGTTGACTCATGTTTCTTGAATTTCCTGCATCACTCTCATTTCTCTCCCCAATTTTTTCTCTACTTCTCTTACTTGATTTTCAAAATCCTTTGTGAGCTCTTTCATGGTCTGGAACCAATTCATATTTTTCTTGGAAGTTTTGGATGTAAGAGCTTTGATTTGCTTTCTTCTTCTGATTATATGTTTTGTTCTTTTTTGCTACCAAAGTAAGATTCTACAGTCTGAGGCTTTCCACATTTTCCCATCCAGTTACTTGACTTTTTAACTCTTTGTTATGGTAGAACTCTGCCTCTAGTGTGGAAGGCATATTGTCCCAAACTTCAGGGGTTTTGTGCAGCTGTTTTCTGAGATACTTCTAGAGGCCTGTAAGTTTTCTTCTCTTCCAAGATGGTATGATCCAAGGAGAAGCGTTTACTCCTCTCCTGTCCTGTGGTCTGGTCTATGGATAATCACAAGCACTCTTTTCTTCCCTGGAACTGTGAGGATGGGTTCCATCTCCACTGCTGCCACTAGCTCTGCTATGCCAGTGTTTGTCCTCCCCCAAGGACTGCCACCCAGGACTGTGACCTGGATCCACATATGAGCAAAGTAACCCTATCCTGCCTCAGTTCCAGCAAATACATTCCTGTAATCTTCTGACCAGTTGTTGAATCCCCTTCCATTTGTGGGTTGAAAGCTATGAAAGCAACTGCTGTCACCAGATTCTCCACCCAGGGCCCTTGCCAGAGCCAAGGCTGGTCTGCCCTCCTCTCTCACCCAGGTTCAACAGACCTTTCCCACTGACCTTCTAATTTATCCTTGCCACTTTTGGGCTGAGAAGTCTGGAAATTGCCTCATCTCCCAGTGATTCAGCCCCCTGTAACCTGCTCCAGATTTTCTAGAGCCTTGTCTGTGCTAGTATAGCCCACTCTTCAACTGCGCTCTTCTCCCAGCCTAGTGCAACAGACCTCTCGATTGACTATCCAGGTTGTCTTAGCCAGGAAAATTGTTTCACTTTGTCTTTCTGTGGGTTCTGCTGCTCTAAATTTGTTTAGAGTCAATTTTTACAGATATTTGATTAGGTTTGAGAGAAAGATCCTTTCTTTTTTCCCCCTTTCAATCATTACTCTTATCCACCTAATGTTAAGGACATTAAATATATACTAAATGCATGATATGCATCCTATTAGGGATTCAATCAATATAGTGGAAAAGAAGCTGATTTAAAACTTTCTGATATAAAACAGAAAGGTATCGGTGAATTAATAAAATTTAAGCACCTGCTTTGTGCCAGACATTATGCTAGAGATACAAAAAACACCAAAACAAATATAATAGTTTTTCATCTTACGAATATTATATTCTACTGGGTAAGAAAGAGTTATACATATAGATATAATCAAATAAAATACAAGGGAATTTGTAAGGGGAATACCATAAAAAGTGGGACCATCAAGAAAGGCTCCATATAGAAGGTAGTGCTTGAGCTAAATATTGAAGGAAACATTTCTTAATTCACAATTAATTTATTTATTTTTCACTTCCAATATTCATTTCCACAAGATTTTGAGTTCCAAATTTTCTCCTCATCTCTCCCCTACCTTCCACCTCAATATGGCAGGTTTACCAAATACTCTCTGTCTTCTTGTAACTTCTGCTTGTAACTTTTTTGTATTCTCTGAAGTAGGGGGTGCTGAACATTTTCCCCTGAACTAGGTAAATGACATATGTTTGATTAAAGCAAGATTATTAACCCATTTTGAGCTTCTTTTCTTTAAAACAGAAGATCTAGGAACCTCCGTTGGCAGCCACCCTGGAGATGCTAGGGTGCTTGCTGCTACATACATGTAAACAAATATACATATACCCACACCTATACATATATATGTGTACATATGTATATACATATATGTATATATATATGCAGAGAGAGACATATACATATACACACATACATATTCCCTTCAACTATCCTCGTACTGAGAAAAGTCTCATAAATTTCAAATATTGTTTTTACATATGGGAATGTAAACACTTCAATTTAATAAGTTCTGATGGAAACATTTTAAGTAGAACAAGAGGTTTGTGTGTTCATTAACTGTGGTGTCAGATGCAAATCAAACGAGGGGCCACTAAACTGTAGAGAAGGACCCTTAAGGGCTGCACATTGACTTAAAAATATACATTTCTCTCTATTTCATTTTTATTGATTAAAAATGATATAACATTAAAATCGATCAAACCAGATTTTAACTTCATTTGTGTTGCAATTGATAGTTTTGGGGCAACATTTTTACGACCTATACTTGATAGACATTGGGGACAGCTACTACAAAAATAGCCTTAAAAGATAGATAGGAAATTTAGAGCCTGAAGTTCTTTTGTAATACTCAAAGATGACATAGATATATAAATAGATGAATTGACAATTACATACATGACTAAGAATCAATAAATACATACTCTTGAATTGGGATAAGATCTTACCACTATTTTATATAGGAATATTTAATTTGTGTTCTTTTCAAATTTTCTCTTTAATGAAACTTTTGGACTTCTAATAATTAAAGAAAACCACACTTCCAGTCTAGACTTGACTATAAAGTAATTACAAATTCATTATTCTTGAGAACATTATAGTCAAGTTTCAGTGCATTGTATACTGAAGGTTCACAGAATGTAAGAGAAAAAAAGTAATCTACTTATAGCAAAGGAGCCCCTGTGATCCAGTTCTAGCTGTCCCTGGAAAGTCATTTAATATTTTTAACCTCAGTTTTCTCATCTGTAATCTATATTAGTATTTTTATTATCTCATGAATATCGATACATATAGGTCCCAAATAGAGAAAAAAAATTATTCCCCTGAAGTCATCTATGTGATCAGGTAAATAGAACATTGAGCCTAAAGGAAGTCCAGAGTTTAAATGTGACCTCACACACTTCCTAGCTGTGAGACCTTGGTTCAGTCATAAAACTCTGTGTTTAACCATTTTTAAAATGAGAATATTCATACTACCTACCAAACTAGGTTTGTTATAGTCAATAAATGAGGTCATAATTGTAGGGAACAGGACACAGTGCCTGGAACATAATGATTGCTATATAAATATCACTATTATTGCTACTGTTATTATAATTCATACTATGTATTTCCATTGAACTGAATCCAATTACCATCTTTTACATAATTGTAATTTTAAATAGTGAGAATTCAAATAGTTGGAAGCACTTCAAAGGCTTCATTATTCATACTAGTTAGAACATGTTTAAATCCTTTCCTTCTGTACAAATCCCAGTGCAGTCATATCTTCTTATCATATGTAATTCATCTTGAGTATTTCAAACAGCTCTTCCACAAAGATAACAGTGGACATGGAGAAGACCTTCCTTTAGGGAATGTGTGCCAGGACAGTTTTCTGCTTACCCATATGCTTGCTACTTTTTTACTCTAGCTACGTGACCAGCCCACTTTCCTGTCTGTCTATAGACAATTTCATTGATTATATTCATTGCATTACTTATTGCTTAGATGTCATAATTAGAGATCAATGCATTTTTCCCTTGTTCTTTCCCCTGCTCAGCTTTGTTTCTTTGGATGTTTCAGTTTTCCAAAATTCATGATCATACCACATCACCAAGAGAATATACATATTCAAAAATATGGGCTTTTCTCATTTAAGAATATGATGACATCAGTTAAAGCATAGTATAGTGTCTCAGATGCAGTTTTCACATACTTTTTTTTTTTTGGCTTTTGGAGGGCAATTGGGGTTAAGTTACTTGCCCAAGGTTACCCAGCTAGTTTGTGTGTGTGTGTGTGTGTGTGTGTGTGTGTGTGTGTGTGTGTGTGTGGTGCATGTTAAGTGTCTGAGCCCGGAACTGAACTCGGGTCCTCCTGACTCTGGGGCCAGCACTATACTCACTTTGCCACATAGCCACCCCCTTCACACACTTTTAATTCTAAGCTTTTCTCATTGCCTATCTGAATTGACTATCCTAAATATATGGATTGGTCATCCAATAAGAAATTCTTATGCCTTCAGCTGTATGTGTGTGCATGTGTGTGTGTGCATGTGTATGTGTGTGTGTGTGTGTGTGTGAGAGAGAGAGAGAGAGAGAGAGAGGAAGATGAATGTATTGTTAAATCAGTCTCAAATATTCATTGATATAATTTTGGAGGTTTTCTAATATTTTAGACTTTATAATGATTTTTATTTCATTCATAAACAATAGCATCTAGAAGACTTTATCATATCTATGGAATTCTTACACTTCAACCCTCACCAAGACACTTTGTGTGACTATAGCAATCATCAATGAGTGTACATCAACCTTGGTTTTGGGAATCGAAGGATAACTGAGCAAAAATATTTTCTCTTACTTTTTTCCAGAAGTCTGTTAAATTTTTCCATAATCATGGGAGATACCTTGTTGGAGGAGAGACATTAAGGCCACATAATGCCTTATTGAGACAAAAACCATTGATGATGATGATGATGGTGATGGTAAACTAAACAGCATGATAACATGATACCTGAAGTTTTGGATAATCATTTGACAAATAGCATTTTCTTTGGGGGGAAAAACAACTCTGCAAAACACTGCCTATTACCTTCTCAATTTTGTTAAGGATGTCCTCACATGTGTGATCATCCTCAATGATTTTGTAAAGGTGAGAAAGTAAGTATATTCAATTGGATCAATTACTTCATTAGTTTAAGCATTCTGTTCAATGACAATAGATCACAGCTTATCTATGCCTGACAGTTTTAGGCACCACTCATCCATGTCCTCTCTACTTTGCAAGCAAAAGACCTGCTTCAATTTCTCTCAGCATCTCTCAGACATCAATGGGTTCTCCATTGTTTATCCTGGAGCTGAGCACATTCTGATTTACTCGAGGAAAAGGACATTGGATGTCAACTTTTATGGGGTTCCCCAGTGGAGTAAAGGGACAGATACTAGCTCTCTACAGCAACCAGTGGGGTCTCTCACAATGTTAAGGGAAAGTACATAACAATGGCAAAGAGTATATATGTCAATAGAAACTGTTCACATTCCACCTTCAGTGCATATTCTGTTTACATTGCCCACTCTCCAGGCATTGAAACATTTTATTAATTAAATATTGGCATAGGATTTATTGAAGTGTGACAGGGGGCTAAGGGATATAGATATATGTTGTCTGCTTATATATGTATGCATACAGATAAATGAATATGTATTTCTACATATCTACTTTTCTTTTTATAATGTTTTTATTAATTTTGAAATTAAATCCAAAAATATAAAAAAAAAGAATCTGTGTATGCAGCACATCATCAAAAAGAGGCTTCAATATAAAATCTTGAATTTTCATTTCACATTGTTTACTTTTTCTGGAAAAAAATTCAGCAAATAATACACATAATTTTAAAAAGTACTCTCCTCTTCTATGATTCCTTCTAAGTTTTCTTTTTTCTTCTGCTGTGCACTTTTTTTTACCCTCCCTCCCCATCCCAGCCTAGAGAAGGCTACCATAAGACACAAATATGTGTATCTGTATTTATGCATGTATGTATATGTAAAACCATACTGTATATGCTTCTATTTAGCAGTTCTTCCTCTGGAGGTGCATAGCATCTTCCTTCACAGATCATTTGTAGTTGATTTGAGTATTTATAATACTCAATATGATGTAGTAATTGAAAGTTGTTCTTAGTAAAATATTGCTATTGTATAACAACTATTGGTTCTGCTCTTTTTGCTCTTCATTATTTCATGCGAGGTCTTTTCATGCTTTTCTAAAATCAGCCAGCTCATAAATTCTTATACTACAGTAGTATTCCATCATATTCATATGCCACAATTTGTTTAGCCATTCCCCAATCAATGGGTATCCCTTAAATTTTCAGCTCTTTGTCACTGCAGATTGCTTCTATCAATATTTTATAATATAAAAATCCTTTCCATTTTTCCCCAATCACTTTGGGAAACAGATCTAATAGTAGTGTTGCTGGGTCAATGGGTAAAAGGAATTTAATAACAATGTGGGCATAAATCTAAATTGCTCTCCAAAATGGTAGGATCAGTTCATAGTTGAAATAAAGATGAATCAGTGTCTAAATTTTTCTTATCTCCTTCAACATTTGTTACTTTCCCTTTCTTTTATTTTAGCCAATCTGATAGGTATAAGATGATATATAAAAGTTGTTTTAATTTGTATTTATCTAATCAATAATGATTTAGGGCTTTTTTCATATGACTATATATAGTTTTGAGTTCAACTAAAAGCAACCTGTGTATATCCTCTGATGACTTATCAATTGGGGAATGACTTGTCTTCTGATGAATTTGACAATGTTCTTTATATGTTTGGGAAGGAGGCCTTTGTCTAAGAAATTAGGTATCAAGTTTTTCTCCCAATTTTGTGCTTTCCTTTTAATCATAATGTAAAGCCAAGCACTAACAGCTTTCCAGAGAACTGCTACTGTGAACAGCTTTAAGGTTCTGATTAAATAATGTAGTGAACTCTCTATTTATTTAGCAGTAAATTAAAGCAAAACATTCACAGAAACCAAAGTACAGCATTCACAATGTTATGACATAACAAGTCATCACTAAAGTGGCCACATAGGTTTCACTAAAGTGGCCACATAGTTTTAACCAAAGTACAGTCATTCAGTAAGTCCTTAACTGAATCATCCTTAAGGAGGCTTGCTTCCTTAATGAAAAAAAATATAAAAGTCAAAGTTCTCCACCCCTAGGTCACATTGTCATAATCTCTTAGTCAAAAAGTCTTCTTTCTTCTTAAATGGAGATTAGTTTCCAATCATCCTTAATGTAATCATCCTGAAGAGATAGAGGATACAGAGTGTAAATTCTCCCACCCCTAGGTTATATTAAATCATTATCTTCTCAGTTTGTATTAAATACCCAAGAAGAGGTCTTTTCATCTTGACTCAAGGATGGCTCTCAGCTTCCGTGGTTCATCTTCCATGGGTCCAGCTCCTATCTGAATCCACCCAACTGTCACCTGGGTCTAAAGACAGGCAACTCCCAACTCTTCATCCAGCTTCTTGTCCACTTCCTGATCCATACTGAAGGTCACAATTTCTGAATTTCTTCACAGTTTCTGTTCCTGGGAAGACAAAGCCACAATAATAACAATGCCACATTGCTGGCATCATCATCAATTCACTCTCTGCCTGTGAAATCAACACAGACCCAACAACAAGGTCTGAAAATTCAACACACATTAACAGCATAGTCCCAGGACCTCTGAAAATACCAGAAAGACCCTCCTCCAGGGTTTCTGTAAACATACCAAAAAAAATCCTCTTTCAGGGCTTCTGAACCAGCAGTAAGTTCCCAGGACTTCTGTGAAAACAGCACCGTCCTCTATCAGCAGATGAATCTGACAAAGTAACATCAAAACAGACAGAAAAAGTACCAGCACCACAGACATGCTTCCTGCCAGTTCTCCTCTCTTCTCATTCCTCAGTTCTTCTTGATTCTCAGTTCAGTTCTTAGTTCTACCAACAGAAGTTCTGCTCTCAATTCTCTCTCTAGCCTGGGCCACTCCTTATATATGATCATTAGCTCCTCTCTTCCCCATCACTTCTTGTTGTAGCAAGTTTCTCCTACTGTGGAATTCAGAAGTTCTACTTTTTTTTTTTTTAACAAAGGCTTGATATAATCAAGCAGAAAAAACAAGGTGCTAAGTACTTGTGTGTTTGCCATTACAAGGGGCAGAGAAGATCTTCAAATCCCCATTACCATTACACATGGATATGTTGTTTTTTATTTAAACAAAACCTTTTAAATTTAAAGTAATTGCAATTCATTTTATATCTTACAATGCTCATCTCTTATTTATTCACAAATTATTCTTGTATACATATGTCTTGAAAAGGTACCGTGTTACATATTCTTCTATTTTTTGTTATATCTGCCTTTATATCTAAATCATATATCTATTTAGGCCTTATGGTTTCAGATGTTGGTCTATGCCCAATTTCTGACAGACTGCTTTCCAGCTTTCATAATATTTTTTTTTTACCAAATCATGAATTCTCAACCAAATATTTATATCTTTAAAATGTCCAACACAAGGTTACTAATAATCATTTGTTATTTTGTATTCTGTGTCTTCTTTATTGACTGATCTAGCTTTCTATTTCTTAACCAGCACCAGATAGTTTTGATAATGCTTTATCGTATAGGTTAAACTCCGCTAAACCTCCTTCCTTTACATTTTTATTCCTTCCTCTGACATTCTTAACCTTTTGTCTTCTGAATGAATTTTGTTATCATTTTCTTTCTACCTAAGTAATTATTTTTTGTTATTTAATTAGGATGGCATTGAATAGATTAGTTCAGGAAAAATTATCATTTTAATTATATTGGTTCTGCCTATCCATGTAAAATTATTATTTCTCCAGATATTAACATCTGACTTAATTTGTATTAAAAAAAGTGTTTTATAATTATGTTTGTGTAGTTCCTAGTTTTCTTTTGACACTTCCAGATACTTTATATTGTCTCCAATTATTCTTACTGGGGTATCTCTATCTCTTCTTGCAGAATTTTGTTGATAATGCATTGAAATGCTGATGATTTATGTGCGTTTATTTTATATCCTTCTACTTTGCTAAAATTATTGCTTCCAGTATCTTTTTAGTTGAATGTTTAGGATTTTCCAAGTGTACTATCATATTATCTGCAAAAAGGATAGTTTTATTAACTCATTGCCCATTCTGATTCCTCCAATATCTTTTTCTTTTCTCATTGCTATTGCTAGCATTTCTAATACAATATTGGATATTATTGGCAACGATGAGAAACTGTTTTCACTTTTGATCTGATTAGGAAGACTTGTAGCTTATCCTTATTACAAATAATGCTTGCTGATGTTTTTAAGGAGATATTTCTTATGATTTGACAGGGGAAAAATCCCTTTGCACTTATGATTTCCAGTATTTTTAATAGTTATTAGTGTTGTATTTTACCTAAAAGATTTTTCTGCCTCTATTTTTATAATCATGATTCTGGTTACTTTTGTTTTTTGAAAGAATCAATTGTGTAAATGGTTTTCCTTATGTTAAACCATCTTTGCATTCCCAGTATAAGTCCCATTTGGTCACAATGTATAATCTTTGAATTCTATTTTTGTTGTCTTCTAGCTAATATTTTATTTAGGATTTTTGTATCAATACTTATTTATGAAATTGTTCTTTAATCTTTCTCTGTTTTTGCTATTCCTGGGGTAGGTATCATTGCCATATTTGTTTCATAAAAGGAGTTTGGTACAACTTCTTTGACTATTATTAAAGGTTTTTTTTTAATATAGGAATTATTGGATCTTTAAGTGTTTGCTAGAATTACCTTGTAAAACCACCTAGTACCATTTTTTTTAGGGAGCTCATTTGTGACCTGTTCAATTTCTTTTTTTAAAAACAGATCTATTCAAATGTTCTTTTTCTTCTTCTGTTAATGTAGGCAGTTTATATTTTTGTAAATATTCTTCCATTTCAGTTAAAATATTAAATTTATTGCCAAATTATTGAGCAAAATAACTCCTTATAATTGCTTTGATTTCATCTTCATTGGTGATGTAGTCACCATTTCCATTTTTAATACTAATGATTTTTTTTCTTCTCTCTTTTTAAAAATCATATTAACCTATGGGTTGTGTTTCTGTGTGTATATTTTTATTTATTATTTCAGTGTTTTTCTTCTATTCATTTTTATGAATCTCACATTTAATTTTTAAGACTTCTAATTTGTTTATTTGGGGATTTTTAATTTATTATTTTCTAGTTTTTCATTGCATGCCAAATTGATTGTTCTGTTCTTTTTCTATTTTATTGATTTAACCATTTAGAAATATAATTTTTCCTCTGATAACTGCTTTTGCTGCACACCATAGGTTGCGATATGTTATCTCATTAATGTCAGTCTCTTTAATGAAATTATTGGTTGTTTTCCATGATTTGTTCTTTAACCTACTCACTCTTTAAGATTAGGCTGTTTAGACTCAAATTAGTTTTTAATTTGTGTTTCCATGGTTATTACTACTTCTTAAGGATAGGAACAGTGTTTCATTATCTATTGTAAATGTCCTTAATCAAATAAGTAGCCAACATTTCTTGGGAGGGAGAGAAAGAATGCAAAGCATAGTCTAGTGCAAGGATGGAGAACCTTAAACAGATAATATGGAGTTCTGCACGTCATATTTAAATTTTTCTGTGTACCTTTTTACACAAACATCTCTTTTCTGTGGTTTTAAACTACTTCATTTCTAGAGTTTTAAACTTCATTTCTAAAATACTCGTATTTTTCATGGTTGATATCTACTGTTATAGGAGTCCAGTGATATTGGAATCAATTACTTAAATTTAAAGAAAAATACAGTGATATTCTATTTGCACTTTTCCTGTTTTATATGTGTATGCACATAGCCATAACACTGATATTTTCTATGTAGCTTGCTTCCCTCTCCTTGTCTTTAAATGCAAATCTTGATGGCATGAATAAAATATCTAGAACAGGTTGCATGACTTGGGATGAAGCTATCTGGAGTTTCTGATAAGCAAACTAACTGAACTTAGGAGTCTTGCAAATCTTTATTTCAAAGGGTGCTTTTGCATTTGCTTAAATTGTTGGACTAAATGATTTTGCCTAGGAGATTTTCATTCTTCTTCTTTGTCTAGATCCATATCATACAATTTAGATAAGTACAAAGTAGATATAAGTTTCAAAATTATTTCAGCTTTAAAATATTTAGGAAACCCTCAAAGTCATAGTACAGTTTTTATTTTTTTAACATAGTTTAAACATATAACTTAAAACTTTACTGACTTGGGATGACTGTATACAAGTTTGTTTCTTTGTATATACATATATTACTATTTGTCTTGCCTATGAGTTGGCAAACATTTACAGATAAAGAATATCTTTTTTTTTCTATCTGTCTTGTTGAGAAGTTCAGTCATCAGAGAGAAAGCCTTGGAGCAAAGGGGAAGAAAGGGTCCAAATTATACCTCTGGCATATACTGGCTGTATGACCTATACCAAGTCACATAAGGACTTACTGCTTTAGACAAGAGGTATTAACCACAATGCCCATAAAACTCAAAGAGTGCACAGGAACAAGACTAAAGTATAATTGAGAAATGTTAATAAAACATACATAATGCTAATTTGTGATTTTCTAAGTCATTTTATGGCCTCCCAGGATCAATTTCTATTTGAGTTTGATGGCATTGCTCTAGGCAACTTACTAAAACAATACATTTGAGGGAAAAGTGATAACCTAAATTGGTAGAGGGAGCATTCTTACCTGAGAGTTGTTGCTACTAACGAAGTCATTTATCCAATCCCTATCCCATATATAGCCTTTTGCAACCCAATGAAATGTGCTTAGCAGCAGTATTTACTGTTTTATAAAATTAGGAAAAACAATTGAGAAATCTTACCTTGGTCACTGTCATTCATTTGCCTATTTCATTTTAGGAAGGAATTTCATGATAACCTTGTGGATTTATAGGATATAGCAGCTTTTGTTATTATTGTTGTTGTTGTTTAAATGAGGAAATAAGTGGCTAATATTTTATAGTGCTATTTTCCTTAGAAGACATTGCATTTATCTTAATATTTGGCAATCATTTGATTAGGAAGAATACTTTAATATAATACAGTCAATAGTGTTTGCTGTCAGATTTCTGCAACTGTAGTATATTGAAACAAGTTCAATGGTAAGTGTTGTCTTCAGTATCATAATTCTGAAAGACATCAGTGGTATTCATACTTCTGATATCAATCATGGGATTTTTGTCCATTAGCAAACATTTGGTAAGGGTGTACTGTGTTCCAGGCACTGTGCTAATTGGTAGGTACAAAGACAGAGGCTTTATTCTCAAGGAGCTCATACTCTAAGAGACTGACGACTTGCAAACAATTATGTATAAACAAAATAGAAGATCAAAAGAAGATAATCATCAGAGTAAGTGTTTTATTATTATTTGGAAGGAAAGATAAAAAAGATTCTTGTAGAAGGTAGAATTTTAGAATTTAAAGAAAGCCAAAGATACCAGGACATGAAAAAAAAAGGTAGAAGAGAATTCCAGGCCTGGGGGATCATCACTGCAAGTGCACATAGTTGGAAGGAGTATCTTTTTAAAGGAATTACAATATAGTCGATGTAGGTTGAAGGTTTTATATGGGGAAGAAGGTAAGCTTAAAGAACACTATGCTAGGTTGTATATGGGCCTGGGATAGGTTACAATGGGCTTTAATGCTGAGCAAAGAATTTTATATTTGATCCTGGAAGTGAGAGGGAATCATTGGAGTTAAGTGACATAGGCAAGTTTTAGGAAGATCAACTTTGTAGCTGAGTAGAAGATGCATTAGAGAAGAGATGATGTGAATCTGAACCAGGGTCATATTAGAGTGTGGAAGTTTGGTTGATTGAGAAAATGTTGGTGTGCAATACAGAAACAGGAAAATTAGGAAGAGACTGTAGCTTAGAGGTAAAGGTAATGGGTTCAGTTTTAGATATGTAGAATATAAGGTGTCTAAGAGACATCCAGTTCAATTTATTAAATAGGCAGTGAGAAATGGAATATTAGAAATCAGCAGAGAGTTTTGGACTGGATTAGTAGATGTGAGAATCATCAGTACGGAGATGATTAATTGAATTCATAAAAGCCAATGACAGATTACCAAATGAAATAATATTGAGGGAAAAGAAGGTCCTGAACAAGATTTGGGGGCACAACTATAGTAAACAGGTTTTATGTGACTGAAAATCCATTGAATGAGAATGAGCCAGAATACAGAGGGTGAGAAAAGAAGTAAAGGCAACAATTATAGATGTATGGAGAAAACTCGTATAACAAAAAATATAATATTGTTAAATCATTTTGTGAAACTTAAAGTGATATATAAAATGCTAATTATTATTATTGGTAGTAGTAGCAGCAGCAGCAGCAGTAGTAGTAGTAGTAGTAGTAGTAGTAGTAGTAGTAGTAGTAGCAGTAGTAGCAGTAGTAGCAGTAGTAGCAGTAGTAGTTGTTGTTGTTGTAACGCTATCATTATTATATGGGACGGTAGCTAGTAGGAAATGAGAGAATGAGTAAGAAATTGTTGAGCATGGGGGAGACCTGAATGTGATTGTAGACAATGCAGAAGCAAGATTAGTGCAAGTGTTGGGGATGAGAGGGTAAAATTCTGGAATAGACCAGATGACATGTAATCACTTGTATGTGTTGGAGAGTAAACCTTAGCAATGAGAAGGATAAAATAGTTTGGAAAAGGTGTTGTGGTGAGTGGAATAACAAATTGATTAGGGTTATATGTAAATATTTCCTTGTTTTAGTGAGGACCCAGTTGAGATCGTGGAAGATCATGTTATCCAAATTCATTCAATAACAAATAAATAGGAACAAATGTATCTAATGTAGAGCGTAATCTGAGGCTGAGGCAATGACAAGATAATTGCCAAGAAAAAACAGTATAACACATCAAAGAAGAGGTTAGAACCGATTCATCAATAGGTCAAGACAGGGAAGAGAAGTAAGTTTAACCAGTTCAGATATAAGGCATATGATGGAGTAAGTCATGGGACAAGAGTAAGTTGAGGAATTAGGAAACTACAGTATTTAAGGGAGTAGAAATATGTGCATTGAAATTTACTAGTAAGAAGTCAGGAATTAGGGTGAATAGAAAGATTGTGAGCCAGGCAATGAACTCAGTGAGGAAAGGAAAGTACTCTAGAAGTTTATGAACAACTACCAGAAGATTGATTTGAATGGTAAATATGGATTGAGTAAATTCCAAAGCAGCAGAGATTACCGAGTGATGGTAGTACAGGGTGATCCTGGAAGTGGCAATGAGGAGCAAGGAATTTTCTACCACACACAATATATACACACATAAGTATGCATGTAAGTGTGTACCCATATATGTGTACAAATATATCTATATACACATAACATGTATATAGTAAGTATTTATGTCTCTATATATGCATAAATGTGCATGTATACATATGTGAATCTATACACATGTAACTATGGAATGTATGTGCATATTTTGTGTATATATAGCATAAACATAAATTAGTGTGTGTTCACGTACACATGAGGCAGCTAAATGATACAGTGGGGCAATGGGTCTGGGGTCAGGAAGACCTGAATTCGAATTTGACCTCAGATATTTACTAACTGCAGAATCCTGCGGAAGTCACTTTACCTCTGTTTGCTTTACTATCCTCAGCTATAAAAAGGAGATAATTATAGCACCTACCTCAAAGTTGCTGTGAGGATCAAATGATATATTTTTAAATTGATTAGCACAGTGCCTGGCATGTAGTAGGCGTTATGTACATATTTATTTCAAACACATTTGCTTGTTTTATGTGTGTATGTAAGCACACACATACATATATGTATAAATATACACATGCACATTGATTTATGGTAATAAATGTGTATATATACACATATTTATATGTATGCATAGTGTTATAGAATAGACAGATTCACAGGAAGTTTGGATTCACATTCTATTTTTGAGAGATTGTTGGTTGAGGAACATGGACAAGTCACTTAAACTCTCATTGATACAGATTACGTGCAGAAGAAGCAATTATATACACCATTAGATGCTGCATCTCCATCAAGTTATCTATACCAATGAAATCATTGGTGAAATTGAAATATGTATGTGTATATACATACCTATACATATAACATTATATCTCCTTAATTCTGGGAAGAAAATATTTAAAATCGCAGAGCAAATGTTATTCATTCAAGAAGAATTTATTAATCATCTATTATGTAACTATAACTGTGTGAGGTGTCTTGAATTCAAAGACAAAACTAGATTTTCCTGAGGAATAGTTCTGACCTGTGTTTAGCAACAGCATGTGCTATTGCATAAAATTAGGAAAAATAATTGAGGAAATTTGCTTGGTCATCATGAATCATTTGGCTTTTTAATTTTAGGAATGAGTTTCATGATAACCTTGTGGGTTTATAGAATATAGCAACTTTTGTTATTGTTGTTTTAATGAGGAAATAAGTTGATAGTATTTTATAGTCCTATTTTCCTTAGAAGACATTACATTTATCTTAATATTTGACAATTATTTGATTAGAAAGAAAATACTTTCAAGTTAGTGCTTATTGTTTTATTTCATTAGGAAAGATTGAGGATTAACCAGTGCAGTATACCATACGATGTGAAAGGAGAATGTGTCTTAGTGGTTTGTTCCTATATTTCTAAGCTTGGTTCATTTGTCTACTAAAAAAGATAAAAAATGTCTAAGCAAGACATTATCAAATATCTCTAGGTACATTCAACCTTTAATTCGTTAAAAAGCATTTTTCTTTATTATTATTATCTATCTACATCCACTGTAGTCAACATTTTGTTGTGCCAAGGAAGAGACCCTGTGTTCCTCAAATGTAACCCCCTAGATTGCAAACCAGAGAGAATCAAAGTGCACATACAATGATGAAATGTGAGAATTTTATCTAAGGACCAGCCTAAATAAATTCAGAAAGACTCTTAACCATGGCAGTTTTGACTTGGTGATGTTTTATATTTATTGATTCATTCATTCATCCATTAATTTGTTTGCTTATAGTTTTTCCAGAACAACTTACAAAAATCTTTTATGATATAGATTTATAATTTGCATCTGTAGAGATAGTCTTCATAATGATTAAGCCATGGATCCTTGAAGAACTAACATGATCTTTGTGATTACTATATTGGCACGAGTGAAGGAACCCCAAATCTTGCTTTTGAAGATTGTCAAGCTCCTAGAATATTGGGTATGAGTAGGAGGGATAATTTTAGCTCTCTTCACATATGACTAATTTGGACTGAATTTAACCACATGTTTATTTGTCATTTATGTGAACTCTTTTAATCAGATTGAGCATGAACAGGAATGCGTTATTTTGATGATACTTTCTGGAACACAATTTCTCCATGTGGACATAAACAAAACTAAATAAATACCTTCATTGCAAATATGATAGTAATATCACACTAGCAATTGCCCTAAATCCTGTGTATCATCTTCTTTGCTTGATTTCTGCTGCTCTGATCTATGTGGTACTAGTTCACCTCTTCAATTTTTTCAAGACAGGAATGGTGAACCCCCCATAATCTTAACATTTGAATTTCTGTTTTCATTAAAGCCACAAGTCCTGTTAGCCAGAAGGCTAAAGAATCAGAGTAAGGCTTGTTGTTCTTCGGCTTGAGGGAGATGGAGGCAGCTTCTTCTATTTTTTCTTTTTCCACCTGTGTTGCCATCATCGTGTGCTGAAGGCAGCCAGAGCCTGGTCAGTGTGTGTGTGTGTGGGCAGGGCATATCTCAAAGGTTGCCCGTGTGGGCAGGGCCAGAGAAGAAGGATGTCGCTGCAAAGTTTTCTTTGGTTACACCTCAGCTACAGAGGAGTCTACAGGGTCATATCTCTCAGGAACTGAGGAGCCTCTAAGATCCCTGGATTTCCTGGTGCCTCACAGAGAGATGCCCCAGCTAGGCACATTTTCTTTGCTGCCCTATCCCAAGCCCCTTGATTTCCTTGGCCCTAGCCCCTGCAGAAGATGAAGCTCTTAGAAAACTCCAGTTTTGAAGAGATCAACTCCTAACTAATGGTGGAGACAGGTGATTCTCACATCATTGGCATAATTGAGAGTTACCTCCTGTAAGATGCCAGGGGATGACAAGCACATGTTCAAGCAGTTCTGCCAGAAGGGCTGGCCCAATGTGCTAGAGGCTCTGCCCCCCTTCTCCAGACCTGTGGCCTCATCCCAGCAGGCTGAGCAAGAGGCAGGGAGGGCAAGATGAAGGGCCACTGAGTGACAAGTGCAGCTGGATGACCCTCTTCTATCTGATTGCCTCTCTCAATGAGTCCTTTAGGCCTGATTATGACTTCTGCTCTGCCAAGAGCCGCAAATTCAGCTGAGAACTTAGCTTCAACTGGGTGGTGAACTCAGCACATTGCAGCCTGTTCTCTGCAGCACCTGAGGATTTTTCTACTCTGAAGCCCCAGATCCGGAATGCAGTAGATGAAGAGATTTCCCTGTCTAAATGTGATATCTACAGCTACAATCCTGACCCGGACTCTGACTCCTTGGGTGAAGATGACAGCCTCAGGTTCTTCAACTACTTTTCCTACAAGAAGCGGTTCAATCAAATAGTTTTCTTCAGTTGTGGGTGGATCAGTGGCTCCACATACATTTGATCAGAGACTGACCATGAATTGGAAATGGACTTGGGAGAGGAAGGAAAGGAAAAGAGGGAAGAAAGAGGGGGCAACAGCAGTGAGGGGGCAACAGAGCAGACCAGCACCATGGAGGACAGGCTCCAGGTGATCTGCATGTTAAAGGTACAGGAACCCCCTCATCTTCATTGCTCTTGGACTAGAACTTTTCCTGTGTGCTTGTCACCCTTGCCTCCCTTCCCTTCTCAGTTGGCTCTCCCTCTTTAAAAAGCTGGACTTAGCCCTCCTAGCACTTTGGTTCCAGATTGTGAGCAACTGACTTTCCCCCACCTAACCTTTCTTAATCATATAGAACAGCACCAACGCCCCTGCCTTCTCTCTCATGCTGCCTAGAACTGGCCTCTTGGGGAAGGATTGAGTTCCACTGACGGTGTCCTTGGAGGTGGTAGGGCTAGCTTTGACCTGCTCCCTGTGCCTCCGAGATTGTATTTTTATATTTTTTACAGAGGCACTATCTCCTCTTTTCCCCACCACACTCCACCCCAAATCCCTGGGAGCAGGTGGGCATCTGCATGTACTCTGGGCCTAATGGTAGCTGGTGTGGACTCTGGGCATGACCACCTAATAGTGTTGTGGTTTAATCCCAAGGATGCCCAAAATTGTTGCAGTGGGGTCTCTGTCCACCCAAAAACAGTTGGAGTTTCATGATGTGTTGTGGTGGAACCGTCTCAAAGAATTCAGAATCAGACCACCTCTAATTCAAGTACTGGCATTTTTTTTGAGACTGATGCCTCTCATGAAGCAGACTAAGTTCCAAGAGGAACCAAAAGCTTCAGAGAAAACAAGATGAATTTTTATATGGTAAAGATGCAATTACATAACAGAAATCATGAATATTACAAAGGCAAGAGGAGTTTGTTAAGGGATTAGGTAATGAAGGAGGGTTCCCATCTATTTTTTAGTGGTTAAACATTCTGGTCATGCTGCCCTCCAATTGGCTACTTATTGTGGTCCTTTCAAGATATATAATTAGGTATTGTGGTCCTATCTTAGGCTAGATGGATGATGTGACTGTGATTGAATACAAGCATACACATGTCTCTGTGGGAATGGGTCTGGGGGCAGTGACTAGGTAGAGGCCAAAGTTAGGTTCTCATCACATGGACACACCTGCTGCTTCTGTGGGAACTAAGATTTCAGGGATATACCTGTTGTTCCAATGATCAGTGAGGCATATATGAAGTTAGGACATTGGCAGAGGTAGGTACAGTAGGCCTGCTGTTCAGTGGATCCAGGCCTATAATGAAGTTAGAATTTGGGGGCTGGGGGAAACTTTATTAGGATTCCATCAATAATATCAGGGCAGAAGGGGACCCATGTCCCAGGCCCCTCCTACCTTGATCCAGCCCTGAAAGGCAGCCAATGTGCACTGAGGGGTCACTTTGCTACAGTTCTGTGTCTCCAATAAAGTTTTTGTGATTTAAAAAATATCAGAAAGTGAGATCATGACTGGCTCAATTTTGATTTTTAGATTCTCTTTTAGGGAAGACCCTTGCAAGAGATCTTTTGTTAAAACTCACTAATAGCTTTGCTAATAAAATTTATTGACCTTAGTGCTGTTACCTACTTGATATAGAGGGTTATAGATTTGTATTTATCTATCTGCTTAAGCACACCTGGCAATGCAGAGCATTTGATTTGTGGAGTGAAAACTTTGCAGTTCCTGAAAGTAACACTGAAAAGGGTACCAGCCTCTTCCACTTCTTCAAAGTTCCCTGTAGGTTCAGGCAATTAAAATAAAATTTGCTCAAGGTTCTGGTGAGTATTTGTAAATTGACCCTCATGCTACAGAGCAAAAGAGCTAGGTAAGAACTTGATATGTTTGAATTGTACCAACTGAATGTGTCTATCTATATTTGGTGGTTTATTTGTCCATCTTTTTTTGTTTTTGTCCTTTGTTATATATATTCGTAGGGAAAGAACCATAGAGTAGGCTGTCCTGCAAGGTACTGAATGTGTTAGGATATTGTCTTGTTCATTTTTTTTCAAGTTGTGTCCAACACTTCATAATCCTATTTGGGATTTTCTTGGCACAGATATTAGAGTGGTTTATCCTTTCTCTCTCCAGCACATTACACAGGTGAGAAAACTGAAGAAAAGAGGTTTCCCTGACTCCAGGTATGTGTATCAGCAATGCCATATTCACAATGCCTATAGAGATTACAAATATGCTGATATAATTATCCATTACAAAATACGTCATGTTTGCCATATGAGGAAATAAACTAGAAAATTTATTAAGATACCAAAAGACTGAGTCCCAAAACCAGAAAGTGAAAGCCATCAGAGTAGTTATGATATTGGCACAGGTAGATAAAGTAGAAAGCACCCACATTTTCAAGCCTTTAAAACAGAACAGGCTACCTCAGGCAAAGGTCCTCCTCTCCCCACTCACAGCAACCACCCAGCGTCCTGGAAGCGTGCTCCCAGCAGCTCCGGCCCCTGGCAGTCCTCAGCAGGAGTCCTTAGCAGAAAGTCCTTAGCAGTCCTAACTCAAAAAGGGCTTTGCGCTGCCACTGCCTCTGCTGCTGCCGCTGTCACCACCACCGCCAGCCAACGCAGGAACGCTAGCTTGGCTTCCGCTTCCTCTTGCTCCGCCCCTTCCTGCTACATCAGCAAGTCCAACGGGGCATGGAAGATCTTTAAATCCCATAACCCTTACATTATGCCACACTATCCACTGTGATACCTAGTTGCCTCATGTTACAGCATGTGATATATCAAAGGACATGGTCAGTGATGATGCTGCCCCATAAGGTCAGCAATTGCTGTTTCTGGGACCTTGCCTTTTTTTTTTTGTAAGTAAGGTATGGCATCAAACTAAATATAATCTCAGGTTTATTTTTGTGGTGTACCTTCTTTATTTAATTTTTTTTTTTTTTTGCTTTTTGTAGTGCAATTGGGGTTAAGTAATTTGCCCAAGGTCACACGGCTAGTTTGTGTGTGTGTGTGTGTGTGTGTGTGTGTTTGTGTTAAGTATCTGAGGCTGGACCTGAACTCAGGTTCTCCTGAATCTGGAGCCAGCACCCTCCTGACTCTCCGGCCAGCACTCTACGCACTGTGCCACCTAACTGCCCCGTCTTCTTTATTTTTAATGGAAATATTTATTAATTTGTACAAATGCTATTTTTATCTATATATTTTGACTTTAAATAGTATTTTATTTTTTCCATAAGTTACTAATTGAGAATTTTTTAGCATTAATTTTTACAAGATTTAGAGTTTCCATTATTTCCACTACTTTCCTACTTCCCATCCTCTCTTCTGAAAATGGTAGGCAGTTTCGTATAGTTTATACGTATGCCATTGTGGAAAATATATCTCCATGTTCATCAAAATAGATTCATCATGGAAGAAGAAACAAATTTAAAAATCCCACCAAAATTAATAAAGTATTTTATTAGTTTATTTTAATAATAAACTAATTTTTAATAAGAAAATAATTATTTCATTATTATTATTAAAGAAAAAATATCCTTCTATCTGACTTCAGAGTCCATAAGTTCTTTTCCTGGATATATGTAGCATTTTTCTTCGTGTGTCCTTAGTGCTTGTCTTGGATCATTGTGTTGCTGAGAAAAGCTGAATCATTCATATTTAATCGTCACATGATATTGCTGATTTTGTTAAAAATGTTTTCCTGATTCTTCTGGTTTCACCTTGCACAAGTGTAGCAACAAGCACCCCGGGTGTCCTCAGGGTTTGCCGCCAATACAGGTTCTTGGATCTGCTTTGTTAAAGGAAAGCAACTCAAAATGGGTTAACAAGCTTACTTTAATCAGTCAGACATATATCATTTACCTTGTTCAGGAGAAAAGGTCAGCACCCTGAACCTCAAAGTATACAGGCATAATTATCAAGACAGAAACATCAAGTAGACAGATTTCCAAACTGTCCAACCATTACATCCATACCCAGTCAACATCTGGGTTTCCACATTCTGGGTTTTTCAAAGCCGGGGGACTCTCATCAACGGCTTCCCAGAATTCAAATCAAATCACAGAACACTTCTCAAAGTGAGTCCCAAAACAAAGCTACACATCAGGGCTTATATAGCCTTCTCCTGGCTCAGAGAATGTAACAACCTTATTGACCCACTGGCCAATCAAGAAGTATCTACTGAAAAACAAGCCTCCCACCCCAGGCTCCAGGTGCACGTTAGCCTAGGGGCAGGGAAGATCTTTAAATCTGCATTTCCATTACAACAAGTTCATAAAGTCTTTCCAGGTTTTCCTTAACTCTATGTGTGTCTCTCTACTTTCAGTGTTTTTCTTATGAACAACATATTATACTGTTTTTTTTAATCCACTTTGCTATCTGCTTCCATTTTATGGGAGAGTTCACCCCATTCACATTCACTATTTTGATAGCTACCTGCATATTTCTCTCCATCCTATTATTCCTAATCTTTGCCTCTCTCCTTTTACCCTTTCCCTTATCACCAGCTTTCTGCTTCTGTATACAACCTTGCCTGATCTGCTCTCCCTTTCCCATGCCACCCCCCCCCCTTTATTTACTCTCCTCCCCTCCTATTTCCTTATTAGGTAAGATACACTTCTATATTCATCCAGTTGTGTATATTATTCCCTCTTTGAGCCATTACTGATGAGAGGCAGGTTCACATAATCCTGCTACCTCCCCTCTCCTCATCTTTCTCTCCACTGTGATAGGTTGTTCTTACCTCTTTATGTGAAATAATTTGCCCCATTCTGCCTTTCCCTTTCTTCTGCACCCACTTTACTCCTCTTTCTCATTCCTTATTTTTTATGTAATTCCCTCAAATACATGTTATACCCATAATATTTGTCTGTGTTTATTCTTTCTATCTGTACTATTATTTATTCAAAGTTTAAGAGTTATAAGTATCATTTTCTCATGAAGGGATGTAAATAGGTTAGCTCCATTGAATTCCTTTTCCCTATTTACCTGTATATGCTTCTCTTGGGTCTTGATATTAGAGATGAATATGGGAGAGCAATAGTGATTTACTGCTTACTCTGCTGTCTTGGCTCCTGGAAGTCTCCTACCTGGTGTACCTTCTTTAAAAGAATAAGTTAAATATTTGTACATAAACTCCTCAAGTATAAGAGTTGAATTTTCAACAAAATAATGAAATAGTAGAATTATTTCACAAGCATTACTTGGATATTGTATGTATGTGTTTTAATTTTATGCTTTCTTGAGTGGATGGAGCTATATATAGCAGTGTGACTAGAATATTGTCAGCTGAGTTTTTATAAGCACCTTCAAAGATTTCATTATTGTAATTATTTTTATCACTTGTCGCTAAACTGTGTAACTTTTATCTACAGTCATGGATGGGGAACTTCAATAAAGATAAAGCCAAATGGTTGGTTACCTGAATAAAATTCATATTTACCTTTTGAATGCATAAATTTGCCAGAGTTTGTTTTGAGGAAAATGATAAAACCTTTAGATAGACACAGAGGAGATTAACAGCTGTTTCCTCATTGTCTTCCCTGCTCTATAGATTTAGTAGAACATGTCCCTTGTATTTCTTTAAGTACTGTTTTCAACTTTATCCTCTTGTGTGCATTTAAAAGGAAATACTTTAATGGTGTTTCTTTTGATATTTTTTAAAAATGTTTTTATTTGTAATCCATTTATTTATATATTTTTAGTTTTCAGCATTAATTTCCACAAAATTTTGAGTTACAAATTTTCTTCCCATCTCTCCCCTATGCCCCACCTCAAGAAGGCAAGTATACTTAATATCCCTTACCCAAATCTGCCCTCTCTTATATCCCCCCATATCCCTATACTTTCTCATAGGGCAAAATACATTTCTGTACCCCATTACCTGTATATCTTATTTCCCAGTTGCATGTAAAAACATTTTTTTAACATTTATTTTTAAAACTTTGAGTTCCAGATTCTCTTCCCCTCTCCTCTCTTCACACACTCCCACTGGAAAGACAAGCAATTCAATATAGGCTATACATGTGTCATTAGGCAAAACATTTCCATAGTAGTATTGTGTAAGATTAACTATATTTCTCCCATTCTATCCCACCCCACATTTATTATAATTTCTGATTTGACCTTATCCTTTTTCAAAACTGTTTGCTCCTAACTACCCTCTTCCCTAGTCTGCCCTCCCTTCTATCATTCACCACTCTTTTCCCCTTTCCCCTATTTTCTCGTAGTTAAGATACTCAATTGAGTGTGTGTCTTATTCCCTCCTTAAGCCAAATTCAATGAGAGTGAGTTTGACTCATTCCCTTTCACATTCCTGTTCTTCCCCTCCATTCTTACAGCCTCCTCTTGCCTCTTTTATGTAAGATAATTTACCCTATTCTATTTTTCCCTTTCTCCTTCTCCCAATATACTCCTCTCTTACCTCTTAATTTTATTTTTAGATATCATCCCTTCATATTCAACTCATCCTGTGCCCTCTGCCTATATATACATGTACAGACATATATATCAAGAGAGAGATATTGATATAGACATATATATATATACAAATACACACATATTCTGACCTATATATACATAGTATATATGTATATATGCATATACACACATATGTATGTATTCCCTTCAACTATCTTCATTCTGAGAAAAGTCTCATGAGTTACAAATATCATCTTTCCATGTAGGAATGTAAATAGTTCAACTCCAATAAGTTCCTTATGATTTCTCTTTCCTGTTTACTTTTTAGTGCTTCTCTTTCTTCTTGTATTTGAAAGTCAAAATTTCTCTTCAGCTCTGGTCTTTTCACCAAGAATGCTTGAAAGCCTTCTGCTTCATTGAATATCCATATTTTCCCCTGAAGTATTATACTCAGTTTTGCTGGGTAAATGATTCTTGGTTTTAATCCTAGCTCCTTTGACCTCCAGAATATCACATTCCACACCTTTCAATACCTTAATGTAGAAGCTGCTAGATCTTGTGTTATCCTAATTGTGTTTTCACAATACTCAATTGTTTCATCCTGACTGATTGTGATATATTCTCCTTCACCTGTGAAGATATTTCTTAATGCCACAGGTTATTTTTTTCTTTCTAGTTGTTTAGCATTCTCAAAGCATAGGGTAAAATCTTTCATTCTCGTGTTTTCTTGGTAGTTATATTTATTTACATTTCTTATAAGATGCTTCTGTTGCTTGGGGTGTTTGCAAATTGAATATTCAACTGCCTGTTTTCTGTGTGATAGAATGCTTCAAATACTACTTTTTATTGAAATTTCATCTTTCATTGATAAGGAAATTCAAGTTTGCATGCTATCACTTTGGATTGCATTTTAAGTTTCTTTGATTTCCATAAAATATTATTTAATTCCCATCTGGATTTCTAATAGTTATAGAATGGATGTGTGTTATTTGAATCCCCTTGCCTTTATATTAGAAGATCCTTCCCTTTATTTTTTGTGGAATTTGTCTTGTTGTTGTTATTTTGTCATTGAAATTATTAAATATAACAACTGTTTGTTTCAAACTTGAAGCATAGGTTATTCCATTGTATTCATGTACTACAATTTGTTTAGTCATTACCAATTCATGGATATTCCCTCAATTTCTTATTCTTGGCCATCACAAAAAGAGCTGTTATAAAGATTTTTGTACATTTGGGTCCTTTCACCCTTTTTATGATCTCTTTGTGATACAGATGAGAGTAGTGATATTGTTGGATCAAATTAAAGTTTTATAGACCTTCGGGCATAGTTACAAAACACCCTCCAGAATGTTTGAATCAGTTTACAACTCTACCAACAATGCAATAGTTTTCCAATTTTACCACATCTTCTTCAACATTTATCATTTTCCTTTTCTGATATATTAGCCAATCTGATGAGTGCGAGGTGGTACCTCAGAGTCATTTTAACCTGTATTTTTCTATTCACTAGTGATTTAGAGCATTTTATATGATTATAGATAGCTTTAATTTCTTCATCTGAATATTGCCTGTTCATATTTGATCATTTATCAATTGGAGAATGGCTTGTATCCTTATCAACTTGACTAAGTTCTCTGTATAATTTAGAAACAAGGCCTTTATTGGAGACTCTGGTTGTAAAAATTTTTTCACAGCCTAGAAAGACTTATATGAACTGATGCTGAGTGAAGTGAGAAGAACCAGGAGAACATTGTACACAAAAACCATCATAGTGTGTGATGATTGATTTTGATAGACTTAATCCTTCTCAACAAAGCAAGGTCCTAAAAAAATTCTAAAGGACACATGATGGAAAATGCTGTCCAAATCCAGAGAAAGAACTATGGAGTCTGAATGCAAAGTGAAGCAGACTATTCTTTTGGTTCTATTTCTTTCTTCTAGTTTTTCTATACAATATGACTAATATAAAGACATGTTTCATAGGAATGTACATGTAGAGCCTATATCAGATTACATGCTATCTTGGGGAGGGAAGAGGAGAGGAAAAGGGAGAAAATTGAAAACTTATGGAAGTGAATTTTGAAAACTGAAAATAAATAAATTAGTTTAAAAAGATTATTTTCCAGCTTTTGGCTTTCTTTCTAATCTTGGTTGTATTCCAGGATATTTTGAAGTTTGTCATTGTAGGGTAGGGGTTTACTCTGTCAGTCCATGTAAGATATTAAAAATCTAATATAAAATTTTAATGGCTATTTTAGATATTCCATAGGTGCAAAATTATTCATATATTTTCATTAATTCCTTCATAATTTATTCACTTATTTGTTTATAAATTTTACAGTATATAGTCTGTATTTCACAAAGATAAACATTTTATAAATTTGGTGATCATGACCTGTTCTTGATTTTCCATCACAAACCATTTCCACAAAAAAATCCACATGACCCAACCATTTTTGTTGCTTCTTTGTTGAATATATATGTAATGTTTTTTATGTATGGCCAAGAATAGAGCAAGGGATTTTAAAACTATAACCTTCATACATTGAATTAAGCTCTTATTCTTCAGTCTTTATCTTTCCTTAGTATACATTAGAGAATTCAGACTTCCTACATGACATTTTAAAATCACCTGAAAAAAAATACATACATATAATTTGATTTCTATTGAACATCAAGCAATTATTAAAATATTTTGGTTCAACTCCCTATGTAATCTGAAAGGCAAAGCCCAATTGACCAACATTTCATATCCCCCTCTGATCATCAAAGTATTTAATTAGTTTAGTTTCACACAGAAATTCTAGGTAGCATTTACTTTTTTTTTCCCCTTGCTCCCTCCCATACAACATGGATTGGATTTGGGGGAGGTTTAAAAACAGCAGCAGCAGAAGCTATTAAGATAATCATGGTCACCAATGTAACATTATATAATATTTCTCATACAAAGGTTCAAGAAGGAAATTCAAGACTTTATTAATCCATTTGTAACTTTTAGGATCCTTGTTCATAAAAGTGGATATAAATGTTGAAAAACATCCTTTTAAAGTAGTAATTTCACTATTTATTAAAAAACTTGAAATGACACAATTATAATGATTTTAATCTGCAAATGAAGGAAGTGTTCCTCATAAGATATTTTCACCTAGTCATTAGAAGAAAGAGAAAAAATGGCAATATATTTCATTTTTTACTACAAGAATATGTCATTATGAAAATTAAATAGACAGACTAGACACAGTTTGGTTCCTTTCTGTTGACTTTTCATTTGTATTATTTCTGGTTTTACTTTTGGCACTGTATATTATTTTGGTTTCAATTTTATAATGATAATAATGAGATTGAATTATATTCTGGAAAAAAAAAAAACTTCCATAAAGGGAAGGAAGGTTTTTAACACAACTCTAAATTCACAAAAGAGAATTCCCAAGACCAACAGAACAGTTGGACAGTTATTCTTATAATTCAAAACATAATTCTCAAATATTTCTGTTGTTTTTGTGGGATTGAAATAAATCAGAATGTCCATTTTTTTTAATAGTAGTGCTTTTAAGAATTCTCTTTTTGGGGGCAGCTAGGTGGTGCAGAGAATAAAGCGCCGTTCCTGAAGTCGGGAGGACCTGAGTTCGGTTCCAGCCTGAGACACTTAACACCCACACCGAAATACTAGCCCTGTAACCTTGGGCAAGTTACTTAACCCCAATTGCCCTCCAAAAAAGGCAAAAAAAAAAGAATTCTCTTTCTTGATATTGGTATATGGATTACATCCTATATATAAATGATTAGTTTAAATGTATGTACATGTGAGTGTGAATGTCCCTCAGAATCATAAAAATCTAGATATTGTGCTTTTCTGGCACCTCCTATGAATTACTCGACTTGTATTCATAAGTTGGTTCCCCAAAAGGCACCTGCTAACTCACATTCTAGTAGTAACTGTCTAAGTAAGCACTTCTAATACTACAGCTCATAAGCCCCCACCAATGTGTGTTGCATTGACAGTTTCATTGTTGTTTAGTCACTTAATCTTGTCTGACTCTTCATGCTTCCTTGGTTCAAACTGTCCATGGTGTTTTCTTAGCAAAAATAGTAGAGAGGCATAGACTATGTCTTAGCAAAGGCGTATACTAAAATGTTACATTAATAATGGTAAAATGTGGTGCCCTCTCCTACCTAATAACCATGAGAAGAAAGAGCTCAAACTTGCAATATAATGGTACTGAATACATACTTTTAAAATCTACAATGTCAAGAGTCATTCACAATGACTGTTATGCAGTAACTGGAAATCCTTTAACTCTTCTTAGAGTACTCCGATAGTTCCCTTTGAATGGATCACCTTTGTTGGGCAGGTTGCTCAGTTGGTGTTTGAGGGTCTTCTCCCTGACAACTCTATCTATTGTCTGCTACTAGGATCCTGTTCCAAAAAAAAACTAATTCATTCAACAAATGACTAACTTTATACATCAAGGAATATGATTTTCTGATCCCTCAAATGTGACTCAGTGTCTATTGAATTGATGCACTCTCAAATATATGGAAAGAATGTCTCCTTCTGTGCTTCCAGATACCATTGTCAGCAACCAAAGGAGAAGAGGAAAAATCCCACCACTATCCTCCTGAGTCTGTTCCACAAAGTACTCTTTGTGCCTACAGTGCCAAAAATACTTCAGTTCTTATCTAAAACTCCCAGTGGAGGGATCAATATGCTTGCTCAGCCAACTTTGTTATTCACTTCTGACTTACTTAAAAGTATTGTTCTACCTCAATAAGATAGGAGCCCAATTTTAGTTAATTTAGTTGGTCTTGTTACCACAGTAAAACCTCATGATTTGTAGCTACATCAATTGAGTTGAGGAAGGGAGAAATCAACAAGCCTGCAAGCATTTACTAAATGTCTCAAATACTGTGATAAGTGCTCAGAATATAAATACAAAAGGGACATTTCTTTCTCTTAAGGACATTATACTCAATGGGGGAATTCAACAAATAAAATGGAGCTTAAAAAGGAGAAGGTGTGCTTCACTGCAAGGAAAGGAGTGAAGCCTGACTGGCCTGGGTGCTTCTTCCTGCCAGGAAGTTCCAGTAGAACCTCATAAATGGAAGGAAGGGGCCTCGGGGACACAGATAGCTTCCAGGGTGAGAAGCCACTCAGTTATAGAAGTGGAGTGTTAATTGCAGTTTGAGACTCTTCTATTGCATGGGTAGAATTCAATTCTTGCTTTGGTGCTGATTTTGTGTTATGAGCCATTAAAGTGGTGAGGTCATTCAGCATTTTCTTTAAACATATCTTTATAAATTATTCAGTATATTTACCCAAATATTATGTAGCTCAAAAATTAGATTTAACTGTGTAATGTATCCTTGTTTGTAGAACTAGAAAAAGTGTAATTAAATGCTACATGAGGGGTCTATAATAACCTCACTTTTTAATGCCACCTGGGACCTATGTATGCTGTCATTGTCAAGTACAATGGGATGACTGTGTTTTTCCTTAATGTTCTTGCTACTCCCATATTAGCTGAGCACATAGCTATTGGTGTGGTATACAACAGATAATAAAAGAAAAGTGACACTTTGAATATGCTACTTGTAATGTAAAGCTGCCTTAATAAAAGGATTGAATTTATATTCAGAATGATTTTTTAAGTTTAACAGAATATAATTTTCTCTGCTACATTTAGTCATGACTTTATAATTCACAAGGCCAATTACATGCTACATGACCTGGTATTAGATCCAATTATAATATAATCTTTATTTTCCCCTCCTGTCATATTATTGATCTTACCATATTTCACTCTATCCTACATTCCGAATTTTTCTCTGATTTTCCATAAATTTACCTTGATATTCCCCTCCATCATTTCCTTTTACTACTTTAATTCCTTCAATATTCTAATATTAATTTTGCATTCAAATAGGAGAAAGATGAAATATTCTTTTCCAGGACTGAGTGAAAGACACATACATCTAAAGCATATGAAGGAAAGTGCTACAAAAAAAACCTCTTGGGGTGTCTTGCTGCTAGCCATTCCTACCTCCTGAAAAATGGAGTGCTAATGCAAAATTAAAGGAAGGGAAAGAGGCAGTGTTACTTTCCTGATTATCAGTAAAGTCAATATGCATTTGCAATACTAACCAAAGATAACAATAACAAAATTTGACGCTTTAAATTTTGTAAAGTTTTTTTTTACATGTTCTCTCAATTAATATTTATACCATGTTTCCCCGATAATAAGACACCGTCTTATTAATTTTTTTGGAAAGAAAAACACCAGTGGGCTTATTTTCAGGGGAGGGCTTATGTTGTCCTGCCTCAGCTCTCCTCCGCGGCACTGCTCTCAATGGCGCCAGCAAGCAAATCACTGGGGAAGAACAGGATGACGCGCTCACTGCTGCAGCTCTGATTGGATGCAGCTCGGAGCGCGGCGTACGTTTCACCGGGGGGGATGGGACGGTGCATACAGAGGGTACCGTAATGTAGCATGTAGCGCAGGGGATCACCTTCACTACAGTAGCAATCTCAATAGGGCTTATTTTGGGGGGAGGGCTTATTTTAGAGGAATCTTATACAGTAAGGGGAGGGCTTATTTTCGGGATAGGTCTTATTATCGGGGAAACACGGTAACAATCCTGTGAATAGTTCATAGTATTATGTCCATTTTACAGATGGGAAAACTGAAACTCAGAAAACTTTCATAATTTTCCAAGTATAATACCACTACTATAACACCTCTTGTAATCCACCAAGATAGGATTTGAACTCTGGTCTTCTTTATTATAGGTGTCCACTATGACACTCAGGTGCCACATATTAAAAACAAACAAACAAACAAAAAGCCTAACCATGATTAACAAGATGTCATCTTAGCAGCAGCTACACTGTAGGGTCGATGAATGGCATAGTTTGCATGTAAAAGTATCTTCGTATTTTCCTAAGCATTAAGTATATTGCTGGGCATGATGTGGGTGCTTTAGCCAAAGAAAGAATAAATTTCTTGGGGTGACTAGGTGGTGCAGTGAAGAGAGCACCGGCCCTGGAGTCAGGAGGACCTGAGTTCAAATGTGACCTCAGACACTTAACACAAAACTAGCTGTGTGACCTTGGACAAGTCAATTAACCCCAATTGCCTTACCTCCCCTCCTTCCAAAAAGCAAAAAAAATAAAAAATAAAAAAAAAAAAGATTAAATTTCTGATTAAGGCTTGATCAAGCTCTACTTTTTAAAAATTTTATCAGTTAAAAGTGTAATAAGGTGACTGAAAAATAATGGTTTAAATATTATTCACATGTTTCCCACCAGCTCCATGTTGTCAGTATTTCTTCTATTTCTCTGTATATGTGTTGTATCTTGTAGGCAGTACATACATAAACATGGTGGGTGGTTTAACCACATATATTGATTGTCATTTGAGATTTAACAAAATATTGGCCTCTGTATTTAGCCTAAATTTTGTAGGTCAGCTCAGATCTTGCCTTCTTCAAGAAGTAATCCTACCTTACTGCTTCATCTCTTCTTTGCCTTCTCACGCATTTGGCATCTATTCTATAATGGCTTGGGAGTTTTGTTATGCTTCTCACAAGTGACTCATCTTCTCAAAAAGATGGCAAGAACCTTGAAAAAAGTCTCTTTCCAGATGTCTTTGTAGCTCTCTCATTCCTTCAAATATAGATTAACAATGAAAGAATTAATGTCTACTTTGCCTGGTTGTTATTCTTGAAATTCCCTTTATATTTAAATCCTCCCAAATAGACCTTTTCTAGACCCAGTGTCAAGAAAGTAAGGGATTATAATATGAGACCATCTGAGATAAGAGGGTGGGGACAGACTGATGGATTCCTTGTAGCAATCTACTGGGGAAAAAGAGGTAAACATTGAATTAAACATTCTCTGCTTCACTAATTTCACTAAAGTAAAGAGAGAGCCAGGCTCAATGCCAGGAAGACCTGGGTTCTAGTCCTGCTTCTGTTACATAATAAATATGTAACTCTGGGCAAATTATTTAACCTCTCAGTGCTCTAGCATCTTACAGAGCAGGTGTGTGTCTATGCATTGGTAGAGGGAATTATCTCAGTTAAGAGTTCCTCATATCGGGGCGGCCAGGTAGCACAGCAAGTAAGAGCACCGGCTCCAGTGTTGAGAAGACCTGGAGATCGAATCCCGGGCTCAGACACTTAGCACCCACCCAGAAACACCTGGCCGTGTAACCTTGAGCAAGTTACTTAAACTCAATTGCTTAGGGGCAGCCAGGTGGCTCAGCGAGTAAGAGCACCGGCTCCAGTGTCAGGATGACCTGGATCAAATCTGGACTCAGATACTCAGCACCACACCCAGAAATAACTGGCCATGTAACCTTGAGCAAGTTACTTAACCCCATTTGCTTTCTAAAAAAAAAAGAGTTCCTCATACCAAGGAAATCTTAGTCACGCTTCCTTCCTCTTCTTCCCTAACAATAATTGCTGATCTGATATCAAAATGATTGACACCCCATGAAGGTCAGTCACTGTCCATCGTAAGGTTGTTGGTGGTTAAAAGAAAAACTTCCTTAAGTTTTGCTTAGTGATCTGGAGTTTAAATGCATGTCAAAATCTTTGAAACACCCAAGAAGCATATTGAAACTGAAGGTTTGAAATATGTCTTATTTCTGGCAGTCAGATATGCGTTTTCTTCATTTACAACAGATAGAAAGTTGTGATATAGCAGAGATGACTGGATTTAGGGGCAAAATTGAAGTGTGAAACCTGATTCTGCCTCTGGCACTTTTGTGATTTTGAACAGGTCATTCAGCTTCTCTAAGATAGTTTTGTCATTTGTTAAATACAAATAAGTAGGGGCGGCCAGGTAGCACAACGAGTAAGTGCACCGGCTCCAGTGTTGGGATGACTTGGGGATCGAATCTGGGCTCAGACACTTAGCACCCAAGCAGAAACACCTGGCCATGTAACCTTGAGCAAGTTACTTAACCCTGATTGCTTTAAAATAAATAAATAAACACAAATAAGTATTTTATCAATGCCTTTCTCACAGAATTCTAATGAGGAGAAATTAGTTTATGTATAGGGGTTGGTTGCCATGAATCCTTATGAATGTGTGGGTTGTTATTATGCTGTTCTTACCAGTAAATGAGTTGGTAGTTTTATGCCAGTACTAAGACTCCTACATCTCAAGAATGTAGTCCTTGGTAACTCTTCTCAATATGATAGATGTATAATTAGCTTTTTTGGAGACAAGGTCAAAGCAAGAAATGAAAGAAAAGGGATAAATTTTCCTGGTATGCAGGATTTCATATTAAGTGTTTCTCATAACCATTGTTTTAAATTTTTCATGAAAAACCAATAGGAACTTTTTTTTAAAAAAAGAAGAGGAATAGTTTCATTAAGGATCAGCACTAATTCAAGTCAACAGTGTAATATGACACCAGTGCCCCCAAAATGTTAACTTTAACATGTTATGAGGAAAATGTACATAAGGTGATTAACTGTGGAATATGAATTTTAAAGGTCACTTATATGAGATAGCATAGTATAGTGGAAGTCAGTGTCATAGGCTCTTCAAGTCAGTTCTCACATCTAACACTACCTGTTTGGTCTTGCACAAATCACTTATCTTGAAAGGTCCTCATTTTTCCCATATGTACAATAAGAAACTTATATATTATAAATTAACTCAAGTGATCTTATTCACTTACTCCAAGATTTGAAATTCTCTTCAGTTAAAAATGATCAATTATATATATATATATATATATATATATATAATCTTTACTTTCACTAAAATTATATTAAGTACCTCTGTATGTTTTAGAGACTTCTGTTTTAATATTTATTAGGTAAAATATTCATAATATAAAACATTCTAAATATTGCAAAGCAAAACTGAAGACATTGTTTAATCTGTACTATTAAAATGAATGGAGCACCTAGGAGGTACAGTGGATAGAGTGCTGGGCCTAGAATCAGGAAGGCTCTTCTTCTTGAGTTCAAATCTGACCTCAGACACTTACACTAGATTATTAACTTGAGCACGTCATTTTATCCTATTTGCCTCATTTTACTGACCTTAAAATGAACTAGAGGGAAATAACAGCCATTCCATTATCATTGCCAAAAAACAGAAACAAAAACCTCTAAAAAGGCTCACAAAGAACAGGACATGACCAAACAGTAACTGAATAACAACAGTCAAAATGATTATCCTGGTTTTTGGAAATTTAATTTCATAAAAAAATAATCCCAGAGCAGTACTAGCCCTAGGGTCCGGAGAACCTGAGTTCAAATCCAACCTCTAATACAGACTAGCCCTGTGACCCTGGGCACATCACTAAGCCCTGATACCTCCCCAAAAAACAAACAAATAAATTCCTCCTTATCAGGGAAAGAGATTGAATCTATTATTTCATTCATATGAGGAACTTTTGGGGGAAAAACAAATATGAAAAAAATTTCTTCTCAAGCATCCAAAATAATTGAAATACAAGAAATGCAAATCAAAACAATAATCAAACACAGTAACAACAACCAAAAAAAGAGGGAGATAATTAAGAAATGTATTTCTAAAAATACTCAAAGAGACAAGGGTAAAGCAGAAGTCAAATAAAAGTGGTGCTGGAGAAACAGGCCTGAAACATCATCAGCTAAATCTCATCCCACATTACACTTAAGTGAATCAATGTACTTGTGGTACTAAATTACAGAATGATAGGAGGAATAATAAGGTTGATAGGAGGAAGAAGACAGAGGGGATATGGTATACCCAAATCTAATCAAAGGTTATTAATGAAGGGAAACTAACTCCAATGATCTCTCAGAAAGAAGAGAGCTGACAAGAGAATAGGTAAGGAGGCAAAGTGGGGGGGATTAATAAACAAGGGGAAATTTTGTTTTAATTACAGGAGGGGCTAGCACTGATGAATACTCCCAAGAGGGAAGAAAGGTCATTTAGTCTAGGGATAAGGATACTTTAATGGGAAATATGAGAAGGAATTTCATGAGAAGGGATGCCATTCATTCTGTCTCTTGAGAAAAAAGAACAGAGCTCCTGAGAGCCAGAAGTGATCAGGCAGGAGATTTCATGTCAAGTGGGCAAACTGAAGTGGAGGAGAGAAAGAAGAATTTTACTTTACTACTTACCTGAGAGGTTAAAAAGAGAGGCAAAAAATTAAATGCCTACATAAAATCATGGAATAAAAAGGACTAATAATTTATGCAAAACCCCCAAACTATTAAAATGTGTAACAGATGGGAGAGGGAGGAATTTGAGGGTGAGGGAAAAAAAGATCCAGTTAGATTAGTGCTGTCATAAAGCAGATTTAATTAAAGTAACTGAAGAGACAAAGAACTGTATTCATAGAAGAAAAGAGGGGGAAATCCTAATGTGGGAAAAATATAGAGAAAAATAAAAACCTAACTCTTCTGAGTTAAATAGATGAAATATTAAAAAGTGACTTGTTCAGAGGGCAGGAAACTCTCCATAACCTATTTCTTATAGAATATAGTTAAAAAAAAAACAAAAAGGACACAGAGATAATAAAAAATGAGGCTGGAAAAAATTATTATTCACCAAGTGAATCCAAAAGGGTGGTTGAAATCATTCTATTATAGAAAGCCTAAACAAACATTCACAAAATAAAAAGGGACAAACAATAAAGCCATATTATGCCAAAAGCAGTAATTGATGACAAGTTAATTATCAGTATTAAACATATGCTACAAATGTCCTAGCAACTAAATTCATAAAGAAAAAAATAAATAGAACTACAAGAAAAATAGAGTAATACAAAACATCAGGAAACATCAGTGTCTCTCAGTTTTAGGTAATTCCAAGAAAGAAAAATGAAATTATACAAATGAACAAATTGTTGGCAAAATAGACCTAAAAGTATTATGGAGTATTCTTAAAAGGGCTGCTTTAGAATTTACCTATCTCTTGACACTACATAGGACTTTTACAGAGTTTTGTATTAAAGTGCAGAGTTATTGAAAACAAATTAAATTTATAAATTCATTGGAACATATATGCATATTTATACGCTACCAAGACCAAGAATACAAATAAAAATACAAATAAAAAAATTAAATTTATAAATTCATAGGAACATATTTATATGCTAACAAAACTGAGAATACAAATAAAAAGGAGGAATACTCAAGAAACCTATGAAATCTCCAAACTAACAGAAGGCCAAATAGAGTTCTTAAAAAATATTTTGGGGGGGATTTTTCATACTAGACTACCTGTAAAAGAACTACAAAAATTAAAACAAACAAACAGGCAGAAAAAGAACCTCCTGACCCTCCCCAATCCATGTAAAAAGGGGACTCTAAACAAACTTGGGAGCTGCAGAACCCACATAATGACACAGAGAAGCTAACCTCCCGCTGAGGACAGCCCAGCAGGCCTGCAGGAATCAGCCAGCACAGTGCTCTGGGAGCCAAGCCCAGCACCACACCAAGGCTTTAGCCCCAGGGCGGGCCTGACCAGCCACCTGCCAGAGGGACTCCAGATCAGCAGCAGCTCTGGCCATTTCCAGATTTATCAATACATAGATGCGAAGGACAAGGTGAGAGGCCAGTGTAGTCTGGACTTTGGGACCAGTAAGTGGGAGTGCATGGCTTTTACCCCCGGGGCGAGAAACCACAGAGATGCCAGCACAGCCTGCCAGCTCAACGTGGCAGCTTCAGCTCCTGGCCTGCAGAGTGTAGGGGGACCAAGCACCAGTCTGAGGGGTTATCGCTCTTGCTTTAACCTGCTTGGATCTGGATTGCAGTCTAGGGTGGAGGTCCTGGGGTGTGTGTCCAGCTTGCCAGAGCATGTGGAGACCTCAGAGAGGGCACCCATCTAATACCTCCGGCAGCTGAGAAAACCCCAGCGTTTGGGACGAAAACTCCCCTGTCTGGTGGCAGGGTACTACTGTGGCAAAAAGCCCAAAAGTAAAATAATTGAGTGGCAAAATGAGCAGGCAGAGGAAACAAAGCAGACAGAAGATTCCAACATTACACTCCTATTTTGGGGATAAGAAGGAGGAAGGCATGGAACAGGAGGAAAACAGTGAAGTCAGTACTCCTGCACCAAAAGCTTCAAAGGAAAATACAAGCTGGTTACAGGCCATAGAGGACCTTAAGAAGCAGATAAGAGAAATGGAGGAAAAATTGGGAAGAGAAATGAGAACAATGCAAGAAAATTATGAAATGAGAGTCAACAGCCTGACTGAAGAAAATAATACCTTAAAAAACAGACTGACTCAAATGGCAAAGGAGGCTCAAAAAGGCAATGAGGAGAAGAATGCCTTCAAAAGTCGAATTTGCCAGATGGAAAAAGAATCTCAAAAGCTCACTGAGGAGAATCATTGCTTCAGAATTAGATTGGAGCAAATGGAAGCTAATGACTTTATGAGAAATCAAGATGCTGTGAAACAGATCCAAACAAATGAAAGAATAGAAGGCAATGTGAAATATCTCATGGGAAAAACCACTGACCTGGAAAATAGATCCAGGAGAGATAATTTAAAAATTATTGGACTACCTGAAAGCCATGACCAAAGTAAGAACCTAGAAAGCATCCTCCAGAACTTCTCAAAGAAAACTGCCCTGATGTTTTAGAAACAGAGGGCAAAATAGAGGTTGAAAGAATCCACCGATCACCTCATGAAAAAGATCCCAAAAAGGAAACTCCTAGGAATATTATAGCCAGGTTCCAGATTTCCCAGATTAAGGAGAGAATATTATAAGCAGCCAGGAAGAAACAATTTGAATATTGTGGAAACACAATCAGGATAACCCAGGATCTGGCAGCTTCTATACTGAGGGATCGAAGGGCCTGGAATGTGATATTCTGGAGGGCACAGGAGCTGGGATTAAAACCAAGAGTCACCTACCCAGCAAAACTGAGTATCATGTTTCAGGGGAAAATATGGTTATTCAGTGGAATAGAGGACTTTCAAGCATTCTTGCTGAAAAAACCAGAGTTGAATAGAAAATTTGACATTTAGATACAAGAAGCAAGAGAAGCATGAGAAGGTAAACAGGGAAAAGAAATCATAAGGAACCTATCAAAGTTGAACTATTTTTTTTTTTGAAGCACTCGGGGTTGGGTGACTTGCTCGGGGTTGCATGGCCAGTTGTTGTTTCTGGGTGTGGTGCTGAGTGTCTGGGCCTGGATTTGATCTGGGTCATCCTGACACTGGAGCCGGTGCTCTTGCTCGCTGAACCACCTGGCCAAAGTTGAACTATTAACATTCCTACATGGAAAAACAATAATTGTAACTTATGATACTTTTCTCAGTAGTTGAAGGGATTAGAAATATATATATGTCTTTATATGAGGGTATACGGGCACATGAATACATATGTGAATGTGTGTATATACTTTTACAGATATACATGGATAGGGGGCACGGGACCAATTTAACAGGAAGGGATGATACTTAAAAGGTGAAATTAAGAGGTGAGAGGAATATAATGAGAGGAGATGGGGAGAGATAGAGTGGGGCAAACTATCTCATACAGAAGAGGCAAGGGGAAATGGTTACAATGGAGGGGAAGAATAGGAAGGCAAAATGGAATAGGTCAACCTTATTCCTATAAAATCTGGCCTGAGGAGGGAGGGATATACACACTAAATAGGGGATTTCACCCTCCAGGAGAATAGGGGGGAAGGGGATGTGAGGGGGGATGATGGAAGGGAGGGCAGGCTGGGGGGGAGGGAAGTTGGAAGCACCCACTTTTGAAAAGGGACAGGATCAAAGTAGAGAATAGAACAAGTGGGAGGTGGGATAGGAGGGAGGGAAATATAGTCAGTCTTTTACAACACATCTACTACGTTATTGTTTTGCATTAGCCGCACATGTACAACCTATACTGAACTGCTTGTCTCCCCAATGGGGATGGGTGGCAGGGGGGGAAGGGAATGAATATGGAATTGAAAGTTTTAAAATCAAATATTCAAATATATATATGTGTGTGTGTGTATTAAAAAAAAGATTTAAAAAAAAGAGTTATACTATGCACCTTCTAAGAAGGTATCTCAAGAGATTACAATGTTATTTTTATTGTATATGTGTATGTAGACAGATACATATGTACGTGTAATAAATGCTAGTTGACTGATTTAAAAAAAAAAGAAAAAAAACCTCCTAGCTCTGACGGATTTACTGAATAATTATATCACAGTTTTAAAGAATTTTTAGTACCAGTACTACACAAATCATTCTCCAAAGTTGAGACAGAAAGCACCCTCCTTGAAACAAAGTTCTAATACCCGAACTAGGAAAGGATAAAGAACAGAAGAACTATAAAGTAGCACAAAGGTTTCCTATTATATCAATATATCTTAATTTGTTTAGCCATTCCCCAGATTATAGGTATTCTTTTAGTTCCTGGTTCTTTTTCAACTTCCTATCCATACCCGCCCCATAAAAGGGGGAAAATGCTACAGATATTTTTTACATATAGGACCATTTCCTTTTCCTTTAGGGTATCAGGTCTTGTAAGGTTATCTCTATGTCAAAGGGTATGGACAGTTTGGTAACTTTGGGGACATAATTACAATTTGCTTTCCTTAATTACTTTATCAATTCTCAGATCCATCAGTAGTACATTATTGTGCCTTTTTTACTGCATCCCTTCCAGCATATGCCATTTTTTGTTTTTGTCAACTTTGCTACCTTTGTGGTTTTGAGGTGGAATCTCAGAATCCCTTTGTTTCATTTCTGTAATTGTTAATAATTTATAGAATATTATATATGGATACATATACCTTCAATTTCTTTTTTCAAGAACTGCCTGTTTATGCCCTTAGACCAATTTATCAATGGTCAATGGCTTTTATTCCTATAAATTTAAATCCATTCTTTGAATAGTTTGAAAATATCTCTTCCAAATTTTCAGTCTTTCTGTATCCACTGTCACCTTTCTTACTTTCTACAAACATACCCAGATCTCAGCCATTCTTAGCAGTCATTTGATTCTATTGTTCCTCCAAATATAGAAAATGCTTCAGGGCTTAGAGTTAAAGAATGGAAGTTCAAACACTGGTTCTGCTTCTCACCCCCTATGCAACCATGGGCCAGTCACTTCACTACTATTGACTTAAAATTTCTTATTTGTGAAGTGAAAGGATTGCCCTTTTAGATATTACTGAGCTCTAAATCCTATGATTCTGTCATCCTATGCCCTTTACTCCTTACATGGCCAAACTCCTACAAAAAGTTATCTCTATTCCTTACTTCCTCTTTTTTATCTCCTCTTTACATCTCTACTCCTTATTTTCTGTTTTCATTTCCATCATTTAAATCCAGCTATTCTCTTCAAGGTCACCAATACCCTCCTTTATTGCTCAATAAAGACTAAAACATTTCCCTATTTGTTGAATAATCCTCGGTATACTTTGGAGGTTCAGTATCCATGTCTTATCCTCTGTGGAACCCCAGTCATTGTCTTTAGCTTTTTCCCCCTCCTGTACTTTTCTCTTGGTGATCCAATGAGCTCTCATGGGTTCAACCAATCATCCATGTTGAAAGAAACTCCACATAAATATCTGGCCTAAATATTTTTCTTCAGATCTAGTTCTATACCTTCTGGACACTCCTATGGGTCTATCCTATAGGAACTCAAATTCAGTATGTACAAAATTTAACCCATTATATTTCTGCCTACACTTCACCCTAACTTACCACCTTCACAATTCAAAAATCACTATTCACCCTTCATTCTACCAATCCTGAATATTTAATCAGTTGTCAAGTTTTGTCAATTATTACTTATCAACATTTCCCACATCACATACCAGAGTCTCTTTCTTACTTGTCAACTAGACCATAGCAAAAGCCTTCTATTTGGTTTCCTTGATGCATCTCTTCCTCTCTAATTCATCTTCCATATAGCTATCAAATTGATATTCTTAATACTTTTGTCTGACCCTGTCAGTTTACTGCTTAACCTACTTCAGTGTCTCCCTATTACCTCTCAAAAGCATGTGTGTGGCACTTATGCAGGCACACAATCATACACACACGAGCACACACACACACACCCTTTAGTTCCCTTTTATATGTTGTCTTCCTGCCTAATAACATAAGCTACTTGACTTTTAAGAATTGGCTTTCTTTTTGCTTGTATTTATATCCCCAGTGACTCCCTCATACTAAGTACATAATAAAAGCTTTTTGGCTTGGACTTACTATACTTCACTCCTTCTGTGTTCTTTATTCCAGCCAAATTGGCTTCCTTGCTATTCTTTGTACAAGACATTGTTTTATCAAAAACAAAGCCTTTGCAGAGGTCATGCCTTAAATGCTCTCCCTCTGCAGTTCCATCTTAGATGCTTCTGAGTGACTTCCAGATACAACTCAAGTGCTACTTCTTCAAGACCCATTTCTTCTTCTTTTTTTTTTTGCTTTATTTTGGAGGGGGGAAGGTAAGTCAATGGGTCTTAAGTGACTTGCCCAAGGTCACCGCTAGTAAGTGGTAAGTGTCTGAGGCCAGATTTCAACTCAGGTCCTCCTGACTCCAAGGCTAGTGCTTTATTTACTGCCAGTTAGCCGCCCCCTTCAAGACCCATTTCTTGCCTCCCCCACAAAATGTCCTCCATTCTTGAAATCATCCAGTACTTATTTGTACACAAATAAATACAAAGTATGTGCATGTATTAACATCATAGTATTAATAAACTCCTTAAGGCCAGGGACCATCACATTTTTATAAGCCCTGGTGCTTAGCACAGAACTTGGAAAGTAGTTACTTCCTGTTGATCACTTAGGGTCTCTGGAATAACTTAATTTCAAACTTGCTATGATTTAAAATGCCTTCCTTAAAATAAGCAAAGTATAAGGTTGTTTATATGAGATGATGAGGTAAATAGTATTTAATAAATTTAATTGCTAAATTAAAAAAATCTGATAAAAAGAAGCCAAAAGGACAGATGTGAAATTATTTGAACAAGTACTAAAAACTTTGTTTCACCTTTCTACAGGTATTGACAAGGGCAGCTAGGTGATGGATTGGCAAGCATAGAGTCAGGAAGATTCATTTTCCTGAGTTCAAATCTGGCCTCAGATACTTACTAGCTGTATGACCCTGGTTTGTCCCCACCCCTCACAATGTCTATAACTTATGGTTTTTTTTTGTTGCTGTTTTGTTTTTAATGTCTGGAGCTCATACATTAAAATTATTTCCTATCATGATAAGGCATTGTCCCCTGTTGAAGTGTCAATACCTATTTGTTTTTTTTTTTTCAGTCATTTCAGGCTGTTTGCTGTTTCCTTCTCTAGCTCATTTTATATTATATATTAATACATTTGTATGTATTTATCAGAGTAGCTAAGTCTTTCACAGTTGATTATCATTACAATGTTGCTGTTACCATATATGTTTTCCTGGTTTTGCTCACTTCAGTTCACTTTGTATCAGTTCACTTCACTTGCTTCACTTCACTTTGTATCAGTTTATAACTCTTTCCAGGTTTTTCTGAAATCATGATTTTCATCATTTTTATAGCACAATAGTAGATCATCAAAATTATGTACCACAACTTGTTCAACTATTCCTCAATAGATGAACATCCCCTTAATTTATAATTCTTTGCCAATACAAAAAGAACTACTATAAATATTTTCATTCAGATGTGTTCTTTTCATTTTTCTTTGATTTCTTTGAGATACAGACTTAGTAGTGATATTACTGAGTCAAAGAGTAATTAGTTGCTTGTATATCTTTATGTGTATGTATATATATAAATTTTATATTTAGTTTATGTATATTATTCATTTTATTTTTTTCTTTCAATTAGTATTTTATTTTCCCCAGTTAAATGAAAAAAACAATTTTAAACATTTGTTTTAAAAATTTTTATTTCCAGATTTTTTCCTTTCCTCCCTCCCTACCCCCAGTCATTGAGAAGGTAAGCAATTTGATATAGGTTATACATGTGTAGTCATGCAAAACATATCTATAATAGTTACATTGTGAAAGAAAATATAGACAAGAAAAAAAATAAAGAAAAATAAAGACAGTATAAAAAAGTATATTTCAATCTCTACTGAGACACCATAAGTTGTTTCTCTGGGGATAGATAGCATCATAAATCCTTCAGAATTTTATTGAATAGTTTTATTGCTGAGAATAACTAAGTCATTCATGGCCAATCATCTTAAATAAAATCATCTTAAAATATTGCTGTTATTGTACACAATATATTTCATTTTCACTATCCCATGAAAATCTTTCCAGGATTTTTCTGAGAGTATCCTTCTCTTCATTTCTTATAGCACATTAATATTCTCTAATAAACACATACCACAACTTGTTCAGTCATTCCTCATTTGATGGGCATCTCTTCAACTTCTAATTCTTTACTCCTAGAACAAAACTACTATAAATACTTTTGTTCATAAAGGTCCTTTTCCTTTTTTTTGTCTTTTGGAGGGATAAAAACCCAGTAGTGTTATTGCTAGGTCAAAGAATGGTATTATAGTCCTTTGAGCATAGTTCTAAATTGCTCTACAGAATGGTTGAATCAATTCAAAACTCCACCAAAAATGCATCTCATTTTTTTCCATATCCTCTCCAAAATTTGTCATTTATGTTTTCTGTCCTATTTACCAATCTAATAGGTCTGAGATAGCACATAAGAATTCTGTTAATTTGCATTTCTCAAATTAATAGTGAGTGTAATTGTGTAATAGTAATGAAATTTGAAGTTCCTTTTGTATTGCTAACCTGAGGGGTACTTAGCACTTAGAAATTATTAATCAAGTCTCTGTTAAAGAAACAGAAAGAATGAGCCCCTGTTGCTAACATAACAGGAAAGGGTTGGCTGAAACAGGAAGGACCTAATGCGGGGCGGGGGGGGTGGTCATCTGTGTGTCTGTGTGTGTATGTGTATAGAAAGAGAAGTCTCTGCTGGGTCAGAAAGATCTTCTTAGAGCAAGCTTTGTGGAGGCAGAAGCTGCTACCGCCAGGGAGTCTGAAGAGGAAAGCACACTGCCTTCCCCCCCCCCCCCCCCAGGCTGGAGAGAATGGTTTTGATTTTGGGAATGTGGGGAAAGTGATTCTGATTCTGGGAACCTGGGTGAAGTGATTTTGATTCTGGGAACCAGCTGAAACTTCTGTTGAGTCCTAGGACTAGCCAGAGCTGCTGAGGATTTCTGAGAGCCAGCTGGAGCTGAGCACCAGCCAGAGTTGCTGAGGCTGTTGAGGATTTTCAAGGGCCAGCTGGAGCTGCTAAAGACTGAGAAACATGACTGTGAGGCTGGTACTGTTTATGAACCTGTTTGTGGCTTTGTTGAGCCTTGACTTCCTTACTTGGATACTGTTTACTGACTGAGAAATCATAATTCACTAGTGTCCTGAGGTGGAAGGCTTATGTATTTTCTGGTGATTGAATAATGAATGATGACTGAATAGTAATTGATTTGTAACTTGGTGTGCCCCAAGAGTGGAGAACTTTGACTTTTGTATTTTGTGTCCCTTAAGGAGGCAGACCTCCTTAAGAATGATTGAGATGATTGAATGATTGAGTTACTGAATGATTATTCTTTGTTCTAAACTTTGTGACCATTGAGGTGAAAACTATGTGCCCATTTTAGCGGTAAGCTGTTGAAAATGCTGCAATTTGATTTTCTGTGATAAGTTGTAACATTGTGAATGTTGTACCTTGATTTTCTGTGAATGTTTTGCTCTGATTTGTTATGGAATAGAGTGTTCACTATAGTGTGTAATCAGAACATTGAAAGCTGTTCACAGTAGCAGTCCTCTGGAAAGCTGCTTGTGCATGGCTTTACAAATGGCAAGCAAAGAAGTACTTAGCATCTTGTTTCAACTATTTAATTATTTAACACCTTGTTTTAGTTCAAGTTTCTTTTGCGCCTTGCCCTGATTATATCAAGTCTTTTTAAAGAAACAGAACTTGTGAAGCACACAGTGGAACTTGTTGATGCAACAGGTAGGAGCTAATGACCATACATAAGGAGCATAAGGAGAAGTCCAAGCTGGGAGAGAGCAGAACTGAAAAGAGAATGCTTGTGGTAGAAGAGTTGAGAAAGAGAAAACTTGTGGTGTCCTGGTGCTCTGTCTGTTCTGTCTGTGTTGATTTTTGTTTGTAACACTTTGTACAGAAACCCTGGGACCTTACTGGAAGCTGTGAAAGAGGATTTTCTTGTTTGTTTACTGAAGTCCTGGAGGAGGGTTTTAGAGGTCCTGGTACTATACTGACAATTTGTATTGAATTCTCAGGCTTTGTTTGTGGGTGTGTGTTGATTTCACAGGCAGAAAGTGAATTGATGATGGTGCTACCACTTTCTGTGAATGTTGTTTTGGCTCTGTTAAGCCTTGTCTTCCCAGAAACAGAAACTGTGAAGGACTTGAGGTGGACTGGACACTATGAGCTTCAGTATTGAAGGGGAACTGGACAAGGAGCTTGACAAGGAGCTGAGAGCTGCCTACCTTTGAATCCAGGTGACAGTTGGGTAAATTCAGGAAAAAGCTGGGACCATGAAAGAGGAACCATGGAATCTGAGAGCCATCCTTGAGTCAAGATGAAAAGACCTCTTCTTGGGTACCTAATGCTGACTGAGAAGATCATGATTTACTGTGACATAGGGGTGGAGAACTTTGACCTTTGTACTTTGTGTCCCTTAAGGAGGCTTGCTCCTTAAGGATGATTGACTTAAGGACTCACTGAAAGATATCTTTTGTTCAAAACTATGTGGTCACAGGGGTGGCTAGGTGGTGCAGTGAATAGAGCACTGGCCCTGGAGTCAGGAGGACCCGAGTTCAAATTTGGCCTCAGACACTTAACACAAAAAAATTAGTCGTATGGCCTTGGGAACGTCACTTAACCCCAATTGCCTTCCAAAACAAAAACAACAACATCAACAACCAAAAAAAAGCACTTTTAAAATTGGGGAAGCTAGATGGCACAGTGAGTAAGAGCGCCGGCCCTGGAGTTGGGAGGACCAGGGATCAGTTCTGGCCTCAGATACTTAACACCCATACAAAATAACTGGCCATGTAACCTTGGGCAAGTTACTTAACCCCAAATGCTTTAAAAAAAAAACCTATGTGGTCACTTTAGTGATAACTTGTTATGTTATAACATTGTGGATGCTGTACTTTGGTTTCTGTGAATGTTTTGCTGTAATTTACTGCTGAATGAATAGTGAGTTCACTATGCTATATAATCAGAACCTTAAAGCAATCTTCTGGAAAGCTGCTCATGCTTGGCTTTACAGTGAGTTAGAGTATTTTTTTGTATGTCTATAGATAGCTTTGATTACTTGATCTGAAGACTTTTATCATTTATCAATTATGGAATGGCTCTTATTAAAAAAAAAATTGAGGGGTGGCCAGGTAGCACAGGGAGTAAGAGCACTGGCTGCAGTGTTGAGAAGACCTGGAGATCAAATCCCGGGCTCAGACACTTAGCACCCACCCAGAAACACCTGGCCATGTATCCTTGAGCAAGTTACTTAACCCCAATTGCTTAGGGGTGGCCAGGTGGCTCAGCGAGTAAGAGCACCAGCTCCAGTGTCAGGATGACCTGGGTCAAATCTGGGCTCAGATACTCAGCACCACACCCAGAAATAACTGGCTGTGTAACGTTGAGCAAGTTACTTAACCCCAATTGCTTAAAAAAAATCAATTCAGTTTCCTAGTGGTGATGGTTGTCCTTTGGTGTGTGTGTGTGTGTTTTATTTTTGGAAGGGGGTCAGGGCAATTGGGGTTAAGTGACTTGCCCATGGTCACATGGCTAGTAAGTGTTAAGTGTGTGAGGCTGGATTTGAACTCAGGTCCTCGTGACCCCAGGGCTGTTTCTCTACTCGCTGTGCCACCTAGCCACCCCTGTCCTTTGTTTTTGAAGAAGATCAAAATGGCATCACTATGCTAGAGTAAAGTTACAGTGTGTCTGACTGTGGCTGATCAGACCAATATGAACTTGGAATATACTGCCACAGGTTCGGGCACAAATAGCCCATGTGAGCATTTGGGGTGGATTCTCTACATTTGTACATCTCATGTTTTGAATTACTTTAATTCTCCTTTGCTCATATAGCACAGCACCTTCTCTGATGTGGGCACACCATGCTGAGTGGTCCTGTGACAGTGTTTCCCATGTCACACAATCAAGTCCAAAGTTTTTCAGAGAGTCCTTGAAACTGTCCTTGTATCCCTTCTTCTGACTTCCATGTGTTTGCTTTATGTGAGTTCTCTGTAAAATAGTCTTTTTTTGGCAAAGGTGTGTTTGGCATTGTAATGGCATGGTCAGGCCAAAAGAGTTGGACTGTCTGCAGTAGAGTTTGAATACTTTAGCTCAAGTACTGTCTGGTCCAGTATCCTGCTATGTGATCTTCAGAATCTTTCTAAGACAATTCAAATGGAAGTGATTCCGTTTCCTGAATCAGGAAATCAGTTTACTAACAGGCATGGCTCTGTTACACTGTCCAGTTTTCACAGGTATATAACAATGAGGTCAATGAAAAGTCTCTGTTGACCTTCAGTTTAGTAGTCAGTCTTCAAGGTTGCTATAATGTGACAAAAGAGTGTCTTGGGATCCACTCACAAAGCTGTAGGTTGCTCTCTATACCATGTGGATACCCAAAAGGAAGACTGGTGAAGGCATGAATGTGTCTAGGTCTGAAAGTGGCAAGCAATGACCATTACAATAAAGAAGACTGATGATATTTTGACAGTTTAACAGCAAATAGTTGCAGATATAACAGTCATTTAGAATCTTCTGCTAGTGTACAGTCAATGATCATAGGCTGATTGTAGCAATGGCAAAGTAACACTAAATGAAAAGAAAGGAAAAAGTCAAGGAAAAGGTAGGACTATGGATGAACTATGTAGATGCTCTCCTAATTTGACCTGTTTATCAATGCTACAAATCAATGCTTCTCTCCTTTAGAGTCTTATTGTCATTAGCATCAATAGCCTTATATTTGGTACTAACCTTTTTGATGCTTTTTACAGGCACATTCTTCCTTTTTTTATCCATCCTTACTTATGTATCTCTTCATCTTTCTTATGTTATTTCTAAATTACATTTTTTTTTCAAAAAAAACTTCCTAAATGTTAATTTATTTGTCCCTTACTGAATTTATACCTTTAAATATTTCTGATTTACACTAAAAAAATAAGTAACTAAATTTCATATTAGATCAGGTATAGATTGGACTAGATAAACATTTCTTTCATATACATTCATATGTATGTGTGTATATATGTATATAAACATGTATACATATAGGCACACACATACATGGGGGTGTGGGATGTTGCTGTGCATGCATATATGTATGTATATTACATACATACATATATACATATGTGTATATTATATATATGCACATGCAGGCACACCTATTTCTGATGCTGTTGTTGAAGGCATATGCTTCCATACACACACACACACACACACATATACATATATATATGTATGTGTGTATGTGTATAGATAGTCATGGGAGACAAGATTTTATAGTGGGTGTTACACCAGCCTTGGAGTCCAAAAAAAGCATACTTTCAAGTCTTGCTTGTGCCACATACTGATTATATGACAGTCAGAAAGTCATTTAACCTCTGTACTTCACTAGACTACTTTAAGACTATAGTTGCAGAGAAGGTACTGACAGGCATTAAAGAAACATCCCCACTAGATATTTTGCATGCCAATGAAATAAGAGGTCACATCAAAATTTGTTTTTGAAAATGTGACTGAATCATAGAATGATTAGGTTGAAGGAGACCTCTGATGTAATCTAACCTTAGGTCTTTCTAAGTAGGGATTGTTTTATAAATTGCCTTTTTGTCTACAACGGGATCTAGCATATGATATAGCAGACCCTAAATAACCTCTTTTCTTTCACAGATTGACTAAAAAATGTCTATTCTCTCTCTCTCTCTCTCTCTCTCTCTCTCTCTCTCTCTCTCTCTCA
>NW_027187284.1:2866188-2914249 GCF_028583685.1 Petaurus breviceps papuanus | reverse complement strand
TCTCTCTCTCTCTCTCTCTCTCTCTCTCTCTCTCTCTCTCTCTCTGTCTTTGTATAATAGCTAACATTTACATAGAGTTTACTATGTGCTAGGCACTATGCTAAGTGATTTACTATTTCATTTAATTTGATCTGCAAAATAATTCTGGGATGATAAAACTGAGGAAAATTGAGGTTAAATAACTTGCTCAGAGTCACACAGCTAATAAGTGCCTCAGGCTGGATTTGAATTCAGTCCTTCTTTCCAGATCTGACATTCAAAACACTCTACTCCCTAGCTACCCTCAACATATGTATGTATGTTTGTTTTAGGGAGAGGTATTCACATATACCTACATAAATATGTATATATACACATATTTGTATTGTGTGTGTATTTGCATATCTGACAAGTAGTCATGTAGCTCACTCTTAAAGTTTTCCAATGACAGAAAACTCAGTAGACCCTAAGGAAATGCTTTCCATTTTTGGATTGCTCATTTTTTTTTTTGCCTTTTGGAGGGCAATGGGGTTAAGTAACTTGCCCAAGGTTACATGGCTAGTTTTTTTGTGTGGGTGTTAAGTGTCTGAGGCCAGAAGCGAACTCAGGTCCCCCCGACTCTGGGGCCAGCACTTTACTTATTGCACCACCTAGCCGCCCCCTCAAATTCTTTACAAGGGTTTTCTTACATTGAGCAGAAATTTGCCTTTTTGTAACTTTTGTTATTACATTCATAATTTCTTCTCACATGACCAGGATTTAGGCCCTTTACATTCCTAGAACCCCTTCCTATGGATATATTTGTGCCTATCAAAAAATTTCTTAAAGTGTAATAGCCAGAGATTAATACATTAATTTAGATATGAACATGGCTCCTGCTGCCTGTCCAATCTTATTCTTGACACTGTGGTTCTTTTAAAATAGACTTTTATCAAATTACCTTTTCAGGCTGTCATGCCATACTCATTAAACTTACAATCCACTAAAATTTCACATCTTTCATGTGAACTACTTATTAGCCCCACCTCCCTCATCCTGTCTGGATTTCTTAAACCGATTATTTTTAACTCATATTAAGGACTTTGCATTTATCCCTGTTTAATCTAATCTTACTAGACATGACCAAATATCTTAGGCTGCTTATTTCGAAGGAATATTCTTCTCTTGTATTCCATTAATGACATTTGAGGATCTGAATTCAAATACTACCTCTCCCCTCAGTACCTCTGAGACCTAAGACACGTTACTTTTCTCACTTTTCCTTATCTTTCAATTAAGGTTGATAGATCAGAGGCCTTCTGAATCTCTTCCATCTTTAAATCTATGATCCTTTTGTCCTATTGGACCTTCTTGAGATTTTTACAATGCTTCTTATCAACCCTTTAAAATTCTAACTTGCAGAACAGTTGGCACTCTGCATTGATGAAATCAAAGGTACAAACACTTCCCTCCAAACAAACAAGCAAAACTCTAATTCACTATGTATAGAGAGGAGTAGCTATAAGTGTTACTTCTAAGGCATTCACTATGATGTGAAATTAAATTACTGAAAATTAACACACACAAACACACACATGTACTCATGCCTTCTCTTTTTTTTCTCTATTAGCCTCATTATTCTATACTTGACCTAGATTCCTGTAAGAGAGCCATTACATCTAACCACTTAATAACAAATTCCTAAACACATTTAAGAGCCATCATCTTATTAGAACATATGTAAAATCATCGTATCAGTCACAGAGGGGTATCAGATGTGGAATGTTATATGAATTAAAAGAATATTGAAGTATGAATGTAGCTTATTTCACCCCTCACACACTTTGCAAATGTGGGACTGCATTGAGACTGGCGATCTGGTAATGTCTGACTACCAAAGAAGTTATCTTTCTTGGTATGTATTCCCTGATGCCATAAGAGTATCATTTTTCTTTCTTAGTTATTTCTATAAAAATTATTGAAAGACTAATAATTTTTAAGAGAAAATATATTAAAATATTTATTTATTTATGTTTAGTTTTCATTTTTCATTGAACTTCTAACATTCATCGATTTTTCTTCCCAATGTGGCATGCATTCTGATATAGAGTATACATATACTTTCATATTAAACATTTTCACATTACTCATATGGGAAAAAAGAATTAGAAGCAATGGGAGAAACCATGAGAAAGAAGAAAACAATAATAACAACAAAAAGAGAGCAAATAGTATACTTTCATCTGCATTCAGTCCCCCAAGTACTTTCTCTGCATATAGACAGCATTGTCCATCATGAGTCTTTTGGCATTGTCTTAGATCCTTGCATTGCCAAATAGAGCTATGTCTATCAAAGTGAGTCATAGCACAATATTGCTATTACTGTGTACAATGTTATCCTGGTTCTGCTCACTTTACTCAGCATCAGTTCATATAAAAACTTCAAGGTTTTTCTGAAGTCTGCTGGCACATAATTTCTTAGGAACAATAGTATTCCCTCACATTCACATACCAAAATTTGTTCAGTCATTCCCCAATTGATGAATATCCCCACAAGTTCTAATTCTTGGCCATGACAAAAAGAGTTGTTACAAATATTTTTGTACATTTAGGTCATTTTCCCATTTTTATGATCTCTTTGGGATACAGACCTAGAAGTGCTATTGCTGGGTCAAAGAGTATGCACATTTTTATAGCCCATTGGACCTAGTTTCAAATAGCTATCCAGAATTGGTGAATTAGTTCACAACTCCACCAATAATGCATCAGTGTTCCAATTTTCCCACATCTTTTCCAATAATAATAATTTTCCTTTTTTGTCATGTTTGATTTGTATTTCTCTAATCAATAGTGATTTAGAACATTTTTAATAAGACTGTATATAGCTTTGATTTCTTCATCTGAATATTGCCTGTTCACATATCTTTTGAAAATTTGTCAATTGGGGAATGATTTGTATTTTCCTAAATTTGACTCAGTTTTCTATGCATTTTAGAAATGAGGCCTTTTATCAGAAACACTGGTTCTAATTTTTTCCCCTAGCTTTCTGCTTCCCTTGTAATCTTAGTTGCATTAACTTGATTTGTGCAAAAACTTTTCAATTTAATGCAATCAGAATGATCTATTTTGCATTTAATAATATTCTCTATCTCTTGTTTGAACACAAATTCTTCCCTTCTCCATATATCTGACAGGTAAACTATTCCTTGCTCTCTTAATTTTTCTTAAAGCACCAAACTTTAAATTTTAATTGTGTACACATTTTGACTTTATTGTGGCATATGGTGTAAGATGCTGGTCTGTGCCTAGTCTCTGCCATACTGTTTTTTCAGTTTTAACATCAGTTTTTCTTATCCCAGAAGCTGGAGTCTTTGGGTTTATCAGACAGTAGATTACTGTAACCATTGGCTACTGAATCTTTTGTTGCTAACCTATTCCACTGTTCTATGACTATACAGTTTAAGATGTGGTATGGCTAGGTCACATTCCCTTGCATTTCTTTTCATTAATACCATTGATATTTTTGATCTTTTGTTCTGCAAGATGAATTTTATTATTTTTTCCTAACTTTATAAGATATTTTTGGTATTTTTATTGGTATGGCACTGAATAAGCAAATTAATTTAAGTAGAATTTTCATGTTGATAATATTAGCTCTGCCTATTGTTAATCTTCCACTTATTTAGATCTGAATTTATTTGTGTGAAAAATGTTTTGTAATTGTGTTCATATAGTTCCTGGGTTTGTTTTGGCAGGTAGACTCCCAAATATTTTATATTGCCTAACATTACTTTAAATGGAATTTCTCTTTCCATCTCTTCCTTCTGGGTTGTTTTTTTTTAGCTATATATATATATATGCCAATAATTTATGTTGGGTTTTTTTTATATACCACAACATTACTGAAGTTACCATTCCCATTAGTTTTTTGCTTGATTTACTAGAGGTTTGTAATTATACCATAATATCATCTACAAAGAGTTATGGCTTTGTTTCTTCTTTGCATATTCTAATTCCTTCAATTTCTTTTTCTTCTCCCATTGCTAAAGCTAACATATCTGGTACAATCTTAAATGGAATTTTTTGTCAGGAAAATATGGAAGTCCCATATTTCACAGAATGTCCATCTCTTCCCCTGAAAAAAATATGCTCAGTTTTGCAGAGTGATCCAGGTTTAAATCCGTGTTTGTAACCCAAGTTTCTTTGCCTTCGGGAATATCATATTTATTGCCCTCTAATCTTTTAATGTAGATCATTTAATGTAGAAGCTATATAATCCTGATCCCATTTCCATGATATTTAAATTGTTTCTTTCTGGTTTCCTGCAGTATTTTCTCCTTGGTCTTATAATTCTGGAATTTGGCTACAGTAATCCATGGTGATTTCAGTTTGGGATCTCTTTCTGGAGGTGATCAATAGATTTTTTACAATGACTATTTTGTTCTCTGGTTCTAAGACCATGGAGAAGTTTTTCTTAATAATTTCTTGAAAAATGCTGTGCAGGCTTTTTTAAATCATGGTTTTCAAGTTGACCACTAATTCACAAATAATCTCTCCTGATATTTTTTATGTCTCATAGAGTCATTAACTTCTACTTTCCTTCCACTATTTTTTAACAAATTGTTTCTTTCAGATAGTTTTTCTACCTCCTTTTTCCTTTGGCCAATTCTTTTTAATTAGCTGTTTTCTTCAGTGTGTTTTTTTTCCCATTTGGTCAACTGTATTTTTCTTTTTTCTTTTCTTTTTTTTGTTGAGGTGGGGTAGGGAGGGCAGGGCAATTGGGGTTCAATGGCTTGCCCAAGATCACACAGCTAGTATGTATTAAGTGTCTGAGGCCAGATTTTAACTCAGGTCTTCCTGATTCTGGGGTTGGTGCTCTATTTACTGTGCCTCCCAGGCTCTGCAGAGTTGTATTTTTTAAGGAATTAATTTCTATAGTTAATTTTTGTCCATCCTTCTGTTTGTCTTAAAAGCTCTTCTGATATGTTAGCAAGTAAGTACTAAGTAATGGACAGAGATGTTTTAGAGTACTGTCTGTGGTGCTGTATCAGCAATGCCATATTCACAATGCCTATAGAGATTACAAATATGCTGATATAATTATCCATCACAAAATACGTCAGGTTTGCCATTTGGGGAAATAAACTAGAAAATTTATTAAGATACCAAAAGACTGAGTCCCAAAACCAGAAAGTGAAAGCCATCAGAGTAGTTATGATATTGGCACAGGTAGATAAAGTAAAAAGCACCCACATTCTGAAGCCTTTAAAACAGAACAGGCTACCTCAGGCAAAGGTCCTCCTCTCCCCACTCACAGCAACCACCCAGTGTCCTGGAAGAGCGCTCCCAGCAGCTCCGGCCCCTGGCAGTGCTCAGCAGGAGTCCTAACTCAAAAAAAAAAAAAAAGGCAACTGCCGCCAACTGCCAACCACAGGACCGTTAGCTCGGCTTTTTTTTTTTCTTACTCTGCTATGTCAGCACGTCCATGGGGCATGGGAGATCTTTAAATCCCATAACCCTTACATTCGGCCCCAAGATCTTTCATGTCCCTTACTTGGCAAAAATACAGTAGGAATAACTGGTGTCAACAAAATTTCACAACAATATAACAAGAATAGCACACAATAAACACAAAAAAAATATTTTAGGGTGGGGCTTGAGCACAAGCTCCCCATCATTCCCCCCACCCCAAACAAATGGGGCCCCAAAATCTTGTGGTAAGGGGTGAAGATCTCTTCTTCTATGGCTACTTGCTGCTGAAATCGGATGTAGAGCTGTCCCTGTCCTGACCTAGGGGTCCCATTTGAGAGGTCAGTTCTTAATATGCTTGATGCCAGGTCCAAGGGTGACACATCACAGTTGCAGACAGGGGGTGACATCCAGCTTAAGCTATCAGGCATCTACAGATGGAGGGTACCAAGCCTGTGGAAACAAATCTAACAAACAAGGTGAACAAACAAAAAATCAAGAACAATAACCAGACTATTGTAGCCTCACTCACGGTAGAATAAATGATTTAAGGGTACAATTTTGTAATCATCTTCTCCAGAATAAACAATAGTTACAGTGTTATCCTTCCCATATGCTATAATCTCTGCAGCCTTTGGAACATCATCTGGCTTCTGTTTTACCCATACTTTAGCTCCTGATTTTATTCTATCAGTAGAACCAAATCCTTCAGTTCCTGTGACAGTTATTTTGGAAGGAGGGTCAGTTTTTACAAGTGGCATTGTTTTACAAGGAACGATAATCACTTGAACTATCCTATCATTCTTGTGAATCTGTATGGGCCCTTCACCTAAATTCTGGAATGTTACAACAATTTCTCCTTGATAATTAGAATCTATTACTCCAGCCAATACATGTATTCCTTGAGCTGCTAATCCTGATTTGGGTAAAATCTGTCCAAAGTGATTTTTAGGGATTCTTATGCATATCCCAGTGGAAATTTTTCTTACTTCTTTCCTGTCCAACCAAAAGTCCTCTAAACAATGTAAATCATACCCCACCGAACCAGGTGGTCCTGGGTACGGTGCTGGGACATCTGGCCTCAAGGTCCAATACTCAATATTTGGGATCTTGTGTGTTTGTTGTTTTCTAATTTGCAGATTTGGGGTCATCATTCTGGCTAGAGGTGTACTTCCTCCCAATGGTCTATTATTCAAATTACGCAAAGCCATGAACAAATTATCCTTCCAATGTTGATATGAATTATTGGAACTTAACTTCCTCAACTGTTCTTTCAGTAATCCATTCATTCTTTCAATTAACCCAGATGCTTCTGGATAATATGGAATATGATATATCCATTCTATATTGTTTAGTATACAATACTTCTTCATTTCATTGCCTTTGAAATGTGACCCATTGTCACTTTGAATCTGCATTGGGGTTCCATAATATAGACTTATGAGATCTAGGGTTTTACAAGTGTTTTTCTGGGTTGCATTCTTATAAGGACAAGCTACTAGTACACCTGAATAGGTATCAACACAAGTACATATAAATCTGCATCCTTTATCCAGTGGTAGTGGACCAATATAATCTATTTGCCAGATTTGGGCTGGGACTTTTCCTCTTGCTATCTCTCCAGTTACTACCCGAGGAACAGTTCGCTCCTTTTCCAATTGACATATATGACATTCTTCTGCTATCTGTTTTAACAGTGAATGAGAGATACTAATACCTCGATCTTGTGCCCACTGGTGTGTGGCCTGGACCCCCAAATGGCCTGCCGTTTGGTGGACCCATTTTGCTAATACCGGATCATCAGTTGTTGTCAAAGTAGGAACAATACGTTCAGTAGCAATCTTTGCCAGTCGATCAGCATGAGCATTGTACTCACGTTCTGGTGTGGTGGGGGCCACGTGAGCATCTACATGAAAAACTGACAAGTCAGTGACCAAAGACATGTTCCAGATATCTTCCCATAATTCTTTGCCCCAGACTTGTTTCCCATGAATTTCCCAATTTTCATTTTTCCACATGGGCATCCATGTAGCTAACCCATTAGCTACCGCCCATGAATCAGTGAATATATGACACTGTCCTCCTTGTTCTATTTTGATGGCTTGATATACTGCCATAAGTTCAGCATATTGGCTACTTGCACCTATCCCAGTACTTTCCAAAGTCCTTCTAGTACATGGGTTATAGGCCACTGCTTTCCAATGTCTTTTTTGCCCCAAATATTTTGCTGTCCCATCAGTAAACCATGCATGTCTCTTTTGTTCCTCAGTTAATACATCATATCCCTCATTCCATTTTACAGTGGACTGTACCAACTGTTGCTTTGGCTCAGGGGGTGTGTCATTCCTCTCAATCTCTATGTTTGCTATAGATTCATGCAGAGCAGAGACTCCGCTTTTGCCTGTTTTCGCTCTATTTTGAATATACCACTTCCATTTGATTATACTAGCCTCTTGGGCATGTCCAATTCTGTGAGAAGCTGGGGTACTCATTACCCAGGTCATAATTGGGATTCCAGGTCTTAATATCACTTCATGGCCCACAGTCAGTTGTTCAGTCTCCACCAAAGCCCAATATGCAGCTAACAACTGCTTTTCAAAAAGTGTGTACTGGACTCCAGATGAAGGGCGTTTCCTACACCAAAATCCCAAAGGTACATTTCGGCTTTGTTGTTTTTGCCATAAGCTCCAGTTTGCATAATCATCTTGTACAGTCACTTGCAATTCCACTGGACCATTTTGCATGGGCCACAAATCTAGGGCCAATTGTATGGCAGTCTTGGCTTCTTCAAAAGCTTTACTCTGGTCAAGTCCCCAATCGAATTCATATTTCTTCCGTGTGACTCTATATAAAGGTTTTAAAATCTGTCCCAAATGTGGAATGTGGTGCCTCCAGTATCCAAAAAATCCTATGAACTTTTGGGCCTCCTTCTTATTGGTAGGGGTAGGAAAATCCTGAATCTTTTGTCGGGCTTGAGGAAGAATCTCCCTTAGCCCCTTGTTCCATTGTATACCCAAAAACTTCACATTCTGAGCTGGTCCTTGAACCTTTGCAGGGTTAATTTCCCACCCTTTACTTTTCATATGCTCAATTAGAAGGGTCAAACTCCTTTCCACTACTTTCGCATCTTTTCCCTGTATCATGATATCATCAATGTAGTGGGTAAGCTGTACACCAGGTAGCTTTAATTCATCCAACTGTTCAGCCACAATCCTGTGACAAATAGTGGGGCTATGTATGTACCCTTGTGGCAAGCGGGTGAAAGTATATTGTCTACCCTGCCAAGTGAAAGCGAAGTGGTCCCATTGTTTAGGGTCTATTGGGATGGTGAAGAAGGCATTTGCCAAGTCAATAACTGCATACCAAGTCCCATCATATTTCTGGATCCTTTCTATTAAGGTGATGGTATCTGGAACAGCAGCATACAAAGAAGGAGTCACCTTATTCAACTGTCTATAATCCACAGTCATTCTCCACGTCCCATCTGATTTTCTTACTGGCCAGACAGGATTATTCCATCTTGTGGTTGTAGGGACCAACACTCCTGCTTCAACATATTCCTTTATAGTAGTGGCAATTTCATCTTGCCCACCTGGCACACGATACTGTTTTAAAGTAATTACTTCAGAAGGTTCAGGTAAAGTGATTGGGTCCATTTTTAGTTTTCCTACTAAAACTGTATTAATTCCTATCTTCCTCACAGCAAATTGGTATCTTCCTTCAGGTAAATTCAGAGTCATGCCTCTCAATACATCTATTCCAATGATGTATTCAGGAATGGGTACAACAACCACAGTATATTCCTTCTTAGGTAACTGCCTAATTTTCATTGTTATTTTAACCTGTCTGGCTGATATTTCAGCCCCACCTAGACCTGTGATGGTAATAGGAGTTCCATTTTTAAACTTATCAGGGTTTCCATAGATAAGTGTGGCCTCAGCCCCAGTATCAATCAGTGCCCTAGTCACAGTAGTTGATCCATTCTTCCAATATATTGTTAAACCAATATGGGGTCTGCAATCTCTTCTGCATATTTCTTTTATCTGGGCTGGGGCTTGGCCTATCTCCTATTCCCCCTGAAGGTGGGGCAAACTTGGATACAAAGATTCAGATTCAGAAATACCTGCGGGGGTGGTTCCTGCTTCCCTGTTCATTCTAATGCTAAGTACCTTTTCTTGGTACAGCTTATGCAGCTCTTCAGTTGGAATACCATCTATTCTTCTAAAGTCCACCCCAGCTCTTAATAGAGCAGTGAACAGTTCCCTTCTTGTTGGTCTATTTTGTCTCTGAATCCTCTGGCTGTTTACTCTTCTCTCTTGAGGCAATTTGTCTTTTTCCCAGTCCCCTAAATCGCTTAATTGTGAAATCTTATCCAGCACCTCTGAAAGAGGGTGCCCTATTTCTCCAATTAAAAGAGTCAGAATTAGGTGCTTATATGCAGGAGGAGCCGTCTTCACTATGATATTTCTATGAGGAACTCCTAGGGGGGGTATCATAATATGCATTTGCATCTCCAATCAGGATAGCAGTTTTCATTACCCCCTCCTTTAACTTTCTCATACAGTCTCTAAGTGAGTACCAGGGTCTGTCTCCCCTAGGCCACATAGATTCAGTTGGATATTGCTTTTTGCAACCTTCTGCAGCTAAAGCTAGAAGACTCGTTTTGTTATTTCCTCTTTGCATATGGTGATCCCTAAAAGCCTGGTGTACAAAAGGATTCTGACTGATACTTATGAATTTTAAACAGGCCTCATTGTCCAGTGTTATTCCTCCTGCGCCTTCATCAGTGATTCTTACTATCCAAGACACTAAAGACTCCCCCATTCTTTGGGTAAATCTACTCAATATATCAGTGATCTCCTGTTGAGTGAAATCTTCAATTATCTCCCTGGACTCTGTTTTGCCTCGGTGGTTCTCCTGCCTTCTTCTTCGTATGGGGAGAGCTTCTACATTAGGAGACTCCTCATCTAACCTTGTTCCGTTCTCCTCACACACATTCTCCTGGAAGCTGTCAGGGCAACTCTGCCCAGCCTGTACAAAAGCTGCATGCACATTCCTCCTGCTAGTTTTTTGCTTCCTTTTAGCTACATGAACAGTAGCTTGCTCCTGGACCACATGAGTCCCTCCAGTTTGCTCTTCTGAGTGCTGTGACACAGAAGAATCCTCAGGCAAACCAGCTGACTCCCTAGCCATCCTAGCTCTTTCCTTCAGCAGCTTATCCCTACTTTTACACATAAGGCGATAACTTGTTAGCAGCACCCAGCCTCTCCTGCACACTCCTGCCAGTTCTTTGCCTGGTTCTATGGGTATTGCTTTCAAACATCTTTCCAAATCTCCAGGTTCTCCCTCTTTTAGCCTTGGTTCCCAGTTTTCACAGGGCCCTGTGTTTTTAGCCCATTCTCTGGCTAGAGAGGAATAAGGCAAATCCTCCCATCCTGGAATAGCCATTTCTCCCTCTAAAGCCCCACTGCTTCCAAATAGAGGCCTGACACTTTGTGATCCCATCCTGGTCGCCAAATGTATCAGCAATGCCATATTCACAATGCCTATAGAGATTACAAATATGCTGATATAATTATCCATCACAAAATACGTCAGGTTTGCCATTTGGGGAAATAAACTAGAAAATTTATTAAGATACCAAAAGACTGAGTCCCAAAACCAGAAAGTGAAAGCCATCAGAGTAGTTATGATATTGGCACAGGTAGATAAAGTAAAAAGCACCCACAATCTCAAGCCTTTAAAACAGAACAGGCTACCTCAGGCAAAGGTCCTCCTCTCCCCACTCACAGCAACCACCCAGTGTCCTGGAAGAGCGCTCCCAGCAGCTCCGGCCCCTGGCAGTGCTCAGCAGGAGTCCTAACTCAAAAAAAAAAAAAAAGGCAACTGCCGCCAACTGCCAACCACAGGACCGTTAGCCCGGCTTTTTTTTTTTTTTGGCTCTGCTATGTCAGCACGTCCATGGGGCATGGGAGATCTTTAAATCCCATAACCCTTACAGGTGCCAACTACTGTGCTAAACAATGAACATTCAAAATAAACATGACTGACCCTGACTTAAAAAAGATTAATTTTTCTGCACAAAGTCAATACAGAAAGTGATTCTGAACAGGGTACTTGCTGTAGGCATGGCAAGGAGTCTGCTTGAAGAAAAATGGTTCCCAGCTAAAAAAGGGAAAATCCCAATCTTATCAGATGGGTTGGGGGCAGCAGTAGAGTCTTAGTTTCTGGTAATTTCCAGATTTGCCCAGCAAATCACTTGTGAAGAACTATATAATAGGTCTTAATAAATGCCTATTGATTGTTTAATTGAACTTAGTAGAAATCTTAAGACTCTGTTTATAAATTAGAGAATTAGTCCATGTAATTACATGATCTTGTCAAAGTTGAAAATAGGAACTTCTTCTGGGTTAAAATATTTTTAATAAAATCATATATTAAAGAACCTCCAAATAAGGCAGCAACTTCCTTGCCATCTGATGCATATTTTTTTTTCAGTTTTCATTCCTTTATTCTTTGCATTGTTTTAACTGGAAAGTAGAATGTATAGTGAGCATTCGCTTCCTTTGATCATTTTGATAAGCTGTACTTCCTTTTCATTCTTTCCTATGAAATTGTAGTGGTAATACTCTACAACTTACTCTGAGATTAATGTTCTTCATTTGAAAGCGGAATAAGATTTTTGTAATGCTACTAGCTTCTTAATAAGAAAAAGGTACTTAGCTACAGGCAGGGGAAAATAAGTATAGAAACATTGGATTGTTTTCCTGTTGATCATGTTTTTATTAAGGCTTTTTAGTTAAGAGAATGTGTGTATGTGTGTGTTTAAAAGCTTTTTCAGTTCTAAAATGAAGAACAGTAAAAGCAGTTGTAAAATCTCATTTGATTGACTGGTGATAAGAAGTGGTAGGTACAAAGAGGAATTTTTAATTTGCAAACCTGTTAAGCGGCTAATTGAATAAAACTAACTGGTTCTACATTGTAGAGTATACTTAATTTACAAACATAAAATATTTATGCCAATTTCATGTTTTAATCATACTGTTTGTGATTCTCTAATGACAATATTAATTTTAAAAAAGACTATGTACATAATCCATAAAGTATAGCCGTGGTAAGAAAGTATACCTTCTTCTATGGAGCCAATCAATACTGACTATATTATACACCTGAAACAAGATCAATAGTAGGTTGTCCTATAACTTACATTATTTATGTTATGTATAGAGCATTATGTTTTCTTTTCCTCCTCTTTAGTATTGGTCCATTTCCCTAAAAATAATGCAGTTATAAACCGGCAGTCAGGCCAATATTTTCTAAGTGATGAATTTATGGTGAAAAGCATTAAATGATATATATGTTCATCTGCAAATATAGTGAGGGGTTAGACTATTCTGGAGATTGAAAGATAGGGATTATCAAAATAAGAATTTGCACAGCTTTGTGTGATTGAAAAATTGTAGATCTTTTGCATATTCACAAATCATTAAGACATTTTTTGTGTGTTCATACTTCAACAGTTACAAGTTACAGTCAACTTATACCTACCAGTCATATCTAATTTTCAGGGATTTTTTATCCACAACTTTGATACCCCAGATATCATTGTGTTCCAAAATTTACAACATAACATATCATCAGAAGAACATTTTTTAATTTGTCATGTGCCCAGCAATGCATTTTAGAATCATTAAAAGAATGAGCAATTTTCTTAAATACAACCCAGTTTGCTATTCATTTCTGGCCCTAACTCATTGCCCTTCCGTAGTACCTGCTCAGGGTACATGTACTGATATATTCACATCTAACTTCATATCATGTTTTAAATAACACACGTTTCATTTCTTTAGTTGTTTCTGTTTTGATTATTAGCCATTCTCTTTTAATTAACCATAGCTGAGAGATGGAGTGCCTTGTTTGTAGAACAGCCAGGATGCCAATGTCACTGGATCAAAGAGTAAGCCTTGAGGAGTATGGTGTGAGAAGACTGGAAAGCAAGGAAGGGACCATGTTATGATGGGCTTTCAATGTGAACAGAACATTTTGTATTTGCACCTGGACATCATAGGAAGCCACTGGACTTTATTAAGCACAAGTTTGCCTTGTAGGAATATCACATTAGCGACTGAATATAGTGAATTATAGTGGGGAGAGACTTAAGACAGAAAAACCCACTAGTTTTCTACAGCAGTAACTGAGGCATGAGGTGATGAGGTTCTGCACTAGATTGGAGGCTGTCAGAGGAGAGAAGTACATATATTCAGGAGATGTTGTAAAGGTTAAATGGGCATACCTTGGCATCAGCTTGGATATGGAGGGGGTGAGAGATATTAAGGAATCCAAAATGATTCCTGGGTTCCCAGACTGAGGGACTGGGAGCATGATGTTGTCCTTTACAGTGATAGGGATGGTGGGGTGGGAGTATAAGGGGAAAGGTAATGAGTTCTGATTCTCCCATATTGAGCTTAAGCTGACTACTGGGCATGAAGTTGGAGACATCTGAAAAGCAGTTGGAGATGTGAGATTAGAGATCAACAGAGATATTGTGGCAGAACAGGTAGATTTAATAATCAATAGCATAGGAATGGCCATGGGAATTGGTGACCTTACCAAGTGAAGTAGTATAGAGGGAGAAGAGGACACAGGACAGAAACCTGAGTGTCACTTATGTTTAGGACCCATGATTTGGAAAAGAATTCAGCAAAGGAAACAGAGAGTGAATGATCAGATCATGGGAGACAAAGAGACAGTTGTGCCCTGAACACCTAGAGTATGAGTACTGAAAAAAATAGGCATAGCATCACTTTTTTTCTGTCTCATCTGGTATCATGCCTGTCCTTAAATTTTTTGCTTCTCTATACGAGTCCAGGAATGATGATGAAAGTAAGTCAAATATTGATTTGGGGTGACAAATACATTTTGGTGAGTATGTGGATACAAATATTCAATATGAGAATAATGAGGATAAGTGTATGTGTGTATGTGTGTGCATATGTGTTTCACAATCTATGTTCTTAGTCCATCATATCTCTGTCTGTAGATAGCATATTTCTTCATGACACCTCAAGAATTATGATTGGTCATTGTGTTGTCAGAATTCTCATTTTTTCTTTTTCTTTCATTTTAAAGACTATTGTATTTAAATTGTCCTTCTTACCCTCTCACCTAAAATTTCCCTCCCTCGTTGAGTACACATAAAATCCCATTGCACACATGTTTAGACAAAGCAAATTTCTACATTCTCCATATCTTTAAATATATTTATTTTTTTCTGCACTCTCAGTTCTTCCCCTATGTGTTAGGAAGTGTGTAACATGTTTCATCATTAGTTTTCTATGATTCCAGTTGGTCACTATGCTGGTTAAGAGTACAACATAATAGTGTTCTATCACATCTATATACAATGAATTTTTCATCTATTCATGCTATATCTGATACCCTCTCAGATTCTTATTCTTTGCCAAATCAAAAAAGATCTGTAAATATTGTCTGTAAATCTTTACAATATGTTTAGTTCTGGGGCAGCCAGGTAGCACAGTGAGTAAGAGCACCAGCTCCAGTGTCAGGATGACCTGGAGATCGAATCCCTAGCTCAGACACTTAGCACCCACCCAGAAACACCTGGCCGAGTAACCTTGAGCAAGTTACTTAACCCCGATTGCTTTAAAAAAAAAAAGAATGTGTTTAGTTCAGGATTAATAACTTCCATAATCTACCCTTTTTCTAATTCCTCCTCCCTCCTCATTAAAATCAATAAACATTTATTGAGTATCTGGGTTTACTAGTCACTGTGCTAAGCACTGGAGGTATACATACATACATACTTATATACATACATACACACATATGTGTGTGTGTGTGCATTCCTGCCCTTGAGGAGCTTACAATCCAATGGGGGAAAAACATGAAAAAGAAAGTTGAAAAACCAGAAGTTACCAATTGTATGAGGTGTAATGGAAAAATTAAAGAAGTACAAAGTGATTGCAATGAGATAAAGAGATATCTGAGATGTCTATCCTGTCCTTTTTTCTTTAAATAGTAGAGTTTATTTCTCCATCCCCCAATCAGAGGGAAGAGAGTACCAATGAGGTATGAGTTACAAGGCCAATTGAATCTTGCAAGATTGTGAGATTTTCCAATCATAAATTAACTGGGGGCATGGTAGAGAAGCCAAGGTACTTCAAAAGGAATATAGGCAGGTAAGAAATTTCACTATTGATTGAAATGTATTTCTGTACTCAACTTTGTGTGTGTCCATGCATTTTTCTTTCTTCTGATCATATCAGATGACAATGATGTTCAAGTGTCACTTCCCACCCCTTTCTCTTTATTTGTATAGATATCTACTTGTACACCCTAATTATGTGAGGTAATTTTCCCTAACCTTCCTTTCCTGGCTTCTCAGTATATTCCTCTTCCCCTCTCTCTTTCTATTCTTAAGATTAAGGCATAATAGAACCATCACCAGGCCTTCTCTAATTGGACTCCTTCTATGAATCTTGGTAATGACAGGGATGAGAGAGGACAAATGGACCATCTCCTTATATTTGAATAAAGAAGTATATACATTTTTGTCATTTTATCATTGTTTGTTCATGTTTACTTTTTTATATTTTCTTTGCTTCTCTATTAGTATTTCAAAGTTTCTCCACAGCTCTGGGATGTGTGTGTGTGTGTGTGTGTGTGTGTGTGTGTGTGGTGTTGTTTTTTTATTCCTCATGAATAGTTGCAAGTCCTCTATTTCCTTAAAGGTTCATTCCTCTCCACCCCAGTAGCAGTATATTTAATTTTGCTGGGTAAGTTATTCTTTCTTGTAATCCCATATCTTTGGTTTCTGGAATGTCATATTTCAAGTTGCCTGTTCCTTTATATTAATGGCTGATAAATTATATGTGACCCTGACCATGACTTCTCAGTACTTAAATGAATTCTTTCTTCTACATGGGATGAAGGTAGGGGGAAAAAAATCTGCCACTTGGCACCATTACCTATGGGTCTCAGAGACTGTCCTGTTATGGGTCTGAAATCTCCTCTGGACTTGGTGCATAGGCTGTCCCTGGTTGCTAGAGTCATCTGTGCATCATGCTTCTGACTCAGCTCAGACTCCAGTGTCTGAAGACCTCCCTGCCTGTCTTCCTATGCTGAACTGGACTACACAAAGGACTTATTGTGGCTTTTTTTCTAGATTGTTCCTTCGGGATTTTGACTGGTACATTTTCTAAATTTGTTAGGAGGAATTTGTGGGGAACTTATCACATTGTTTTCCATCATTCTGTAACTTTGGCTCTACCTCCAAAGTCATACGTGTTTTGCAGGAGTCATAAAATCTGATTTTGTAACATAAATATGTGATATTTTTCCCCTTGGAATTTATTATCTATTAAAACTTAAAAAAAAATTTAAGAGTCTCTCTTCATGACATCATCAATTTTAATTTATATGCATTTTGATTTACTATTCAAAATAAGTAGTAAAAAGCTAAATTAATTCTCTTTTGCACCTGTTTCTGATTTCTAAGCTTGTAATTTATTCAGCTAAATAGTGTCATGCTACATGGAAACAGCACTTTGTCGATTTTTAGAAACTAGAGTTGAAATAAGGTAGCTAGGTGGCAAAGTACATAGAGTGCTGGGCATGGAATGAGGAATACCAGAATTCAACTATAATCTCAGACACTTACTAGCTGTGTGACCCTGGGAAAATCATTTAAATGTGTTTGCCTCAGTTTCTTCATCTGTAAAATGAGCTGAAGAATGAAATGGCTAACCACTCCAGTATCTTTGCCAAGAAAACCCCAAAAGGGGTCATGAGGTGTTGGATATGGCTTAAAATGTCTAAACAACAACAGAATTTTACATCATATATTTAAATGGAAAATCATGCTACGGACCTACCCGCAACAGTTTATGTACTCTGAATTATGATGGGGAGTGCAAAGAGCTTATAGCTACTGCCTATATGTTCCACAGAATAGTATATATTTACAAAGCAACTGAATGGGTTTAGAAATTATACCTCTGGCTGGGGTGGGGAAATAAGATATTAGTCTTCTTTGTTCTAAGATGACCAGTCCTTTTCCACAACATTCTTCATCATGATATGGAGTTCCTAGATTCCTGAAGTGTATGGTAATGGAGCACAAGCACTGGCTTGTTCCGTTATGCTAACAACAGTTCTTCCAAGAACTGATCTAATTAAATGTGAACAGATTCAGATTCAGTAAGCTCACCACCAGTAAATGAATTATTTAGCCCTGAATATTATTATTATTGTTATATAGACCTGATAAAACAAATAACACTAATAAATGGCCCTCAGTCGAATGTCCCTTTTTCCTTCTTTGCAGAAAATAACAAGATGGCCAAAGAACAGTTAGAACATACTTAGTATCATCTAGTTTTTAGATCATAGCTAGGTATTAACTAAACAGTTAATACTGTATTAATGTTGATTATTGATATTTTACTCAATGACCTGACTAGGCAGTAGTAGAGGAACTAAATGATAGCAGTATTGATATTCCCATAAGTGAAACAAGAAGATGAAAAGAAGTTATGGAGGGAGGGCTCCTCTTATGGGAAAAGCAAATACAAGGATTGGCAGAATTGGTTTCATTGTGTTCAAAGCAATGTTCCATGGAACATTTGTTCATTTGGTATTGCAGTGTTTACGTTAAGCACTTAGAAACATGTCAGGATAAATTGTGATATACATGACAAGATTTTTTTGCAGAGAATAAAGAGGAAAATAAATTCGTCAAAAAAGGTTTCATTTCTAGCTTTAATACATGCTTAACTAGGTATATACATATATGCATGAATACATGCACATATAATACACATATGTTTGTAAATGTGTAATATATACTTGTGTGCATATGCTTTTTATATACACACATGAGTAATAGATTTAGAAAATATTATTCTAGAATAAAAACCAAAACATTTGGTTCCTTAAAGAAAAATACTGTCTTGAAAGCTCTCTGCCTATAAAGTTTGGCCCATGTGTATGTTAAAATCCTACAAATATTTAAAAGATGCTAAAGCAAAGCTCTCTTTGCTTAATGAATCTTTCATGAGAACTATCAAGACAGAGATTAAAATGGAGAGACATATGCTTCCCAAAAGTGTTTGCTACTATCTTGTAGGGTATCTACTATAAAGTTCAAATGGAAGAGGGTTCTTTGACAGAAAATAAGTTCCAAATTTTCCTTTTTGTGAATGACTTTTGGCTCAACAAGCAAAAAAGACTGCAGAAATTCCACAGTGAGAACCAAAAGGTTTTTTTTCTTCTAAAGTGCCTATACAAGAAAACAAATCCATGAAAAATGCCTTTCCCATGAAAGAAATGGTCAGTCTTCATGTATGTAAGAATGAGTGTTAGTTGAGTCAACTAAATTATCCCCATTCCACTTTAACTGACAAAATGCTACCCTTATATCTTTGTCAGGTAAAAACTAATCTCAACTGAATCAATTAATAATTGTTATGATTAAGGTCAGGAATATCTGTTCAATCTAAATATTTCAACAAGATGTAAGAGTAATTCCATTTGGATTTTGTTGAGAGATTTGACCCTTCTCTCTAGTGCTTGTATAATATCAGAAGGCTAGTTTGGAATTTAGAATTGTGAGCATTTGAAAGCTTAGGAACTGAGAACAGATTTGTCTTAATGAACAGAAGATTCAAGTGAAAGCCAGCAGAAAAATTCCACTATATCTAAGGGGGCACATCTTAAGTATCATGGCAAAAACCTGTAAAGACAAATGTGAGCAGCTTTCCAGAGGATTACTCCTGTGAGTAGCTTCAAGTTCTGATTATATAGTATAGTGAACTCTCTATTTATTCAGTAATATACTAAGATAAAACATTGACAGAAACCAAAATACAGCATTCACAATGTTATAGCATAACAAATTATCATTAAAGTGACCACATAGTTTTCACCAGAGGGACCACATAGTTTTAAATAAAAAAAAAATCATTCAGTAATTCCTTAACTCAGTTATCCTTAGGGAGCAAGACTCCTTAAGGGACACAAAGTACAAAGGTCAAACTTTTCCACCCCTAGGTCACATTGCCTTAGTCTCTCAGTCAAAAATCTTCTTTCATCTTAATTGGAGATTAGTTTCCAATCATCTTTAATTAAATGATTTTAAGAGGTACAGGATACAGAGTACAAAGTCCTCACACCCCTAGGCCTCAGTAAATCATGATCTTCTCTGTTTGCATTAAACAACCAAAGAAAGGTTTTTCATCTTGAGTTGAGGCTGGCTCTCACATTCCATGGTTCATCTTCCATGGTCCCAGCTCCTGCCTGAATCTACCCAACTGTCACCTGGATCAAAGGGCAGGCAGCTCTCAGTTCCTTGTCCAGTTCTCTGTCCATTTCCTTTTTTTCAGTTCCCATTCCATATTGAAACTCACCATGTCCACCGCAAGTCCTTCACAGTGTGTTTCTGGGAAGACAAAGCTTAAAAGAGCCACAATAACATTCATGAACATTGCTAGCACCTTCATCCATTCACTATCTCCCTGTGAAATCAACACAGACCCACCAACAAGGTCTGAGAACTCAACACACATCACAAACAAAAATCAACATAGACTGAAGAGACAAAGAGTGCTGCCACCACAAATATTCCTTTCTCAAAATCCTCCACCACAAGTGCTTTCTTGATTCTGCTCTTCCCCAGCCTGTGCTTCTCCTTATGTATGTTCATTAAGCTCCTCCCTATTCTACCCCTTCCTGTTGCATCAGCAAAAGTGGTTCACAAATTATATTATTAACAAAAGACTTGATATAATCATTGGCAAGGCTTAAAAGAAACTTGAACTGAAACAAGGTGCTAAATAATTAAGTAGCTGAAACAAAGTGTTAACTACTTCTCTTCCTGCCATTATGAAACTGTTTCAGGATCTCAAAGTTATCCCTTAAATTTGAGTCTAAATCATTTTATCCAATTTTTCAATCTATCCACCGTTTATGTAGTGTTTCTTTTTTTTCATTGAATTTCATCTAGTAAATTTCCTTTTTTCCTTAATGTCAATTAGTTCTTTAAAAATAATAAGAAAATATTTCAGACATATTTTATAAAGTATTCAAATTCCATTTGAAGCTCTTAATTAAGATTTTAGAACAGATTAGAAGTCTGTTTCCAAGCTTATAGGTAGATAGTTTTTACAGAAGACCATGTATCTTTTCAAGCAGCAAAAGCTTAGATTTTATGTTTGCTGATAACAATAGCTTTGTATTCTATTTAATAATCTCAAGGCATAACATACAATTAAATTACAATTTATTATTAATAATAATGTGTGGAAATACATATTTCAGTGATATTAATGTTTTTGTTGATGGTGGTTTTTTTCAGTCTATTTCATCTAACTAGATTATAACTGCTTTTACCTCAACATGGCTAATGAAGAACTCTTATTAGGAGATTTGTAACTTTTGTCATTTTTATTGAAGAATTCTTTGCTTGAATAATTAGCATTATTCTGAATTCATGACTGTTTGCAGAAATCTTTTCATTTTGATAAAATCAGTTTAGTTGAAATTAAATAATGTAATCTGTAAATCCTCTTAATCACTCATGGGTAAGGTGGTATGATGGATAGAGTGCTATGTGGGCCTGGAGTCAGGAAGACCTGAATTCAAAACTGGCCTCAAGTGGCTGTGTGACTCTGGGCAAGTCACTTAATTGTGTTTGCCTCAGTTCTCTCAGCTGTAAAATGATCTGGAAAAGGATATGGCAAACCAGTCCAGCAACTTTGCCGAGAAAACCTCAAATAGAGTGACAGAGTCAGACATGATTTTAACAACTGAGCAACAACAAAAATGCAGTATACTGCAGGACACTGAAACAATGTGACTTTATTAAGGTGCTATTGTCAACTGCCTCCATCTCTTGTGACTCAGACTCTTTTCTCAGTATAAATTACACTCCATATATGACACATGACTATATGACAGCAATCAGGTGAAGATATGACTGGCAATTCATATATTGAAAATATACTATCCTATAATTGATATAATATATTAATATATTATCAACATAATACATTGATAATATAACATAACATAATATATTAATAAACACAATTGAGGTAAGTCGGTGGCATACTCCTTAAAGCACTGGATTTCAATTCAAGAAGACTTTAGTTCAAGTTTAGTCCCACATACTTTTCTTAGCTATGTTGCCCTAGGAAAGTCACTTAACCTATCCTAGTTTCCTCACATCAGGATATATTACATCCAAGAGTCATTGGCAGTATAAAATAAGGCAATATTTGTGAAGTACTTTGCAAACCTTAGTGTTATATAAATCCTGGTCCCTATTTTGCTTATTCTTATTATAATTTCAGTTACTAATTATGATAATTAGTAATAATTTCCATTTCTACTACTACCAGTTTAGCTACATAAAGTATGGAGCTTTTTAATAAAGGCATTATGTTCTATCAATCTTAACTGGGGGAAGATTAAAAATAAAACCTAAATACAGTTCTAAGATTTTCTTCATAAGCTAATTTAGAGATGACTTATTTAGAACCCTAGACAAAGGTGATCAATAGACTGGGTAGATTTCTTCCCTCTACCTTTCTTCTCCCATCCTACCCTCAGTAGAATTTATAAGAGGAAATGGATAAGAACTAAATGTGGGGAGGGGTTTTAATATTCACTTTTGGCAAGAATATCTCGAATCTATGGAATCACCTAAATCACCAATCATCATTAGGTAAAATAAGTTAATTGGTTAGGATTGCTAGAACACAATGCCTTTATTAAGTAACTCCATATGTTATGTAGCTAAACTAAGTTGTTTAGAATAGATTTTGAGAGATGGTTCTTTGAAAGCTTTTTTTTTCTTTAAAGATAGCTGGTGAACCATATAATACCTCTTTTGAGAATTCTATTATTGAGTTACTCAGAAGTTTAGTAGAGCTTCAGTCAAGCTGATCATATAATTTACTAGTTCTTCATATATTTCTTGATCCCTTAATGAATGTTATATAAATCCCCTGCTGGTTTGTTGATAAGTAAATAATTATAATAATCTTTCATATTTTATGGCTAGAGTAGCTCAGCCCTAAAACTAAGCCAGTAAACAAATAAAACCTAAAAGAAAGTAAAAAAAAGTGTTAAATCAATTTACCATATTGAAGCTTTTTCTCTCTCTGAGATCATGGTCTTTACACATCATTTTAAATTTCAAAATTAACCCACCTTTAATATCATAAAGCAATTATAGCAGACATAGAATGAGTTAGTATCTGTAAAGAGCTTTACATATATTCTCATATCTTCTTCACAGTAACCCTATAGTTCTCAAACTCTAGCTAAAGAGGTTAAATTGTGATCATTCAACCAGTAAATGTCCAAGTATAATTCAAATCCAGATCTCTTCCCAGAATAGTATTCTTTCCTTTAGAATGTACAGACTAAACCATGTGGTCAGGAGGTAAGTATGTATCAGAAAAATCTTCAAGTAGGAAGTTATAAGTGGCAAAATGAGAAATACTTAAGGTGGAAACTGAAGTAAAATGAATTGACTTAAAAAAAAAGATGGGGCTATAATCAACTGTTATCAATGTATAGAGATCAATGAAACATCAAGTTCAAGTTGTCTTTTTCTTGTCATCTAGTATTTCTGAGTATAAATGAGAGTATAAATGCATTTCAACATTAGCCTAAGATAAGAAGATGCTTAAGTCAAATCAGATGCGAGAGAAATCCAATATAACATCAAAACGTTCAAAAACAGATAGTATCCATTTTATTGATTTATATAAGCTAAGGCTTTCCCAGATAACATGGACAATTGAAAGATAAATTCATGCACACACATTCACGTGCACACACATACACAGACACACAAATGCACACACTTACATATAAGTAGGTACACTTTTATCTTTTACTCTTTCTACTACATTTTACATAACTAAAATGAATCAAATTTAGGTTTCATTTTGGGAGATACTATATTTTCTCAATTATTTTTCAGATTCATATATCAAATGACACCAGGGCCAACAAAATCTATAATTTCCCAAAGATTTATCCTTCTCTATCCTCATGTCTTGATTTTTCTCCCTTACAACAAAAAACACATCTCTAATACAGAATTCTTTTCTGTTGCCATAGAACAGAGTGAAAATTACTAAGCCAGAGGGTTTTTAAACCTTCATAGTTGGCCTTATTAGTACTAAATTCTAGGCATTCTTTATCGGTGACCATAATCCTAAAGTCCTATTGAAACTCAAGGTGATGTTAATCTCTTTTCTTCATCAAAAGCACAAGTAGTACGTAATATGAAAAATACTTAATTTATCCATTCCTCAAATTTATTAAGTAATACTAATTGCACAAAGCTAAACTAAACTAGAAATATTTCTTTTTTAGATTTCATACTATGATTTTCAGAGTTGATTGCTTCTAACACTGTCAGAAGTAGGAAGTATTTTTTTAATAGAAAACTTCAAATGGGATGCAGGCTCATCAACATAGAATATTCCAGTTCCCTGCATATATCACAGTTTCATCCATGGTCTTTCATTTGACATGATTGTTAGCCATATCTTTCTATAATTTCTTCATTCGTAATTCAATCACCACATTGAAGGACATCTGATTCCTTAAATATTTTGCATATATTCTTTTTACTTTGTTTTCTCTTAATCCCATCTACCTCACTTGTTATATATATATATAGATAGATATATATAGATATAATATATATATATATGTAGACCCCCCACATTCCCCCCACACACACACCTCCAATTTACAACAGGCTGTTTAATGGAGTTAAATAATAATTTCTTGTCATTTGTTAAAGTAATTTTTTTTCTACTTCCCCATGGGTCACCTGCAATTGAAATTCTTCTGAGATTAAATGGTTATTGGATTCATAATTGTATAGTATAACTTGAGGAATATTTGTCCTTAAAAAGTTTCCCCTTGAATGGTAATTTGACACTTTTGCTCCAATCTGAATTCCTCTTCAATTCTGGGTCAATATCATTAGTAGTACATGTTGAAAGTCTGTGTAGTGATAGATTAACTCATCAAGTTGATGTTAAACCTGAGCCATATGTTATCCTATTTGACTTTTCCTTGCCAATGAGTATGCCAATTCTTTTTGTTCCCTTTTAAAATAAAATTTTAGACTTATACACACAATAGATAAAAGACAAAAAACACATTATAAACTTAAATATAAAATAAGGGGAAAAATACCATGTGCACAGCAGGACATAAGAGAGGATTGAAAATATATAGCAATAAATTTCCATTTCAAGAATGTATATAATAAATACTACATATTGTATTGAAAGCTATCCATCTTTTCTTCCTTGTAAGTTTTCTTTTGTTCTCTGCTATGTATTTTTTGCTTTGTTCTTTTTTTCCCCTTCCCTCCCCACCAAATTAAGCACAGATATAATTATATACAGAAATATACATACACATATTCATATAACAGGCATACATATATAGAACTATACATTGCCTGACAAATTCTACTCCTGATCATTGTTTTTATGTTTTTGTGTATCTCTTATTTCCTATTCCTCCTGACTTCTCTAATTTACTTCTACATGCTACCTTGCCCACCTGTTACTTAACCTACTCCCCCTCACCCCCAAGATCCCTCCCTTATTTTACCCTTCTAATAATTCTAAACACCTTTCTATACACCCCCTTAGACCTGCCCTCTCACCTTCCCCTCTAGAGATACCTCCCTTATCTTCTCCCCCCTCCCTATCCCCTTAGCATTTTATTTCTTTCTTAATTTAGAAGACTTTTGTACTCTTCTGGATACATAGGCAGTATTTACTCTTGAACCTATTCCCAATGAAAATAGATTTCTAGAACTAGCAACCCTCCTTCCCCACCTAATTCCTTTGTGTCAGTTTATCCTCTCACACCTCACTTCATACTCAGCTCTATGCTGATCTTTCTTATGAACTACCCAATTACTAATCACAGTCTTACACATGCATTTCACATATATAAAAGGCATACAGTCTGTCCTTATTGAGTCCCTTGTAATTAATCTTTTCTTTCTACCTTTTTTTTCCTTAACTCTTATATGTCAGGTTTTTAAATTCAGGGTTTTTTATTTTTACTTTTTAAACAAAGTCCTGAAAGTTTAACAATTCTTTAAATGTCTTTTTCTTTTATTCAGTATCGAACTTAGCTTTGCTGGGTACAATATTTTCAGCCAGAACCTCAACTCTGTTCTTTGATATATAGTGTTACAAGACCTGTGGTCTTTTAGTTACACTGCTGCTAGGTCTTGTGTAATTCTAATTGTGACACCACCATTAATTTTTTTTTTAGTTACTCACAGTGTTTTACCATTGAACTAAAGGTTTGTGAATTTGGCTGTAATATTCCTGTAGTTTTTCCTATAAGGATCTCTTCCAGGTGGTGATTGGTGGATATTTTTCTTTTTCACCTTTCTCTTGTTCTAATGCTTCAGGAAAATTTTCTTTAATTATTTCTTGTATTATTGTATTAAGGTTCTTTTGTTTTATCATAGTGTTTAGATAGTCTGATTATTCTTATGTTTTGCCTTCTTGATCTGTTCTCCAGATAAGTTTTTTTTTCCTTATGAGATGTTTCAAATTCTGTTCTATTTTTTCACTTTTTATATTTTGTTTATTTTTTTTCTTGATCTCTTATAAATTTGATGGCTTCCCCTAGTCCAATTCTTATTTTTCAGAAATCTTTTTCTTCTTTAAGATTCTGGATCTCCTTCTTCTAGTTGGTTGACTTTCTTTTCAAAATCTTGTTTTTCATGGATTCTTCTTATTTTTCTTTTTAGTTTTTTCTCAATCCTTTTCATTTGAATTTTAAAGTCTTTTTAAAGTTATTTTATGAATTATTTTGGGGCATGTGTCCATTCAACATTACTCTTTGAGGTAGAAGAGGATTTCTTTGCTCCACTAGCCTCCTCTGAAGATGAACTCCAGTCTTCTCTATTCCCATTAGTAACTATGGTTGAATTCTTTTATGTTGTGCATTTATTTTAATTTTGAGCAGTTCTGTTTTGCAATCACCTCTGATCATGGGGTGTTGGGGATAGTGCCTCTGTTCTCAGATCTTCCTTCAGTTCTCCCCTCTGTCCTGGAATCAAAACCAAGACCTCCAGCCTCCTGTAAGTTCCCATAGCTAGCAGTGTCCCTACACCACTGCTTCTGCACTCACCAGGTCTGTACTGATTCCATCTTGCCCCTACTGCATCTCTGCACCACAACTGGATCTGGTGTTCCTCGTCAGCAGATGTTGCCTTGATCTTTCCAAACTCAGTTGGCCAACATCCCTCACTGTCCCTGGGGTAAAAGTTCTTGTGGCTTTGGTCAGGCAATCTCCCAACCAAGCTAACTCCAGGGCTTGCAGCTTGTTGTTTAAGTTGTCCTAGGCTGGAGGTATTTGTTCTTCACAGGAACCAAGCCATGCCCTGCACCTTTTCGACAGATCTCTGATTGTTCGAGGAAGACCCATGTTCTGTACCTACTGTTAAATATTTTTACTGCTCTATATTTTTCCTGAGATGCTATTTTATCTTTTTTGTGGGGAAACATCTTGAGAGCTTGTAATATTCTGACCTACTCCACCATCTTCCCAGATTATTCTCTGTCAATTAATTTGAGTTATTGGTTTACATAGAACAAGCCTTATAGCTTTTTGGGGAGCTCAGTGATTTCAGTATAATGTCTTCACCAAAGATGACCACCTATAGAATTTTTCAGTAGAGATTTCTTTTTAAATTTCAAGGTAACCAAAGAAATCTTCAATAAACTTGATAAACATGATGAACCCATGTGCCCCTTTCTCATTGCTTACATTATGTTTCATTGAAAAAGATATTCCCATGGTCTAAGGTGTCATCAAATGTTGCATAATCTCAGTTTATTGAAGATAACCCATTTAAGAAGAGCTGCATTTTATCTATTGTTTAAATATTTTTTTTATCAATATGTGTTCTTCTATGGAAAGTTTTTTTTTTTTTTTTGCCAAAGTCTTCTTGGGACTTCCAATATTTTCATCATGGTTAGCCTTATTTTTCCTTATTCTATAGAGAAAAATACAGGAAAATATGTAAGTAGCATTTTCCCTTTCTTATAATAATGGTATCCATGATCTTTTTTATGCTTTAAAATTTTCCCTCCTTTGGAATAATTTAAAATTTATCCCTAGGGGTCCTTAAAATTGTATTTGTTTTCAGCATGGATTTGTTTTGTATATACTTTCTAAGTACTTCTTCTATGTACTAATATTTTTCTCATATGGTAAATCAAAACTGAGGAGGGCAAATCTGAATGTAATGGCTATACTGTCATTGCTTATGAAAAACATGTCCATAGAAATGATGGCAGTTTTATAACATTTAATGTCTATTTGTTACCTCCCTATAAGTTAAGTTTTTTCAGTCTCATGCCAAGCTCCTTCAAAGCCCATTTTCTATTCTGCTGCTTTTTAACTCTTCTATGACATGATTCTACAAAAATCTTGCATCCTCTAATGCAATTTCTTAACTTGGTCTAAGATTTCATTAATATAGGATTCTCTGGAGTAATAACTCACTATACCAATGCAATCAGCACCTCTTCTGAAACTCAATAGCCTTAGAGATTTGCCAGGAGCTTTAAGGTCTTGAGTGAATTGTTCAGATCATAAAGTCAGTTACAAATTGAGACCTTCCTGACTCTGAGGCCAGTTCTCTATACACTAGTACCATGTTGCCTCTCATTACTGTAGTTTAAAAGTTGTATGTAGATCATAGGTTTTAATGTTCGATTAGCTCTTTAGTATTAATGGGCTTAATTATCATCTCTATGCAAATAATTCCATTTTCTAAGTCTGGTCTTCCTCCTGAGCTCCACTCTCAAATTACCAAGTGCTTTTTAGACCCTTTGAAAGGAATAATCTGTAGGTCCCTCAAACTTAACATGGAAAAAATAGTATTCATTTTTGTTAAGCCACACACAAGCAGCTTTCCAGAGGACTGCTGCTGTGAACAGCTTTTAAGATTCTGATAATAGAGTGAACTCTCTATTCAATAACAAATCAGAGCAAAACATTCACAGTAAATCAAGGTGCAGTATTTACAATATTACAATTTATCACAGAAAATCAAAATACAGCATTCACAAAGTTACAACTTATCAACTTATCACTAAAATGGCCACATAGTTTTCACCAAAGTGGTCACATAGTTTTAAACAAAGTACATTCATTTAGTCAATCACAAAATCCTTAATTCAATCACAAAGTACAAAAGGTCAAAGTTCTCCACCCCTAGGTCACAGAAAATCATAATCTTCTTAGTCAGTACACAGTATCCAAGTAAAATCTTCTTTCAGCTTGACTCAAGGCTGGCTCTAAGCTTCCATGGTTCCTTTTCCATGGTCACAACTCCAACTGTCCCCTGGGTTTGAAGGCAGGCAGCTACCAGTTCCTTGTCTAGCTCCTTGTCTAGTTCTTCTTCCAGTTGCCATTCCATATTGAAGTACACAGTGTCCAGTCAACCTCAAGTCCTTCACAGGTACTGTTTCTAGGAAGACAATTCTTGATAGACCCACAATAATATTCATGCACATTGCCAGCACTATCATCAATTCACTATCTGCCTATGAAATCAACTCAGACCCACCAATAAAGTCTGAGAACTCAACACAAATCATCAACATAGGAATCAACACAGATCCACAAACAAGGTCCAAGAGGTTAGCACAAATCATCAGTAAAGTCCCAGGATCTCGAAAACCCTCCTCCAGGACTTCCATAAACATACAACCAGAAAATTCTCTTTCAGGGCTTACAGTAAGGTCCCAGGGCTTCTGTACAAAGTATCACAAACATCAACATGGACATAGCAAACAGAGTGCCAGGATACCACAAATTTTCTCCTTCTTGACTGCCACCACAAGAGCCCTCTTCTCAGTTCTGCTGTCTCTAGCCTGGAAATTCTCCTTATATATGGTCATTAGCCCCTCCCCTTCCTGTTGCAGGAGTTCATTAATTCTAGGGTTCACAAGTTATGGGGTTCACACGTTCTGTTTCTTAACAGATTAATACAAGGCTCAAAGAAACTTGAAGAGAAAGAAGGTATTAATTCAATAGCTGAAACAAGGTGTGAACTATGGTACTTCTGTGCTTGGCATTACAATTTTCCTTTTCCTAAAACCTTTCTCTCTTTCCAACTTTCCTAATAATGATGAAATATTGACTATGTGGTTCCTACTGATAAGGCCAAGTATATTACATTTCAATTCTATGCTAGGGTTCTCAGGTACCCTTAAGGGAATTTGGGGTAATTAAGCTCTCTTTCAATAAATCCAGTCCCCTCTGATGGTGTTCCTTTATATGTAGGTGGTGTCCTCTGCACCATTTAACCATTAATAATTAGGTTGGCTTTTACAAAGAAATATCTACTTCAAAAGGTATGCCTATATTCTTTTTCCAAATTTTTAAATATTTTGTTTTTTTTTCCAATTACATGTAAAAAAAATTGACATGCTTTCTTTAAAAAAATGAGTTCCAAATACTCTCTCTCCCTCAGACCACTCTCCATTCCATGAAAAAAAACAAGCAATTTGACATTGGTTATAAATGTGTAGTCATGCAAATCATATTTCCATGTTAGTTGTATTATTCCTCCAAAAAGCCTCACAAAGATCAAAAAAGTTTTTTTTAACATGCTTTGATTTGTACTCAGACTCCATCAGTTCTTTCTCTAGCAGTAGATAGCATTTTTTATCATAAGGCTTTCAGAATTACCTTGGTTCATTGTATTGCTCAGAACCTTTAAGTCATTCACTGTTGATCATCAAACCCCATTGCTGTTACTGTGTACAGTGTTTTAAAGGTTCTGTCTATTTCACTTTGCATCAGTTCATGTAAGACTTCCTGGGCTTTTCTGAAAACATTCTTCTCATCATTTCTTATAATACAATAGTACTCCCTTAGGATCATATGCTGCTTCTTGTTCAGCAAATCTCCATTTAAGTGGCATTCTCTCAATTTCCATTTTTTTTCCACCACAAAGAGAGATACCATAAACATTTTTGCACATGTAAGTACATTTACTTTTTTTTTTCATCTCTTTGTATAATGTAATGGGAATTTAAATTTTAAATATCTTCCCAGCTCCTAGGCTAAGGTGCACCTGGAGCCTGGGGTGGGAGGCTTGTTTTTCAGTAGATACTTCTTGATTGGCCAGTGAGTCAATAAGGTTCTTACATTCTCTGAGCCAGAAGAAGGCTTTATAAACCCTGATGTGTAGCTTTGTTTTGGGGGCTCACTTTGAGAAGTGTTGTGTGATTTGATCTGGATTCTGGGAAGCCATTGTCTAGAGCCCCCGTCTTTGAAAAACCCAGATGTTGAAACCCAGATGTTAATTGGGTATGGATGTGATGGTTGGACAGTTTGGAAATCTGTCTACTTGATCTGTTTCTGTCTTGATAATTCTATCTGTATACTCTGAAGTTCAGGGTGCTGACCTCTTTCTCCTGAACTAGGTAAATGATACGTGTTTGACTGATTAAAGTAAGCTTGTTAACCCATTTTGAGTTACTTTCCTTTATCAAAGCAGATCCAAGAACCTGTATTGGCAGCAAACCCTGAGGATTCTTGGGGTGCTTGCTGCTACATATACTAGTAATCCTGGGTCAAAAGGTGTGCTTAGTTTTTTTTAACACTTTGGGTATAGTTCAAATCGGTTTTCAGAATGATTGAATCAGTTCAAACCACCAATTCTTCTTCCAATTTTCCACAACTGCTCCAACATATGTTATTTTCCTTTTCTATCATAGTAGTTAATCTGATAGGTATGGAATGGAACCTCAAAGTTGTTTTAATTTACATTTCTCTAATGAATAATGATTTAGAGCATTTTTTCATGACTAGAGTCAGGTTTGTTTATTTTGACTGAAAATTGCCTGTTTATATCCTTTTATTATCATTTGGGAAATGACTTATATTCTTATAAATTTGTCTAAGTTTTCTATATATTTGAGCAATAAGGCCTTTATCAGACAGACTTGTTATAAAAATTCCTCCTCCCACCACCAGTTTTCTGCTTTCCTTCTAATCTTGACTCCATTGGTTTGGTTTGTAGGAAAAAAAAAACATTTTAATTTAATATAATCAAAATTTTCCATTTTACAACCTATAATGTTGTTTCTTTTTTGGTCATAAAGTCTTCTCTTATCGATAGTATATTTTTTTTCCTTTTTCTTTCTCATTCTCTCCTTTTGCCCTGTGCCTCCTGAAAAGTATTTTGCTTCTGACCCCTCCCCCTTCCCCAATACTTACTTTCTGTTTATTTGGGGTTGAATAAAAACTCATTCAGGAGAAAAGGAGAGAGAGAGAGACACACACACACACACAGAGACAGAGACAGAGAGAGAGAGAAAGAGAGAGAGAGAGAGAGAGAGAGAGAGAGAGAGAGAGAGAGAGACAGAGAGAGAGAAACAGAGAGAGAGAGAGAGACAGAGAGACAGAGAGAGAGAGAGACAGAGAGAGACAGAAAGATTGAGAGACAGAGAGAGAGGTTTATATAGATCTATCTATCATCTATCTATCTATCCATCTATCTATCTATCTATCTATCTATCTATCTATCTATCTATCTATCTATCTATCAAATGAAGTATTTCATACCACATCAAGGTTTGATGCAGTACACCTTTCTCCTTTGGGCTTCCCTGTAGGGCTGACTGACTCCAAATTTTAACCTGGAATCCTGGCTTCTGGGTGACCATGGCTCAGACTACCAATCTGATCAGGATTACTTCTTGAAACTGAAAAACTGAGGATAAATGAAACAGGATAAAAACCAAAACCTTAAGCCAGCAGAAATCTCAGAACCAGTAGCTGAAAATGTAGTGTAGGGAAAAGAAGTCCTCAGGAAATTAGATGACTTTCCCACATCACACAGATTGTATACTGGGCCTGGGTTTTCAAATCAGTTCTTCTGCCTTCAATTCCAGTACAATTTATACCCATGTCTTTCTATGGTATGAAATATTTCATTTTCACTACGTTTTACTGAGTGATTTATTTTTTACTCAACCTCAAATAACCATAAATCAAATTTGATTTCTTTTAAATCCTACTGTGTGCAGAGAACTGGGGTAGACACATTTTATCCATGAGAGATAATCCTTCCCTCTTGACTAGAAGAGTCATAAGCACATATTTAAAATAAAAGATATAATGTTTTTTGTCAGCTGTTAGCCTTATTTTTTTTCTGCCCTAAAATCTTACCCTGAATTCTAGATCCTTCTTTCATTTTGCCTTATCATGGTCACCAAACACCTTGGAAAACTTTTATTATAGTACTTGAAAACTTGAAAGTTGTAACGAAGCTGTAATTTGCCCAATTGCATAACTTCTTTCCCTACCTTAACTGGTCTTACTATGACCCTCTAAAGCTGATTCTTATTCTGCTTAAACTATGAAGCTTCATATTTGTCACACATACATGTCATATATATCTCTGACAGAGTATATCAGAAGTTAGCTGATAATTCCTGCTTTTTATGATTTTTAATATTTATTCTGTAATGTTAAATTTTTTAAAAAATTATTTTTATTAATTTCCATTCAACTCTGTTCACTGTTTCACTCACTGAAACAAGGCATTTTTTCTCTTTCCCCACTTAGTTTCCAAGGCATTTCTCATAGCAGTTCTTCTAAACCTCTACTGAAATACCTAGCTATCACCCTTCAGAACCTGAGAAGCTCCCTTCATAATTTACTGAAAAAAAAAATAAAAGCTGATCACTCTGAGTTCTTATCTACATTTTAAATCCTTCACATAATATTTCTTTTACTCTAAGTCTCTGATAAAGAGTTAATCCTTTTCACCTAGTCCAAAGACTTTGCTCTTTATGTACCATTGATCCAATCTCTTACAACATATAATCCCTGTAATCATGTTGTTTCTGTCTCTTTTTCATTCCTTTTCTTAAAAAACAAACAAACAAAAAACAGAAGTGATCACCTAAATTTTGAGGACTCATGAGGGAAAAACGGCTACTTCCCAAAGAAGTCAGTTCCACCTCTGGAAAGTTCTACGTGTTGGTAAAATTTTTTGATATGAAGCTTAAATTTTTAGACTCTTGGCAAATTCTCATATCTCCTCCTATACCTGTCCTGTGGTACAAAACAAAATAAATCTACCCCCTTTTCTATGTGACAGCCCTTCAAATATTTAAAGACAGTTATAATCTCCATGCTCCAACCCCCACCTAGATTTCTCTTCATCCAACATTCCTTCAAACAATTGTCATATGTCATGATCTTATGGTTTTTTACTCACATCTTCCAGATTTCAAACTTAGTGTCATTATTGCATTAATAAGTAAAAGACATATGTGGTCACACTTTTGTATCTTTTAAGGAAGTTCAAAACTTGAAGCTTATATCCATGAAATATTCATTTCACTTATCATAAATTTTGTGGATCCAATCTAGCTCTGATTAAAACATTTTTATAGAGAAAGCACAGGTCACAAAACATCCAGTGGATTCCTGTTACTTTGAAGAAAATAGAAGAGGAAGGGCTACATTGTATTCTATGATGGTTACCAAGGTTTTTTCACCAAACCAGAGCCTACCTAGTTAAAGGAACAGAGATGGATGAAGATTACCCCTGCAGATAGTGCATCTCTCAATCTACTGGCTTTGATATGCATCCTGCCTTCAAGGGATGATCATAGAGAAGGGTTTGAGAGCTGGATTTGCAACAAAATAGTTAGAACAGTGGATTTATAACAGCAAATAAAGCAGATACTTTTTTTTCTTTTGAAAATACTATACACAAAATTCTTGAAAAATCAGTGCAATGATTTTGTAATTTCTTATGACCAATAAAAGAAATGACTCTTTGCAGGCTTGAGCTTTCTCTGCTCCAGAAGATTGAGACAGAGTAAAATGAAGCTTTGAAAATGAACTCTGGGATAATCCTATAACAATTAATTTTGCAGCTATGAAAATTTGGATAATGGCATGGGTAATTAAGCATACTTGATGGTCTCAACTAATATGCAGTGGTCAAAAATATCCTACTGTCCAAAGTCTTGCTTGAATAAGTAAATGATCCTAAATTTACATTTCTTTGAAGTAAGAAATTTCACAAAATATAGGATAATCCTAGGACCCTTTTGGTGCTTCAAGGTTACTAGTGTAGCACTATTTCACTAAGCTCTCCCATAGTTACTAAAGATACTGTTACTATATCTTTTATTAACCACATTAATTTGGTCAGGTGATTACTTTAAACATTATGTACTGAATAGCTTAGACATGAATTCTTAACAAAGGAAGGCTATTGAGTTGACAGGAATTCAGTTCTTTGCCACAGTAACTGTATAGGCTCAGGAAAGTCAAAATCCCTGGGTTTCATTTGCCTCATCTGAGCTAATGCCCTGATACTGGGTGATTTCTAAGTACCTTTTAGTTCCAAATTTTTCATCCCATGATTTAAAAGGGAGTCCTTCATTATGTATATTAGCTATTCTCTCACCAATATGACTTTTCCTTCAATTAGTACAAATTTCAAACTATCCATGATCTGTTGCCAAGTGTGATTCTCCTTCATATTCTTGCATAAATATACCAAAATACTTTGACCCAGCAATACCACTCCTAGGGTTATATCCCAAAGAGATCATAGAAGTGGGAGGAAGACCCATATGCACAAAAATGTTTATAGCAGCTCTGTTTGTGGTGGCAAAGTATTGGAAATTAAAGGGATGCCCATCAATTGGGGAATGGCTGAAAAAGTTATGGTATATGCATATAATGGAATACTATTGTCCATATACATAAACGAGGAGCAGATGGACTTCATATTTACCTGGAGAGGCTTATATAAACTGATGCTGAGTGAGAAGAACAGAACCAGAAAAAAATTTGTACACAACTACAGACACAACATATGTGTGATGACCAACTGTGATAGACTGGACTCTTCTCAGCATATGCAGTGATATAAGTCAATCCCAAAAGACTCATGATGGAGAGAAATATGTTCATCCAGAGAAAGAACTAGAAAGAACTGAGTCTATATCCAGATGGAAGCAAACAACCTGATCTTTTTCTTTTTCTTGTTTGGTTTTGTTTCCTCTTTACCATTTTTCATTCCATCTGATACAATCTGTCTTTATAACAAGACTAATGTCTAATGTGAAAGTATTTGCAGATCCTATACTTGATTGTATGCCACCATGGGGGGGGCGGGGAGGGATGGGGACAGAATTTGAAACTCAAGGAATTGTGGAATTGAATCTTGTAAACTAAAAGTTAATAAACAAATTAATAATAAAAAAAAAAGATAACAATAAATAAATAAATATACCAAAATAGTCCAACCAATATGGTATAGGCATTCTCCTTGGTCATTTTGCATTTTTGAAGTAGCAAGGGATCAATCAAGTTGTTCATTCATTTTACAATTATATACATATATATATGTGTGTATATATACAAACATTTATACACATAAACATATACATGTACATATATGTTTATATGCTATGTTTGTTTTTCTCTTCCTTCCATTGCCTAGGAGGGAAAAAAAGAATGAAGAAGATAAGCATTGCCCTTATAACAAATATGAAGCAAAAAATAGAAATCTCACATTGGCTATGTTCATGGTACTCTTATCTCCTATTTTTGTGTCTTTACACTGGTCTTCACATGTCTATAATGCATTCCCTTTTTATATCTGCCTCACAGTCTTTTCTTCCTTTATTACACGGCAAATACTGCCTTCTACAGAAAGCCTTTCTTGACCTGTGTAGTGGCAAGCACCCCAGCGTCCCTAGGGTGGCTGCCACCACAGGTAATTAGATCTGCTTTTATAAAGGAAAGCAACTCAAAATGGGTTAACAAGCTTACTTTAATCAGTCAGACATATATCGTTTACCAAGTTCAGGGGAAAAAGGTCAGCACCCCGAACTTCAGAATATACAGACAGAATTATCAAGACAGAAACAGATCAAGTAGACAGCTTTCCAAACTGTCCAGCCATTACATCCATACCAAATCAACATCTGTGTTTCAACATCTGGGTTTTTCAAAGCCAGGGGGCTCTGGACAATGGCTTCCCAGAATCCAGATCAAATCACAGAACACTTCTCAAAGTGAGCCCCAAAACAAAGCTATACATCAGGGCTTATATAGCCTTCTCCTGGCTCAGAGAATGTAACAACCTTATTGACCCACTGGCCAATCAAAAAGTATCTACTGAAAAACAAGCCTCCCACCCCAAGCTCCAGCTGCACTTTATCCTAGGGGCAGGGAAGATCTTTAAATTTTCATTTCCATTACATTTGGCCCCAAGATCTTTCATGCCCATAACATAGTCAATTTACTTTTGAATTAGCACCAAGCATCTCTTAGGTCACATTTTCGAGATACAGAACTAAAGTTACCAAAGTAGCCACTGGGCCTTAAACAAACACAAAGTACTTAGCATTACCACTTCAATTCAAAACAAGAGTGCAAATAATGTTCCGTGGGCGGAGGGGGGGTGTCCTTCCCTTCACACAGCTCCAGCCCCTGCTTCCAAGAACAGAGAGGGGGCTGGGCAACAAAACCAACAAGGTGGGGTCCCTGGGCATCCAAGGCACTTCATCCCACCCACCATAGTCACAAGTCCATCCTCCCCCTGGGTCCCAAACTGTGGGATGCAGCAAGGAAACACATTCAGTGCTCCTGCTTTGCTGCTCAGTTCTTATCTTTTCCTGTGGCTGAATTCTGAACTCTTGGATTCCTTCTCCTCCCACAGGCAGCATCCGCTCCTGGCTTCTGCCCAGGTCCTGATGTAGGCAGCTCACCATTCCTGCTCTCAGCTCAGCGAAGTCAGCATGCAGGCCATTCTCTCCTGCTCCATGGCTCCACAGAATCACAGCTACCACAACTGGGAAACAATTATCCCAGTCCCCATACTTTCCTTTTACTCTGCATATCCTGTTTGTGATGCCATTTTGTAGCAACAAGCACCCCAAGCGTCCTCAGGGTTTGCTGCCAACACAGGTTCTTGGATCTGCTTTGATTAAGGAAAGCAACTGAAAATGGCTTAACAAGCTTACTTTAATCAGTCAAACATGCATCTTTACCTAGTTCAGGGGAAAGAGGTCAACACCCCAAACTTCAGAATATACAGACAGAATTATCAAGACAGAAACAGATCAAGTAGACAGATTTCAAACTGCCCAACCATTACATCCATACCCAATCAAAATCTGGGTTTCAAAATCTGGGTTTCAAAGCTGGGGGGCTCACTTTGAGAAGTGTTCTGTGATTTGATCTGGATTATGGGAAGCCGTTGTCCAGAGCCCCCTGGCTTTGAAACCCAGATATTGAAACCCAGATTTTGATTGGGTATGGATGTAATGGTTGGACAGTTTGAAATCTGTCTACTTGATCTGTTTCTGTCTTGATAATTCTGTCTGTATATCCTGAAGTTTGGGGTGCTGACCTCTTTCCCCTGAACTAGGTAAAGATGCATGTTTGACTGATTAAAGTAAACTTGTTAACCCATTTTCAGTTGCTTTCCTTTATCAAAGCAGATCCAAGAACCTGTGTTGGCAGCAAACCCTGAGGACACTTGGGGTGCTTGTTGCTACAACCTGCCAACTTCTAATGCCCTTTTATCCCCAAACTACTTTGTATCTAAATACTTTGTTCATATTTATATTTAATTTTTGTTCATGTTTTATATGTTTATGTAGATATAAATGCATTCAATTAAATATATGTACATTTAATATATGTGTACACACACACTTATCTCCTCACCCCATAATAAAATAGAATGTAAATTCCTTGAAAATAAGAATTCCTTCATTTTTTAATATTTATATCCTAAATTCAGTACCTAGAATATAGTAATATATATGTAGGCCACAAAATTCCAAGGTATAACAAAATCACCAAGAACCCCAACTATGCATGATTAATCAGTTTATTAAGAAGTTCCTAATTAGTTGATTCCAAGATCTTCCTCACAATCAGGGATCCTTCCTCGTCCATGGTAGCTACTTTTATACACTTAGGAGAGCACTAAAAATAGAGGGAAGTCATTTCCAGAAGTGGGAAAATCACTCTGTCAGTAGTCCTCTCACAGGTGATGAGACCTTCCATAGTTCATCAATTTTAGATAAACTCATCTGGGGCTTTTCAAAGTTCAAAAGCCTCTTACAACAACATCTCAGGGCCTTCCACCATCATAAGGCTCTAGATTCTAACTAATAGTAACCTAGAGTTCAAGGAAGTTAAAAATTTAAAGCAAAGGTCATGAGGGAGTAGATGGTAGTGAATCATATGAAGAGGAGGTATTGCATCAGCAAATGAACCTCATTACAACCATTTCAGGTTGGTGATATCATAAGTAAGTTAAAGAATCATGGAAAATTTTACCTGTCAGATGTTTGGATAGTGGAAGAGTTTATGACCAAACAAGAGATAGAGTGGATCATAGGAAGTTAAATGTATAATTTTGATTACATGAAATTATTTTTTCATTAAAATAAAAAATGGCCAAGGAAAGAAGAAACTAAGGGGAAAATGAAGAAGATTCTTTAATAAATACCTCAATTATCAAATACATAGGAAACTGAACCAAATTTATAAAAATAAGAGGCACTCCCCAATTGATAGTCAAAGGATGTGAACAGGCAGTTTTCAAAGAAATCAAAAGTATCAACAGTCCCATAAAATGCTCCAATTCAATATTTAATGCAGAAATGAAAATTGAAACAACTCTAAGGTACCTCTTCACAACTGTCTGAGTAGCTAACATGACAGAAAGGAAAATAGTAAACATTGGAGGTTGGAGAATATAGGAAAAAAGGACACAAATGAACTGTTGGTGGAGGTGTGAACCAGTCCAATCACTGGAGACCTAATTAGAACTATGCCTAAAAGACGGTAAAACTTCACACCCTTTGATCCACGAATTCCACTGCTAGGTCTGTATCCTAAAAAGACCAAAGAATAGGGAAAAGGACCCAAAATATACAAAAATTATTTTACCAGCAATTTTTTGTCGTGGAAAAGAATTAGAAAATTGAGGAGATGCTATTCTGTTTTGGAATGGCTGATCAAGTTTCTTTATCTTTTGTTTTCAAAGATAACCAATGACATTATGGGGTGATGTCTTAATTTACACTTGAATTGGATTTAAGTGAGGCAGTTGTACAAAGTTATCAGTCTCATTCTCTCTTCCTGAATCATCAAACTCAATGGCATGAACAAAGTCAATACTATTGGCAATGTCCCAGGAATCAGTGGATGATCTTGGAGTCTTGTATTTCTGACCAAGCTCCACCTTGCCTGCTTCAGCCACCTTCATGGCCATTCAAACCAATTGTCATCTGGACATTCTTCCAAGGGAGTTCTTTGTATGCTTTGAGTGGAACTCCCCTTAACACACCAACAAGTTTGAGACCTGTCAGTTACCTCCAACTGGCTTAGCCCCATCTGTTGAGAAAGTTTTACCAGGATGTGGCTAATACACATTTTATAGTTTCTTGCAGCCCCAGGTAAGATTTGAGTGACTGGTGGTGGATGAGCAGCCCTGAAAAGGTTTTAGCAAACCCTCACACCAAAGGTGCTCATTGTCTGAGCACCCCAAATGTCTTATATCTGTTTTGTAATTTTGTGAAAAAATACTCTTTTGTTATAAGGAATGACAAGGGGGATGTTTTCAAAGAAACCTGAGAAGACCTATATGAATTGCTGCTGAGTGAAGTGAACAGAATCAAGAGTTCATTGTACACAATAATAGCAATATTGCAATAATGATTAGCTGTAAAAGACTTAGCTACTGTGATCAGACAATTATGAAGGGCTCGTGAAAATGCTATCCAACTCCAGAGAGAGAGAAATAAAAAACTTTGCATGCAGATTGAGGCATATATTTTTTCTCCTACTTTACAGTTTTTTATTTTTATTTTTTTGCACTTTGACTAATACAAAAATATTTTCACATGACTACAAAAAAATGCTTGTTGTCATTATAAAAAAAAGTGTTAGTACAGATGCTTTAGATGGGGAAATGTTGACCAGAGAATGCCCATTGCATGGCACAAATCTGTACCTCCCAAAATAGCACTATATCAATTAGTGTTTAGCATCATTTTCTAGCTATTATTTATTGTTAAAGTATTTTCTCTGCAACCTCATAAGATGTTGAGGCTCTGGGATTTGTGTCTTATGTTGTATTTCTCTCTAACCACAGCAACTCATGAAGCACTGAGAATTCAGCAGATATACTGCCATGAGTAATTCCATTCACGATGATCATACCTAATGATTGATAGATTTTGGGCACAACATGATGATTTATTGTCAGATGCAGGATAGATTGAAACTATATAGCTATTCTTAGAGGTATCAGGAGAGTTCAAACCTAGGCCTTGGGACAATGAATGACTAAACTTTGATGGAGTCATAGTTGTCCTTGGTCATTCTCCTTGCCATGTTTTTCTGCTCTCTATTTTGGGATCATTCTTCAGGATTTAGGATCATGTATAGAAAAGATGATGGAATCAGTTTCAGATAGAATATTCTGAACCATTTCAGAACATACCTGCAGTCCCCAGGCTCTCCAGGAAACAGGCTATTCTAATCTGATCTTACTTCTATAATATTCACTTAAAATTTGTTATCTTATTGTTTATCATCCCAAATAGATTACAGCATGTTCTCTTATATTTCAATTTTAATGCAGGATAAAGTACTTTATCCTTTTATTTCCCCAATTTCATAGTTAATGTTATTAATGTTTAACAGATAAGTATTTACAGTTCAAACATATTGCCTTGCCTGTAAATTTGTATTAAGTGATTTGATTATAAGTTGATAGCAAGGTCTTGGAAACATTAAATTTGGACTCAGGCAATATTTAGACTTCCAAACTGATTTTGATATACAGCATGACCAACAACTGACCTAACTTCTCTGGACCCCCTTTCTTCATCTGTGGAAATAATGATTCCTATAGCACTTATCAAAGAGTATTGATGTGAGAATCAAATGTGATCTAGTATGTGAACTACTTTGCAAACTTTAAACATTTTACTTCAAGTCTTCAAGAACCAGCAGTTTCATCAGTGTACTTCTTCTACAAATGCAGATTGAACTTCTTCTACACCTTATCAGATGTTTTTGTGAATAGTAGTAGCCAAAAATCCATCATCTAAGGTTCAACTTGTGCTAAGGATCCTCAACCTCATCTAGGTTGTTCCTTGGACAAGCATGTCAGAGGATTGATATACAAAGTCATGCTTTCCAACTTCATGGTGCCTGCTAAGAAATGCAATTTCTAAGCATAGCCTCTAAGAACTCAGACTCCTCTTAAAGATTTAAGGAGACTTGAGAGAAGGCTCTAAGAGAGAATAAACCTTAAAGGGCTATATGAACATCCTATGTGTCTTTGTAGATGGTTAACTGTGTTTTTAGCACACACTAGTTCACCAAGAATTATTCTATCTTATTTTATGGATTCCCCATTCTTTAGATTGCATATGTGTATAGAAAATGTCTTGAAATTTTATTTTTGGGAGTAACTAATTTCTTAAAAACATCACTAAAAATTTCTTCTGTTAAAAAAAAACAAACTGGTGCTAATTGCTATAAAAAAGGATATTTGGGATATCTTAACTAATCTTGGATGGAACAAATTGTAACAAAATGTCAGGTCCCTCTGTCTCTGATGCATTCTAGTCATGTGACTCTAGAGGAGTTAATTAACCTCACTATGTTCTAGGCAACTTTTTCAGAGGGCAAGGAAGGAGGGAAAGAACTGAAGGAAAGGAAGAAGAGAAAGAAGGAAATTAAGAAGGAAAGTAAAAATCGAAGGACACAGTGAGTATAAAGTAGAACATGGAATAAGTTTGTGATAAGAAAGAGACTGAATTATAGTTAGAAAGTGTAGCAGAATTAAGTGAATATTTTAATGGAAAACTCCATTACTTCAAATGGCATTTGGGGGTAGGGTGAGGAATTGAGGTCTTAAAGAGAAACTTCTTAAGATAACTTTGTACAGACATGTTAAGAATAACAAAAGGTTCATTTCCTTAAGGCAGAGAAGTCTCAAAATTTCTTCTTGCATTACAAGTAGCTTTCCCCTCTATACTGGTTGAATTTCTACTCATCCTTGCAATTCTAAATCTGTTACCTCCTTTCAAAAGATTTCCTGATCTGCAGAAAACATCACACAAAACTTTTTTTTTTTTCCTGGTGATCTCCCTGTTTTACTAGACATGTATTTTATGTATTGTAGCTATGTTTGTCTCATACCTTACAGTAAAAATCACATCCTTTTGAAGGAATCAAACTATGTTTATATATATATGAAATATATGTATATAATATATGTACATATGTGTGTATACATGCATACACGTGTGTATGCCTTTCTAGCTGCCCTGTAGCTATATGTAACCTATATGTGGCATCTTCTCCAATTAGACTATAATAAGACAAATGAAAAACCCAGGATATAGTTTCTGGGTAATTAATAATTGATTTATTAATTAGGTTAACTAATAATCAATAAATTGATGATCATTGCTTTCTCTTGATAACCAAAAATAAAACCATGGAGACACTAAATGCTTTTAAATACCTTTAGGAAAGAGGTTCCCCTGACAGATGAAAATTGAGCCGATTGAGAGGTTGGGTATATTGATTGAGCCGATTGAGAGGTTGGGCATATTGATTGAGCCGATTGAGAGGTTGGGAGTAGGTGGAGTAAAAGTCTCCAGCTCCTCCTGCTGAGAATATTGCTGGATCATAAGACTCAGCTGCCTTTAGCAATCTGGACAAAGGAATTCATTTCTCTTCAGACCACTAGGGTTGGTTTTCTCCTTTGTGAGCCCTAATGCAAGGATATTAGGGTATAGCTGGAATTCATCTAGATTTAGATTATGATTGCAGCCTAAACAGAAGTTCTTCTAGTTGGGTGGTGTCCCTGCCAAGATCATTCATCATCTATGCTGAGGATTAGACCAATCTTATCTATCAGCCTTGTCCTTCAGAGCCTGGGGGAATGATCTATATGGACTGAATAATGAATGAAAAATGTAAAGCCTGGATCCTAATTAATTATGGGTTATTAATATAATGCGAAATAATAGTTGCCTCTCTCAGTAAGTTATTGAGAGAACTATTGGAATTTTTATGTCTCTTCTTAATGCTTAGCACAGTGCTTTGGCACAGAGTATGTGCTTAATAAATGCTTTTCCAGTTATTTTCTCTTCAAATTCATCCTCACTGTGGTGAATCAATTTTGTCCCTCCCTCCTTATATCTCATTGATCTCATTTTATAATTTTAATAAGAATAGGTTTAATAAGAATAAGTTGTAAAAGACATTCCACAATTAGGCAGATTATATATAATATGATGTTAATTCGGTTCAACAAATATTAATCACCTACTATGTATATACTGCTGTTAATAGGGGAGAGACAAAATTTGGGCAAAGTAATTTGACTTATGAAATGTGCATATATACAATATATGTATATATACTTTTAAAATTCTTTTTTTTCATAAGAAATAAAACACATGATCCCTTTTTTCTTGTTTGTGAAGTTTAAAAAGAAAAATTATGTGGATAACTTTACTGGGAATTTTCTATTTTTGCATATGATAATTGTTCAGTTGCTTATTTGCATAACATCTTTTATCTTTTTAAATTAAAGTGCAGTGCCATCATTCTCTAAGGCAAAGTATGAAGATTTATTCTATTTTCAGTTCATACTCTATTCATGGTTCTAATGCTAACACCATTTTCTAAAAAAAAAACATTTTAAACTAATTTAAAATGCAATGGAATTCTCTAAATATAAGAAACCAAAGATGAGAAAGAAGTAGTATTGACACATAATTGTCTTGTTTTATACTTAAATGATTTCATATATTTTATTTTCTATAGGAATCTGTCTAAAGATCATTTTCTCATACAGAAGGAATTGTAACCTGCATCACAAAACACAGTAACTCAAAAACAAAATTTTTATCATTTGATTCAAAGTGCAATATGTGTATTCTTTGCAAAATTAGAAGAGAATAAAATTTCTGCAAATACATTTAATTGATTAGAGTACAATACAGGTCCTGGTATCAGGAATAGAAATTATTATAGATCTGAGCAATGTCTACATACAAGTGATGAATTTCCTTTCAAATTTGGGAAAGATATCTGTGTGTGTGCGTTCAGATTTTCTCCTAAATAATTCCTTTAATCTATTCCCAGAACAAAGACTTCAACAGAAGAAATAACTTAGGTTTGTGTGGGCCAACTTATCTAGTTGACTCTGCATAAGAAAGGATATGCTGACTCTTTATGCAGGCAGTTAGCAAAGTATTCTTTTCAATACAATTTTTTTCTCCTTTCTTAGACTCAGAAAGTTCTCAGAAACTAAAAACAGCTACATTATGAAAACAGTATGAACTGAAAATGTAAAATGTATACTTGAAGTGATAGAACAGCAGCACATGGGTTTTTATACATGAACTAGAAGCTTGATGCTTCTATCAAAAAGGTGTTTCCGGATGTGTAGGATCCACTGGTAAAGTTTTTGAAAACTGAATGCTTTCTATCTCCATCTACCTAAGGCAACTAGATATTCCACAGATAGAGTCCCCGGCCTAGAGTCAAGAAGACTCCTCTTCCTGAGTTAAAATCTAGTCTTAGACACTTACTAGCTATGTGACCCTGTGCAAATCACTTAACCCTGCTTGCCTCAGTTTCCTCATCTGAAAATGAGCTAGAGAAAGAAATGACAAACCATTCCAGTATCTTTGCCAAGAAAATCCCAAATGGGACCATGAAGAATCATACATGACTGAAAACTAACCAAACAGCAACTACTACAACAATACCTATCTCCATGCCATAATGAGGCAATCATTTAGGATCTCATTGGAGGAAAAGCTATCGTATATCGTGCTAATTTCTCCATAATAGTCCAGTTGGAGGCTCACATAGTAGGAGTACAGTGGATATCAAAGCTGCAAATGTGCAAAGATTTTTACTTTAATTTTTGTTTTTATTGAAGTGAAGGAGACTGTAGGATTTTGATCCAGGGAATTATAAGATTAAAGTAATGTTTTGGGAAACAATCTTACCAGCAGTATTCAGGATCATTTGGTTATAAAAGAAAGACAAACAGGGAAAAAAACTGGAGGGTATTAATTATTTTGACTACAGGGCATCAAACTCAGAAGGACCTAAGTATACTTGGAATCCTTCAGCTGCATTGAAAAAGTAGAGCCCAACACCTTGTGAAAATAATTACTTAAAATATAAAACTATCAGATTGAAGGGTACAGAGAACCTGGACCTTCCTTTGTTTCATATACAGTGGCCACATGCTGGTGTCTCAGGATCTCTATCTTGCTATTTTTTGAGGTCTTGATATGCTCCTTAATTGCTCTCCTCAAGTTAAGAGTACTCCATGGGCTATTTGTCTTGAGTGACATTCTAGAATTACCCCTGTGTTTAAAAACTCCTAATATTGATTCTGGAAACAGGAGATATGTAGTTTGGTGTTCTAGATTCTCCTTTTTCCTATATATAATTCTTTTATATTGTATGGATGTATCTATAGACTGCTACTTGACCAGAAAATCGAACATGAAATAAATGGACACCCAAAGTAGGAGTGAGGAGCTTTAGAGCTACTCCTAATATAGAGAGATTTAAAATTAAATACTATTTTACATTTTAAAGTAATTATTCTTTAAACTATAATAATTATTCTAAAATAAATAAAAATATGTCAGATTACTAAAATTCTTCCATGTGATAAATATACTCTTGATATCCACATAAGAGGGAAAAAAGAGGAAAAATGCTAATTAAAGTAATAAATATTTAGTGTAAAACTTGATAAATGCTAGAAAATAGAAAAAGTCAACATATCAAAAATATTGTTTATGTCTGAGATGTATGAATGATTAAACATAAATAAGATCATTAACATTTTAATAACACTCAAAAGCACGTAAGTATATATTTTAAAGAATAATAGAATTATTAGGCTTCTTTGCTGGTAAATACATTTTGATTGATTTTTAAGAACTGGAAAGCTATTTAATTTAAACCATATAAGAAAAGTTATCTCTTCTCTAAAATCCCAGGCAAATTGTTCTCTGTCCTCTATTCAAAGATTCCTAATTTACTTAACTACTTTCAATATAAACACAAAATTGGTAAATGGGATTGAAAAATGTGTAACTTTATTTAGTAAGCATAAAGAAATACTTCCATTTGACTCTCTAGAAAAGCAGGATTTACTTTAGAATGAGGCAAATATTTCATACTCTGACCTTCCATCTTCCTCTCCTCCATTGAATAAAAAGACAATAGTGACAAGAAAAAGTAAAACATTTGTCATATACATGCATAGTCCAGTAAAACAAATTCTCACATCGACTATGCCTAAAATGAATGTATCTTACTTTCAAGTAGATACTGTCAAAGGCAAGAGGTGAGTGAACTATTTTATCTTCAGTCATCCTTATTTATAGTTTATCAATAAAACGATTGATCATAATTCTAAAATTAAAAAAAAAATTTCATTATAGAAATTACATATCATTGTAGAAATTATTCTTGTTCTCCTAACTTTGTTTTACATTGGTTTATAGAGATCTTCCCAATTACCTACAAAATAATCTGTTTAGTCATTTTAAAAACAATAATATTATATTACACTCATATAGCATAATTTGTTTAGCAATTGTAGGAAAATGATTTATTATATTTTGTAGAACAAATCATAGAGTTTGTATCCAATCCTATGTGACAAAAAAGTTGTCTACACACAGCATATTCTCTGAGTTCAGTAATTTTTTTAAGGTTCCATGGCCAGTTATTTCTGGGTGTGGTGCTAAGTATCTGAGCCCAGATTAGATCCCTAGGTCATCCCGACACTGAGTCCAGTGCTCTTACTCACTGAGCCACCTGGCTGCCTCTAAACAATTGGGGTTAAGTAACTTGCTCAAGGTTACACGGCCAGGTGTTTCTGGGTGGGTTCTAAGTGTCTGAGCCCGTATTCTATCCCCAGGTCATCCCAACACTGGGACTGGTGCTCTTACTCACTGAGCCACCTGGCCTCCCCAAGTCCAGCAATTCTTTAGGGAATCTAGAAATGATTATACTGTTTTGGGTTTCCCCAGGGCCTGGATCTACTGGAATCATTCTTATTTTTACTTTCCACACACAAGACTTGCTATAATCCACCCAAGCTTGTGTTTTGAATTCCCTAGTGTTTTAGTCAAGTTTCCCTCTCAGCAAAATTGCTTCACTGTGAACATGTGGTTCCTGTCTGGCCACTAATCTAAATCCTATAAAATATAAATAGTGCAGAGTCTGGACAAAAGAGGGTTACCACCTCCTTTCCTTTACCACATGACCTAATAAAATTCTTTCTAAAACTATTTCAGATTTTGGGGTCTACTTTCATGAACTACCATTCTCCCAAATAGAAGGAAAAGAATGTTTCAATAAATGTATCACAAGTTTTAAACTAAGATTATATATATATATATATATATATATATATATATATATATATATATAT
>NW_027187284.1:2793245-2866178 GCF_028583685.1 Petaurus breviceps papuanus | reverse complement strand
ATATATATATATATATATATATATATATATATATATATATATATATAGTTTTAAATTAAGTTTTAAAAACAAGATATCACATATATATACACACATACATACATTTCTGTGTATATATGTGTATATGCATATATACACATACAAATATACATATATAACTTGCCCTCATTAAAATCCTCAATAATTTAACAGAGAAAAAATATTATACTGTGAATAAATATAACATTTTCAATATATTTTCATATTATCTTATATTTTTAATTTTCTATAAGTCTATAGTACTTATAAATATTATAGTAAACATATGTGTATATATTATCAATAAATACATATTGTATATATCCTTATTTATTTTAAACTATTATTATAATATTAATATCATTAACTATATTTTATATAGTTATATGGTGTATACATATAGTTAACTATTAACATTAAAACATGTTAAGAAATGTTTGAAGACCATTGCCTTAACATAAGAAGAATTGCTGTTGACATCTAGTATTTCATGGAATGAATACCCATTATCATACCCATTAACAAATGTCCTCTTCTTTAAAACCTACACATATGTAGAACTCATCACTTCTTCCAACAGGTCATTTTGTTTTTGGACAATTCTAATTGTCAAAATGTTTGGTGTTTACTTTTTTTTACTTTTTTTTTCTCTATGTCAGAAGAAAAAATTGCCTTTTTGCAACTTTCAACTTTTGCTCCTGGTTCATCCCTCTGGAACCAAACAGAAGAAGTTTAATCCCCTTCTATATTACAGCCCTTCTGCTACTTAAACTTAGGCATTTTGTTCCCATTTGTCCTTCTCTATTACAAGCTAAACAAAACTTCAGCTTATCCTTAAAACCCATCATCTTATGAAAATACTGTGTTGTGTTCTAGACAGTCTACAGATAATAATTTTCCATATATTGTGCTGCTTAGAAATGAACACAATATTACAAATATAATCTTGGGAGAACAATGTATATTAGGATTATCACATCCCCATTACTAGAATTTATTCTTTTAATGCAGCCTAAAACCACATTAACTCCATTGCCTGCCAGGAAACACTGCTGATATGTATTGAACTCATTGTCCACTAAAACTTCTAGATCATTTGGTGAATAACTCTTGTCCATTCATGAATCTATATTCTATACTTGTGAAGTTGGTTTTTTGTACACAGAAATATGACTTTTCTTTTATCCTTCCTGAATTACAAATTACTAGATTTAGTCTAATTATATAGGCTGTCAAGTCCCTTTGTTTCCTATTACTCTTTTTAAGTGTTAGTTATCCTTCTCTTAATTTAGTCATCTGCAAATTTGATAAACATGATATCTATGTCTTTAACCAAATCTTTGCCTTTGTGTTTTAATATATTTAGCAGAAACATCGCTGAGGCACAATACTGACATTTGACAAGATGACCACTTTTTGAGATGTCATTCAACTTATTCTAAATTCATTTGATTGTGTGACCTATTTGGAATCTCTCTACATTCCAGCAAAAACAGTATGAGACATTTTGTCAAAACTTTGCTTTTGAATTTTTAGAATTTTTAATATATTTTTTTAGTTTTCAACATTCATTTTTATAAGATTTTTAGTTCCAATTTTTTTCTCCCTATCCTACCTCCCCTCTCCCCAAATTTCATGCAATCTGATATAGGATATACATGTACAATCATATTAAATGTATGTCTTCATTAGTTATTTTGTAAAAGAAGAATTAGGAAAAAAAGGGAAGAACTATAAGAAAGAAAAAAAGAGAAAATAGTTTGCTTTGATCAGCATTCAAATTCCATAGTTCTTTTGCTGGATTTAAATAACATTTTCCATCTTGAATCTTAGGGAAATGTCATAGATCATTGTATTGCTAAGTTAGAGTTAAGTCTATGAGAGCTGGTCATGGCACAGTGTTGCTGTTACTGTGTACAATATTCAGTTCACTTCATTCTGGTTCAATTTGCTTCATTCTGCATCAGTTCATGAAAGTCCAGAATTCCAATGGCTCATCATTTCTTATAGAACAATAGTATTGCATTACATTCATATAGCACAACTTGTTGATCAATTCCCCAATTGATGGGCATCACTTCAGTTTCAAAATCTTTGCAAACCCCCAAAAAGAGGTGCTTTGAATATTTTTGTACATGTGGGTCCTTTTCCCTTTTTATGATCTCTTTGGAATATAAGGATATTAGTGGTATTCCTGGATCAAAGGGTATGCAATTTTATAGCCCTTTGTGCATAATTCCAAATTGCTATACAGAATCAGATCCCTGCTAAACAGGGATCAGTTCATGATTCAACCAATAATACATTAAAGTCCTAATTTTCCCACATTTTCTCTAAGAACTGTCATTTTCTTTTTTTTTTTTTGTCACATTAGTGAATCTGATAGGTATGATATGGTACCTCAGAACTGGTTTAATTTGCATTTCTCTAATCAATAGTGATTTGGATGATTTTTATATGACTGTAGATAGATTTAATTTCTTCATTTGAAAACTGCCTGTTCATATCCTTTGACCATTTACCAGTTGGGAAATTATTTGTATCCTTATAAATTTGACTCAGTTATCTATGTATTTTAGAATTTAGGCCTTTATCAGATGTACTGGCTGCAAAAATTAATTCCCATCTTTATGCTTCCCTTCTAATCTTGGTTGTATAAAATTTGTGTGAATTTTTTAATTCAATGTAATCAAAATTGTATATTTTGCATTACATAATGTTCTCTGTCTCTTGTTTGGTCATAAATTCTTTCCTTTTCCATAGATCTTAGAGGGAGATTATTCCTTCCTCTCTAGTTTGCTTATAGTATTATCCTTTACATATAAATCATGTACCCATCTTGACCTTATATTGGTATATGGTGTAAGATATTGGTCTATTTCTAGTTTCTGCCATACTATTTTTCAACTTTCCCAGCATTTATTTTTTCAAATGGTGAGTTCTTATCCCAGAAGCTGGAGACTTTAGATTTATCAAACCGTAGATTATTATAGTCATTGACTACTATGTCTTGTGTACATAATCCATTCCAGTGATACACCATTCTATTTATTAGCCAGTACAAATAGTTTTGATGATTCCTGCTTTATGATACAGTTTTAGGTCTGGCTTGGCTTGGCCACCTTCCCTTACATTTATTTTTTTTTCACTATTTCACTTGATATTCTTGACCTTTTGTTCTTAAAGATGAATTTACTTATAAATGCTATAATAAAGAAACAGTTCTCAAAAGTTATAAGTATCATAAGTTTTACAGTTTAACCAGATTGAGTAACATTTTTCCCTTTCCTGGTTGCATTTTCATGCTTCTCTTGAGTCTTGTATTTGAAGATCACATTTTTGGTTCAGCTCTGCTCTTTTCCTCAGGAATGTTTGAAAGTCCCCTAATTCACTGAATGTCCATATTTTCCCCTGAAAGTTTATGCTTAATTTTGCTGGATAATTAATTCTTGGTCATAATTTAAGCTCTTTTGGCTTCTGAAATAACCCATTACAGGCACTCCAATCCTTTAATGTAGAAGCTGCTAAGTCTTGTGTAATCCTGATTACAGGTTCATGATGTTTAAATTGTTTCTTTCTGACTGTTTGCAATATTTTCTCTTTGTTCTGATAATTTTGTAATTTGGCTACAATATTCATTGGATTTTTCATTTTGGGATCTCTTTTTTTGTTTGTTTGCTTGTTTCATTTTTGGAGGGGGGAAGGCAGGGCAATTGGGGTTAAGTGACTTGCCCAAGGTCACACCCCACTAGTTTGTGTGTGTGTGTGTGTTAAGTGTCTGAAGCAAGATTTGAACTCAGGTCCTCCTGACTCTAGGGCTGGTGTTCTATTCACTGCACCACCTAGCTGCCCCAAATTTTTGGGATCTCTTACAGGAAGTCATCTGTGTATTCTTTCAATGACTGTTTTACTCGATGGTTATAGGATATCAGAACACGTTTTCTTGATAATTTCTTGAAAGATGCTGTCCAGCCTCTTTTTCTTAGTCATGTTTTTCCAATAGTCCAATAATTCTTAAATTATCTCTCCTGTGGGTATTTTCTAGGTCAGTTGTTTTTGCAATGAGGTATTTTACATTTTATTAATTTTTTAAAATTTTTTTTGACTGAATCTTGATGGCTTATAGGCTCATAAGCTTCCACTTACCTAATTCTAATTTTCAAGTGATTATTTCTTAAATTATTATTTTTTTGCTTTTTGGAGGGGGAAGGCAGGGAAATTGAGGTTGAGACTTGCCCAAGGTCACACAGATAGTAAGTTTTTAAGTGTCTGAGGCCGGATTTGAACTCAGGTCCTCCTGACCAGAGCTGGTGCTCTACTTACTGTACACCTAGCCACCCCTAATTTTTAAGTAATTATTTTCTTCAGTGAACTTTGTGCTTCTTTTCCATTTGCCTAATTCTGTTTTTTTTTTTAGTTGTTTTCTTAAGTCAATCTTTGTCCTTTTTCCAAGCTGTTACAGACTCTTTTGCATATCTCTCATTTTTTTCACCAATTTTTTCTCTCTCTTTGACTTTCAAAATACTTCTTGATTTCTTCTAAGGAGGCTTTTGGGGCCTGAGACCAATTCATATTCACCTTTGTGATTTTAGATGTAGGTATATTAACAATGTTATCCTCTTCTTAGTTTTTGTTTTGAACTTCCCTGTCACCATAAAACTTCTCTCTAGTCAAGTTTTGTTTGTTTTTGTTTTGTTTTACTGTCATCTCATTTCTTGGCTTAATTCCTGACTTTTAAAGTTGAGCTCTCCCACTGGGAGAACAGGGGACACTGTCCCAAGGTTTTTGTGCTGGGAGTCAGGAGCCTGGTCACTGACTTGTGTGTTGGGGCTTTAGGTGCTGGCAGATGGTAGTTATAGGGATTTGGCAGCTTACCTGGTATTGAGCTAGTATTCTAGTGGTGGTGCCTGGCTTATGCTGAGGCCAGGTGTAGTTTTTCTGCATTTCCCCAGGGTTATATTACAGCCCATAGAAGTCTGACCCTGGAGGATGCCCATTTGCCCTGAGTTGTGCTGAATCACCTGGAGGTACAACAGCTAGAAAATGCCTGACTACCCTGGGCTAAGCTGAATCAAGTGCAGATATGACCACTGAAGGATGCCTTTCCACCCAGGCTGTGCAGCAGTATGTGGAGGTACTTCCACTGCGGGACATCTACCTTCCTGGAGCTACACCTAAGCAGGGGGAGATCCAGCTGCTGGAAGAAACCTGCCTGCCCAGGGCTGTGCCAAAGGATGTGGTGGTCCTGTGAGCTAGAGTCTGCTGGTGCCCCTGGCTGTGCTAAATATATGGTGGGATCCTTTTGTTGGCATTTGCCTGCTCGGCCACCCTGGGGTTTAGGATCTCCGAGTAGTTTGCTGAAGTAGGGTCTGCTGCTGGCTTGCCAATATGCTAAATTGTGGTATGAGAATATAATAGATTATTACAGTGCTATAAGAAATGATATATACAGAAAAACATGAAAAGACTTATATGAACTGATAAAAGTTAAGCAGAATCAAGAAAACAATATTCACAGTGGCTACAGAGTTATAAATGAGAAAAATGACAACTATAAAATAACTAAAGATGAATATTAACCTATTACAAAAACAAGCACATCTCTACAAAGAGATATGAAAAACTTTCTTCTATTCCTTTCTTACTATGTACATATGTTCTCAAAACACAAGTTGATTGTTGGGTTCTCATTTATCACATTGAACTTTTCAAACAACTACCATTTTTCCTTTCTAATTTATTTATTTATTTGTTTGTTTTTAAAGCAATCGGGGTTAAGTAACTTGCTCAAGGTTACACAGCCAGTTATTTCTGGGTGTGGTGCTGAGTATCTGAGCCCGGATTTGATTCAGGTTATCCCGACACTGGAGCCGGTGCTCTTACTCGCTGATCCACCTGGCCGCCCCTAAGCAATTGGGGTTAAGTAACTTACTCAAGGTTACACGGCCAGGTGTTTCTGGGTAGGTGCTAAGTGTCTGAGCCTGGTATTCGATCTCCAGGTCATCCTGACACTGGAGCCGGTGCTCATACTTGCTGTGCTACCTGGCAGCCCCTTCCTTTCTAATTTAAATAATTTATTTTTGGGTATTCAGAATTTTATTTTTGGGAGTTACCAAAACTGCTTGAACTGACTCATTGTGTAGGATTTGGATCCATGATATCCTTTGCTCTTTTGTTTTTTTTTTTTTCAGGCAACTAGAGTATACATGACAATGCCTAGCTTTCCTGTTATGCTCTATTTAAACTAGAGGGAGCACTGACCACTTTCCATGGTTACTGTCCTTTTTCACCCCTGCAGTCAGTTTCCTATAAATCATAGTGATATATAGAATATAATTTAAAATTCATGGATTCTCACTAACTTTGAATGGTGTAACTATTGGTGAGAATAATCAAGGTACTTTAAGCTGCTCTTCATTCTGGCAAACAGAGTTTCTACAGATTTCTGCATATTTGAAGTATGCTTCAGTAATATATCATGCTTTTATGCTAGGTTTCTGATTTACTTCCCAAAGTCTTCCTCTATTTCTTCATTCTGTCTAGATGGTCTGTAGTATATTTTGGTAACAAAATCACTTCTTTATCTTCCCATTAAAATTCACCTGATTCTTTGTACCAACCTTCCTTTCCCTTCCACTCAATTCCAGTATTCCTCATATGAGTGTAATGTAACAAACCCCCCAAAAAACCTCCAAACCAATTTTTCTCTATTATAATTTTCATTGTTTGTTAGCTTGCTTGTTTGTTTTTAATAAAATTGCCCATTCAAATACATATTCTGGGAGTGGGTTTCATCATACTATAATAATTCTTTGAGATCTATATACATAAATTTGCCTTTTTCCATTGAAATTTTTAGTTCCTCTTTTGCTTAAGATTTGGGCCTTTTTACATACCTATTTGGACCCAAACATTTTACTACCTACTTCTTTCTAAGTTTTTTCCCCAAACTTCTAGGTATTTCATTTACTTCTTCATTCATTATAGCTATTTTTTGTAGAATCAAATTAGATGACTTTACATGGACGGGTTTCTTCCTCCTACATCTTTTCTTGATTTTAATGCCCTCTTAATTAGACGTTCAGGGCTTCAGAAAAACACATATTTAACAGCTTTGTAAGTTTTATTTCATAATGACATGAAATACTGTAATTCCAATATTTTCAGCTTTTGTCTCAAAATCTAAATATCATTGTTAAACATCATCTTCTTAGCCAGCTGTGTACTTCCAAATCACATCTTCTTTATCACATCTCTGTATTCAATGGATAGACAGAAGTAAGGAAAATATGATCTGTATCCTGATGGGATTCATTTTCTTGACCAAGTCTTTATAATTCTTGGTAATATTTTCTACTGAAAATGTAGAATATTAAAATGTCAAACTTTTAAAGTGGAATGTAAAAGGTCCTTTGCCTTTAATGTTTTATCCTTTACTCTAATGTAAAATCACTCCCTACTGATACAAATTAATTGCCTATGTTCTAATATGGGTATATACCTGAAGGTACTGGTGATTCTATCTTTGGAATGTGACCAAATATGATTAGACCACTTTTAATAATTCATAATTGCTTACATCTCTATTTCCAATATTTTTATTGCATAACAGTCTTCAAAGCTATATGCTACTTATTTATCAAGAATTATCATTACAAATCATGAATTACCATTACCATTGATTTGTTTTCCCATTCTGTTAGATAAATATCCTAATAGATTTTCAAACTGTTGTGATCTAATGTAACTCCTTAAAATTCCTTTGAAATACCTTGTGAGGGTGTATAAATACCTTTGACATGCTTTGTGACCTTGGGATTCTAGGCTAGTATAGGGAATCTTATGTCTGTCCCCAAATCCTCCAAATAATTACTTGATATAACTAAAAATATATTTCTAAAAATGTATGAATCCTAAACCCACTGCCAAGTGACTCAGTTTATTTGCTTTGACACTAGGCTCCCTCAATCATCATCATTTGTACCGTGTGCAATTCTAGAATTGGTAAGTAGTATTCTATTGGTACATACCTGGAGAGGTTCTGTCTTAGGCATTGGATGTGAGACCTGAAAAGCCAATATGTTATTCTATTTGTTTTTGGTCAACAAATACCTGCCTCACTGGGATGTCACCTTCCTATACTATTCCTTTTCTCCCCTTTCTCATCATAAGTAGATGATCTCTCACCTGATAGCTTCTGTGTAGCCTCAGATGTAGAAAAAAACTTTTTCAAAATACCAACTTATTTCCATTAAAATGCTACAGAAAAATAAAGCCATAGAAAGGGCATTCATTAATATGATCAGAATCATTTACATAAAAACTTAAACTGACAGTATTTGTAATGGAGAAAAATTAGCTTTCACAGTAAGGTAAAGCATGAAAAAAGGATACCTTGCCTCTGTACAATTATTTTGAATAATACTAAAAATGTTAGCTTTTCAATAATTCAAAGAAAAGTAATTAAAGAATAAGCCCTGGAAAAGAGGAGGCAAAATTATCTCTATTTGTAGATGATATGATGGTTTACTTAGCCCTAGAGAAGCAATGAAAAAACTAATTGAGACAATTAATAGCTTCAGCAAAGTAGCAGATACAAAATAATTCCACAAAAATCATCACTGTTTCTGTACACTGCTATAGAAATCTAGGAGGAAAAGATATAATGAGTAATTTCATTTCAAATAACTGCAAAGTGCATTAAATCTGGGAGTTAACTCAGCAAGCCATATGCTAGACATCAATGTAGCTACAAAACAAGTTTTCAGAAATAATAACTAAGCACTTCAAAAGATTCATGGCTAGTCTGATCTAACTAAAACCTTTACTACTTAAGTTAACCTGTGGATGAAACATTTTTGTCAGTTATTTTACCAAGGAGATATTTCATAGAATTAAGCAAATCAATTATGAAATCATGTGGAAAAATTAAAGTTTGAGAATATTAAAAGAAATAATGGAAATGTATTAATTGAATATCTCTTGTCACATAAAATTATAAATTGATGATCATCAAAACTACTGCTATGTTTAAAAAAAATAGAGAACTAGAAACAAATATCTTCATCTCCTAAGTTCTTAGGGGGTGGCTAGGTGGCACAGTGGATAGTGTGCAGGGCCTGGAGTCAGGAAGACCTAAGTTCAAATCTAACACCAAACATTTATTAACTGTCTAACCCTTCACCATGTTTGCCTTAGTTTCCTAATCTGTAAAATAAGCTAGAGAAGAAAATGGCAAACCACTCCACTATATTTTCTGAGACAACCACAAATGGCATCACAAAGAATTGGTCATGACTGAAAAACAAATGAACAACTGAGTTCTTTATAAACCCAATAACAAAATTACTGGAGAGGGGGGAGAAAAAAGGAAGGACACTTTTTTGGATAATACTTCCTGGAAAAACCAGTATGTGATTTAGCTAAAATATAGCTATAGAATAACATCTTACACTATGTTCCCCAATAAATTCCAAGTGAATACACAATCTAAATATAAAAATTTGGAATAGAAAAGAGTCACAAAATAATCAAGATTATAACTTTAAGAACTATCAATAAGGGAAGTATTTAAAAAGCCTCTGCACAAGTAAAATCAGGGCAGGCAAAACAAGGAGAAAGTGTATGTATTGGAAAGGAACCGGGTGGAGCCAAGATGGCAGAATGGAAGCAGTAACTTTTCTAAGCTCCTTTGTGAATCCAGTCACTAAATTTTAAAAGTGTATCTGAATGGATTTTGGAGTGTCAAAATCCACTGGGAGATTTAGTGTGGCAGAATTCAGCCCAGGAAAGGGCCCACATGGGTCAGGGCAGGGGAAGTGTGGAGGATGCAGGGGCTGCAGCAGCTCAGACTAGAGAGTGTGCTACAGCAGAGAGAGAAGGAGCCCCAGCCAGCAGACTCACCCACCCCAAGGGTGATGCACAGATTCACAGCAGTCTAACAAGCTGTTCACCACGAATGGGAGGGATCCTTCAGAGCTGGGTAAGAGAAAGCTCAGGGCCAGCAGTAGAGACAGCAGCTTCTCCTGTGGCTATCAGCCCACAGCCTGGAAATTTAAAAATCACCTGCCTGATTTTCCAGGGGCCAGGATGGCAAAGTAAACTCTGGCTGCTCCCATTCCCTCTCCCTGAGCAAGAAAACAGAGAGATAAAATGTCCCACCTGGAGTAAAATCCTGAAATAGCAGAAATAGCCTGAGGCTTAGGAGTCACAGAGAAAGGGAGTAACTGATGCAGTAAGGAGTCTGAAGAGAAGATCCAAAGGGGTCCCAATAAGCCCCACCTCACCTGACCAGCAAAAGCCTGCCTGAGCTGTAGCCCAGGGGCATAGAGGCAAAAATCTGAAGAGGCCAGATCCCCTTTCCCCCACTGATTACTCTGTGAGCCTCAGGGTAACTCAGGGGAAACACTGAGAATCCTAGCCTTGGCCTCAGTCTAGACACCCAGAGACTACACCACACAAAGCCAACAACCAGGTACCAAGCTCCCAGACTGAGAAGCTTGGGTCAGAGCCCTCTGTACTCCAGGAACAGAAACACACTTTAAAGGACAGGAAATAGGCAATTACAATGGGCCAGAAGCAACTTGCAAAGGCAAGACCAAAAACAATAGAATCCTATTATTCTGAACGAGAAGAATCACTTTCAGGAAATACCATGAACTCTGTGTCCACACCTGAGACCACAGATGGAAATATGAACTGGTCTAAGGTCCAAAAAATATTCTTGGAGGAGCTCAAGAAAAAATTTAAAAGCCAAATTAGGGAGGTAGAAGATACATTTAAATTTACAGTGACCAAATTGGAAAAAAAGTCTCACTGAGGAAAGAAGCCATAATCTAACATATCTCTGACGAAAGCCTAACTTCCAAAGTCTATAAGGCATTGAAACACATGTATGGGCCTAAGAGGCTTTTTCTAATTCCTTAGAGGTTAGAGGACTTAATAATTTATTTTAAGTCAAAGAAATAAAGATATGAACAACAAAATGAAAATAGTTCAAAATTTCTAACAGTCAAAGCAATGAAAAGTAAAATAATTATGACATATTCATATGACATATGAAGTTATAGAAGATGGAAAAAAACTAAATTTTATAAAGATTATGGAAAAACCAGCATACTAATACACTGTTAATAGAGTTCTAAATTGGTTTAATGTTCTGTAAAAAATGATTTGGACTTTTGAAATAAGACACTATCAATAAATCAATAAACTTTATTAAGTACCTACCATGTGCCAGACACTGGGATAGACACTAGAAATACAAAAAGGAACAAAAGACATTCCCTGTACTTAATGAGTTTGCAGTCTAATAGGGGAGACACCACACAAACAAATATATACTAAGTAAGCTATTTAAAGTATAAAAAGGATGTAATTAACACAGTGAAGTCAAAAGAATTAAGAGAGATTGGAAAGGTTTTTAGTAAAAGATAGGATTTTAATTGGGACTTAAAGGTAGCCAGGCAGGTTAGTAGACAGAGCAAATGTGGAAAAGCATTCCAGATGTGAGGGACACCTAGAGAAAATGATTGGAGGCAAGAGATTAAGAATCTTGATCATGAAACAGACATGAGGTTATTTTATTGAATCAAAGTTAAAAAGATGTAAAAAGACTAGAAAAGTAGAAGGAAACTAGGTTATGAATGGCATTGAATTCCATGCAGAGCATTTTGTATTAATCCTAGAGGCAATAGTGAGACATTGGAGTTTATTTGGTTGGGGGATGGTTGAGATGACCAGACGTAAACTTTAGGAAGAGCATTTTAGTGACTGAAGAGAGGTTGCATTATAGTGGGGAGAGAGACCTGAGTAAGGGTGACACATTAGTAGGCTATTACAGTAATCCAGGTGTGAAATGAAGAGCTACATTAAAATGGTGGCAGAGTCAAAGAAGAGAAAGGGACATATTTAAGAACTATTGCAAAGGTTAAATCAGCAGGTCTTGGCAACAGATGAATATGGGGGTGTGAGAGAGAATTAGAAGTCCAGTATAACTCAGAGTTTTAACCTGAGAGCCTAAGAGGATGATGTTTCCCTCTGTAGTAATAGCAAAAGTAGAAGGAGGGGTAAGTTTAAAGAAAAAGGTAATGAACTTCAATTTGGACATAATGAGTTTAAGATATCTATTGGACATAATAATTTGAAGTGTCTGAAAACCAGTTATCCAAATGTTTGGGACCAGATAGGTAGATTTGAGAATCATTAGAACAGTCATGGTGATTAGATTCATGGACACTGATGAGATAACCAAGTAAAATAGTATATAGAGAGAAGAGAAGCAGGAATGAACCCTGAGGGACACCTGTGGTTAGACAACATGATCTGGAAGAGGATCCAGCAAAGGAGACACTAAACTATTAATCAATGGGTATATTTCCTGAAATGATTAATTATTAAAAAGACTGTTCCCACATGTAACAAAATACTCATAGTGACATTATTTATAATTTCAAAACTCTTAACAATCTTGTGCCCAATGATTGGAAAATGACTGAACAAATTGTGATGTGTGAATGCAATTAAATGTTGTGCCATAAAGAATGACAAAAGTGAAAAATTCAGAAAAACAAGGAAAGACTTGTATGAACTATTTGTAATTAGGAGAAAAATATGAATAATGACTACAGTAATATAAAATTAACACTAAGAAAACCAAAGCTAAGATAAAATAAGGACCACAGAGGGGTGCAAATTACAAATTCTTATCATGTCTCTATAATTGTAAAGTAAAATATATTGCCTATTGCATTACTCAAATTCAATGCTTTTCTTAAATATTTTTAAATAGGAAGGAATTGGAGGACGAAGAATTCTGAAGTGGACATAACATTCTTGGAATTGACTAACAGCAGAGGAAATCAGACTTTCAATCAACAAGCATTTATTGAGCCCCTACTGCCATAATTGATGCTAGGGTTATGAGGAAAAATCAAGAGTAAATAGCCCCTCCATCCATGGAGCTTTCATTCTGCCAGATGCTTTTTTTAATTGCAAAAAAAATGTAAAACTTCAGTTGTCCATTTCACAAAGCTGTAGCAGATTAAAAGCAGTATTTTGATGAAGTGAGGTGGGTGGTAAGAGAAAGAATTAGATTTTAGTGGTAGAGACAAGTTAAGGCACAACCCAGCAATGAGAAAGATAAGCTTTATATAGTATTATTACTATATCAAAAAAATTAAAATGTGACAGTTTTTGCAATATGCAAGCAGCCCTTTGTACTTTAGTAAGTCTTGGAAGAACATATTACAGTTTAATAAAATAAGTGATATTCAGCATAAGAATAATAACTTTCATTAAAAAAATCTTATGTTTTTTAAGCATTTCACATATATCATCACATCTGAACCTCATAACTGTATGGCATGGGAGAATAAATCTTATTATCCCTTATTCACTTTTAAGAGAAGATAAGTGACTATTAGAAGGTTAAAGAACTAGCAGAAAGAGGGACCAGGCTTCAGATAGAGACCTTTATAATTGAAAATTCAACACAGAATGAATGAGTGTGGATGGCTTTTAGTAACTACTTTTAACCAAGCATAGTGTTAAGTATGAAGGGGGAAAGGTGACAAAAATGAGACAGTCTGCTCTCAAGGATCTTCCATTAAAAGAGGACATAACACATAGAAGGGAGTGGAACCCCCAGTAGGTGTTTTGATCAAAGAGTCACAGGGATGGTAATTGGAACCACATGAAGGCAGAGAGGGTAGAGGCATGATGGATGGAAAGAAGATGACCAAGGTAAACAGACATGACAGGGAATGCCTAGATATAGTTGGGAATGCATTTACACTCATCAGGACAGATCAAAACTATGCTTGATGGTAGTGAATCACGATGACAAAAATAAATTGTGTTCCATGTATTCTTTTCAGGAGAATAGGAAGTATATAATCTATTTTTAAAATATTTTGATCCAAACTGTTATGCAGGAATGGGGTGTTTTGGGTTTTATTTTAATGGAACTTATTGTTTTATATTACAAGCAATTTGAAAATTATGTCTGCTCATCAGAGGAAAGTATATTGACTACAATGTGAGAGGACATAGGTTCAAATATTTTCCGTGCTATTCACATTTTATATGGCCTACCCTCAGGCTCAAGGGCACATGTGGCCTTCTAGGTTCTTGGGTGTGACCTTTTGACTGAGTCTAAGTTTTACAGATAAAATCCTTTTACTAAATTATGTGTTCTGTGAAGTTTGCATTCAGAGGGCCACATTTGATGACCCAAAGGGTCACATGTGGCCTCAAAGCCATGGGTTCCCCACACCTGGTCTAGAACAATTTCTTTTTACCCCTTTGGTCTTTGGTTCCTCATTTATTAAATGAGAGAGTTGTACTAGATGGCTTCTAAAGTTCCTTTCAGTTCTATACCTATGATTCTATGATCCAGTGTCACCTTTCCCAAAATTTCTGGATGTCCAAGTGTTAATTATATTATCTTTTTTTAAATCTCAGGACAGGCAAAGGGCAAGATGAGGATAGGGGTAGGTAGGATAAGAAAGAGGATGAGAGTGGTTACAAGTCTTTACAGAAGAGAGTCCTAACTCCCCCACTGGAAAATGAAGCTTTGACCCAGGGTGCTGACATCTAAAGTAGTGAGTTTCCTTCCTGATATGACCACTACCCTTGTATTCCTCCTCATATTGTGAAAGCTTGTGTTATTTTTGCCAAATCATTAGATACCATCTAATGATATCCATTGTTATTCAATCATAGATACTAATAGTAATACTGATTATCAATCAATATTTTGAGTAGTCACTGGGAATGTCATTTTTCAGCCATTTTAATATTCAACCTCAGAATGCTATTTATAGCCAGTAAAACTATTCCTATAATGCTGTAGTGAATTAAAATATGATCAAGGGAAACACATAATTTTTAATTATGGATTGAGCCCAGTCTTATCTGCACAGAGTATTATAAAAGTTAGGTAGATATTTCTGCCTTTATATAAGAAGAAGAAAAATATTGCCAGTGATTCACCTGGTAACCATGGGAATCCTCAGACACCAGATGTGAATCATTTGAATATATTCAATCTTAGAAACTGTTACAAAAATCAGGATGCTATACAGAGAGCTAAGTAATATTTAATAGATTAAAATTAGACTTTTTTCTGATTGGAAGGGCAAAGAATTTTTTAACCTGTTAACCTGTCAGTTATTAAACATCTTTCAATATCATTGCCCTTGTATTAGAATTGAAAACATACTTGACTTTAATCATCCTTTCCTAAACACAAAAAGGCTTCATTTACCATTGCATGGAAATAATTTCGCAATAGGAACTATTCAATAAAAAATATGTAACATCAAATTATAATCCTTTTTGTTTATTCTCGGGAAAAAAATTTGCTCTATTTTTAATTAATATAGCAACCTCCGTCTCTATTCATGAGTTTAGTCAGATGATGAAAGAAAGTAGTGGTCTGAGGTATCCATGGATACCAGGCCATCAAGGGATTCCAAGCTGGGTAACTTTAGAATTGAAAGTCAACAAATCTTATCTGCACCATCATTACTGAAGTGTTTGCATAGATGTGTTCAATGTTAACTTAGCATATTTCACTTAAAATAGAGGCATTATGGTTCAAAAGCTAATTTAAATGAAGGAAAACCTTATAAGAGGTTAGTGCTGCTTCAGTATTGCAGATGTAATTTTATAAACTGGAAAGAACAAAGTGAAATGCATGTCTTCACAGGCATTTTTGACAAGGCTGCATTGGCAGTAAATGACATAAAAATGAGAAGACACATATGTCCAAAATGCAGAAGGCATTTTGCTAGTGGATGGGGGAGAAGAGAGATCAGCTAATATTATCCACCTATTTTTTTTTCTAAAAAGAGTTTTAATGTAATGTTCTCTTTTGTTACATAAAATGGGGGGAAATACCATGTGACAATGAAAGGGATACTGATCTTTAGTTGTTGATCACACTCACTTATTTTATGACCTTATTAACATAATCAGTAATGTCATTCCAATGAGATTGTGAACAAAATTCTGCATTTGGGAACATAGCACTGTTTCATGAGGGCACACCTCGGGAATTTTTCATATTTACTTCCCTTTACCATCTTCTTTAGAACCTTTTTTTTTCTTTCATTATTTTTTAAACTGAAGAAAAAGAGACAGTCAAGCAGCCATGTAGAGAGTGTTGCACAGTTGGAAGTCCTTAGAAGTATGCTGTGGCTATTCTACTCAGAGTGATTTCTCACACTATCCTTGCAGGCTATGAATGTCACTGAGTATTTTGGCAGCATGCTCCATTTATGAGCAACCAGTGTTAAGAGGAGCCAGTCAAAGACTTGCCTTGTTTTGAGGAATAGTACTGTTCTGGAAAAAAAATTCTCTTGAATTTATGTGACCAAAGGTATCATTCCTTGCTCAAACATCAAGGTGTCACAAAAAAATGATTGTGAGCTGGCATGTCACCCATTCTAATTTCAATTTTATCTTGAGTGCCAAGTTATTTGTCAATTTGTAGTTTCCAATTAAAAACTATGTGCCCTTTTTATGGCCAATATTGCATTAAGCACCATAGGGGATGCTAAATATTTAGAATCTTTGTTCTTGTCCCCCAGTACTCGGGTTCAAAGTTCCTTAGCCTTTGTCAAAATTGTAATGGAGTGTTGGATTCAGAATCATAGGACTTGGATTCAAAACTTACCCATTTAATCTTGACCAAATCACTTCTTTGGGGCTTTAATTCCTCAACTATAAAAAAGAGAGCGTTTGACTAAATGAATGCTAAGAGTACTTTCATCCTTTATTCTATGATCCTTTCTCCCCTTTTTTTTTGGAAGGAAGACAATAAGGTCAATATATCTTGAACAACTATTTGTGATTCAGTTCATTTCAGTAACCATTAATTAAGCCCCCACTATACACCAAGCAATGTACTAAGCACTCTGTACTCAGTACATATTTGTTAACTAACTAATCAGATAAATGGGAAACAAGTGAGAGTCTAGATTTTGTGAACCTCAAATTACTGAAATTAGAAGAAAGTTCTGATGGTCAAAGTTCCAGGTAAAGGACTTAGACTATGAAAAGTAGAAGTATGACCATCATCAAACATAGCTAGGAAGGAAAGACAAAATAGAGGAACATAAATCTGGGTATTTTCATATAAAAATGTAAAGATGAATATCAATAATTGATATAACAGTGATCGAGACTGGACCAGTGATTTTCTTGGTAAAAGGAATACCTAAATGAGGAAACTTCTTCTACCAATGTTGTAATGGCAAGCAAAGAAGTAGTTAACACCTTGTTTCATCTATTTAATTAACACAGAAGTAGGTAACACCTTGTTTCAGTTCATGATTGTATCAATATTCAGATCCAGAACTTGTGAATCCTATAACTTATGAACCCTAGAACCCTCTTGCTCATGTAACAAGAAAGGGAGGAGCTAATGACCATATTAAGGCAAGGCACAGGCCAGATAGAAAAGAATTGAAAACAGCACTTATAGTGGGAGAGCTGAGAAGAGAGAAGAACTGACAACTGAACCGAACTGAGAACTCAGAAGAAAATTCAGAAGAACTGAGAAGGGAGCTCTTGTGGTGAAGGAAAAAAAAATTTGTGTTATCCCAGCACTCTATGTTTGTTCTCTATGTGTTGATGTTTGTTTGTGATACTTTCTCCAGAAGCCCTGGGACCTTACTAGAAGCCCTGAAAGAGTATTTTGTGGTTGTCTGTTTACAGAAGTCCTGGAGGAGGGTTTTGGAGGTCCTGGAACTTTACTAATAATTTATGTTGACCCCTTGGAGCTTGTTTTTGGGCCTTTGTTGATCTCTATGTTGATGATTTGTGTTGACCTCTTAGACGTTGTTTGTGGGTCTGTGTTGATTTCTAAGCTTATGATTTATATACAGTTCTTAGACCTTGTTGGTGGGCCTTTGTTGATTTCATAGGCAGATAGTGAATTGATGATGGTGCCAGCAATTTGAATGAATGTTGTTTTGCCTTTGTTAAGCTTTGTCTTCCCAGAAATAGGAACTGTGAAGGCTTTCAGGTGGAGTGGACACTGTGAGCTTCAATAAGGAATTGGAACTGGATGAAGAACTGGGCAAGGAGCTGAACAATGAACTGGGAGCTGCCTGCCTTTGAACTCAGGTGACAGTTGTGTAGAGTCAGGCAGGAGCTAGGACCATGGAAGAGGAACCAAAGAAGCTGAGAGCCAGCCTCAAGTCAAGATCAAGTCAAGAAAAGATCTCTTCTTGGGTACCTGATGCTGACTGAGATGATTATGATTTACTGTGACCTAGGGTTGGAGAACTTTGATATTTGTACTTTGTGTCCCATAAGGAGACAAGCCATCTTAACAATGATCAAATTAAGGACTTACTAAATGATTGAGTTACTAAATGATTGTACTTTGTTTAAAACTATGTGGCCACTTTGGTGAAAGCTATGTGGCCATTTTCATGATAAGTTATGTCATAACATTATGAATGATGTACTTTGATTTCTGTCCATGTTTTGTCTCAGTCTGTTACTGAATAAATAGAGAGTTCACCATACTATGTAATCAGAATCTTGAAGCTGTTCTCAGCAGCAGTCCTCTGGAAAGCAGTTTGTGCTTGGCCTTGTAAATGTATGTCTGAACTTTCAATGCAATTCATGGTCTTAAAGAGTTGCCTAAAGCATTGAAAGGTTAAGGGACTTGACCAGGGGGGACTAGCTCAAGGTCACCTGACCAGTAGGTGACAAAAACAAGACTGAAACCCAAGGTTTCCAGGAACTGAGTCCAGCTCTCTAAGTACTCTTTCCAAATATAATAGGAAAATTAACATTTTAAAATGTTTTCTCATTTACAAAATTATTTCCTTAAAACAAACCTGTACACTATGTTGTATATCTACTTTTGCCTAGATCTGTTATTGACTTGTTGTTGGGATCCCTCAGGGAAGAAACTCACTTTAGAAATAAAGATCAACAACTGCTCCCTGTAAGTTAAAGTTGCCTGAGGCTTTGATCAGCTAGATAACTTGTCCAGGATTACTGAACCACTTTGTGTCAGAGGGGAGAACTGACTCCAAATCTTCCTAACTCTACATCCAGGTCTCTATGGACTGTGTCTCACTGCCTTTAGTGATATACATAACTACTGGATTTTATATATAAGGAAATTATGACTATAATTTGACTAAGGTTATTTACCTAATAAGTTTTAAAATAAAGACTTCAAATCATACCTTCTATTATATGTAATATTCACTGAACTAGTGCCAAATAATAATAAACTGAATTTAATGGATTCCCAGTATTTGCAATTGGATTCAGCAACTACATAAAATGCTTCAATAGTCTCATATAATCCAGAGGAATACTTCTTTTCTGGGTGGTTGGATTGTGTTGCCCTTTAAATTAAATTTCTTCAGAAACATTAGGTACTGAGGGAATTTTGGGCTATCATTCTATTTTGATGTCAAACTATATTCTTGATAAATGTATAAGTTCTGTGTGTGTCTATGTATGATAGATGTAAATATGCACAGGATTTCTGAACCAGTGAAACAACTTTTTTTGTGTCATTGACCCATTTGCCAGTCTGATGAAGGCTATGGATGCCTGTCAACATTAAAAAAAATAATTTTAAGGAAAAGATATTTTTTCATTAGAGGTGAGTGTAAATAAAGGTCTATTTTTTAAATTTATATTCTCAGAAGACCTGGCTACATGGACCATAGTTTAAACATTCCTATTCTAAATGTGTAAATAGAAAACTCAGAAACAGAAATTGATATCTCTGGAATATTGACCACACTTCTCTAAATTAAAGTGAGATTCCTTCCTTGAGAAGACCAGAAGGACAATGAGGTTGAAGGTTAATTTTTCTAGTCTCTTGAGTTTGGTATCAGAATACAATTATATCTGTCTATCCCTCCTACCATATATTTCTGGTATGGTAGTGCAAAGAGATTCAATTTAAACAAGAAAAAATCCTCTCTCTTAGCAACTTTATTTTCAAAAGGGCAGGGTTGATCCCAAATTATACTCACCACTTTGACCCATTTCTGCCAAACATCAGTTTTACATTTATTATTTCATCAGAAATAATGAATGGCAAGTAAACCCATTTATCCAAGAAGATAGGACATATAAATCTGAGAAGTTATTCAGATTAGAATATACCTGAAAAAAAATAGTATAAATGAGTTCTCCTGCTGGAAGTGAGAAATTTCCAATAAGAACAAGAATGAGTTGCCCAATCTCATCCCAGGAAAAAATACCCAAAGTCTCTAGGAAGGCAAACTGGAAATAAATTATGTGTCAAGGAGCTAGTTTCCCTTAATTTTTTGTCTGTCTTTCTCCAAGTGTCTGGAATAGATCCGGAAGAATTTGGCACTACCTATTATACTTTTTAAATTAAAAACATTGAATTTATTATTTATTTAGCATATTTTTGAAAATATTTGAGTTCCAAATTCTCTCCAAGCCCCCTACCCCCCACCATTGAGAAGGAAAGTAATATGATAATCAATTATGTATCTGAAATCATGTAAAATATATGTAACATATTAACCATGTTACAAAAAAATCAAGAAAAATTTTAAAAAATATTTTTGTATCAATTCGCATTCATAATTCATCATTTCTCTCCCTGGAGGTTGATAATATTTTTCATCATGAGTTCTTTATGATTACCTTGGATCATTGTATTGATCAAAGTAACTAAGTCTTTCATAGTTGATAATCATTGCAATACTTCTATTAGTGTGTACAATGATTCCTGGTTCTACTCACTTGACTCTTCATCAATTCATATAGTTCTTCTCAGCTTTTTTTTAATTCATCCTCCTAATAATTTCTTATAGTACAATAACATTCCATCATAATCACATACCACATTCTTTTCAGTCATTTCCCAATTTATGTATGTAATCTTCATTTCCAATTCTTGAACACCATAAAAAGAAATATTATAAATAATTTGTATGTATATATACTTTTCCCTTTTTTGTTTTTTTAAATATTTTGTTCCTTTTTATTTTTCAACATTCATTTCCACAAGATTTTGAGTGACAAATTTTCTCCCCATCTTTCCCCTCCCCTCACCCAAAGAGAGAAAGCGTACTGAATACCCATTCCCCCAGTCAGTTATCTTTTATATTCTCCTACCTCCCCTCTCCCTAAATTTCTGTAGGGAATGATGGATTTCTATACCCCAGTGCCTGTATACCTTATTTCCCAGTTGCCTGTTAAATAAAAAAAAATTTAAGCATTTGTTTTTAAAACTGACTTCCAGATTCTTTCCCTTCTTCCTTCCTCACCTACCCTCACTGGGAAGACAAGCAATTCAATATAGGTTGTACATGTGTATATATGCAAAACTGTTCCATAGCATTTGTATTGTGAAATACTAACTATATTTACCTCTATCCTATCCCACCCCAAACTCATTCTGTTTTAAACTTTGACCCTAATCCTTTTCAAAAGTGTTTGCTTCTAACTACCCTCTCCCCCAAATTGCCCTCTGTTCTATCATCTCCCCTCTTATCGCCTTCCCCCTACTTTCCTGTAGGTTGATGCCCAATTGAGTATGTATGCTATTTCCTCTGTAAGCCAAATTCAAGGAGAGGAAGGTTGCCCCATTCCCTTTCAGCTTCCTGCTCTTCCCCTCCATTGTAACTGTTTTCTCTTACCTCATTTATATGATATAATTTACCCTATACTATCTCTCCCCTTCTAATTCTTCCATTATATTCCTCTCTCACTTCAATTTTATTTATCATCCCTTCCTATTCAATGGATCCTGTGTTCTCTGTTTATGTATACATGTACACACACTCACTTATGTATTTATACATACATATACCCTCCTGTACATACATATATGTGTGTGTGTATATATATACATACATATATGTATATAGACACATATATATTCCCTTCAAATATCCTCATACTGAGAAAAGTCTCACAAGTTACAATTATTGTTTTTCCATGTAAGAATGTAAATATTTTGACTTTAACAAGTTCCTTATGATTTCTTTTTCCTGTTTATCTTCTCATGCTTCTCTTGCTTCTTGTTTCTGAAAGTTAAATTTTCTGTTCAGCTCTAGTTTTTTCATCAAGAATACTTTAAAATCCTTTATTTCATTGATGACTGTATTTCCCCTGAATCATTATACTCAGTTTTGCTAGGTAAGTGATTCTTGGTTTTAATCCTAGCTCCTTTGACCTCTGGAATATATTTTAAGCCTTTTTATTCCTTAGTATAGAAGCTACAAGATCTTGTGTTATCCTGATTGTGTTTCCACAATACTTGAATTGTTTCTTCCTGACAGCTTGTAATATTTTCTCCTTGACCTGGGAATTCTGGAATTTGCCTACGATATTCCTAAGATTTTTTTTTAATCTTTTTTCAAGAGGTGATGAGTAAATTCTTTCAATTTCTCTTTTGCCTTCTTGGTTCTAGAATATCAGGGCAATTTTCCTTGAGAATTTCTTGAAGGATGATTTCTAGGCTCTTTTTTGGATCATGATTTACAGGTAGTGCAATGATTTTGAAATTATCTCTCCTAGATCTATTTTCCAGGTTAGTGGGGTTTTTCCAATGAGATATTTCACATTGCCTTCTATTTTTTTTTCATTTGTTTGGATCTGTTTTATAGTATCTAGTTTTCTTATAGTCATTTTCAAGCAAAGTACTCAAGGATTAGCTAAAATTTCAGGTTTCAAAAGAAATAGATAAATCATAAAGTAAATTCAACAGGCATTTATTGTGGATCTGGGAAGTCAGGGCACTATGGATATAAAGGTGAAAACAAAACAAAACAACAGCAAAAAAAGGTGGGCTTCTGCTTTTGGATAATAGACACATCTACCACATAGGTAATATCTAGAAAGAAACCTTCCATCTGGTTAGAAACTTCTAGAATTTATGTAAATTAGGATATTCTCTACACAGCAATGAAAGATTGACTTTGACTTTAGGAGAGGAAAAGTCATTTTTTTTTTCATCCTGATTAAATACTTTCTCACTAAGAAGATGGAAAACTTGCAATGACAATATGTGTCTTCTGCTATATTTTATCCATTTGGATTAGAAGGAATATACTAGGCTATATAATGTAGGATATAGTTAAAGAAATATTCATTGAACATATATGATGCATAAAATATAAGACTAGATGATATAGACAGAAAGATAAATTGGATATTCTAGTATAGTTATAAGACAGTTTAAAAAGCATAATAAAAGGAAAATTTTCTAAGTGAAATATCAAATATATTGTTCACAGGAAGGACTTCATGGGATGCAACATTTATGCTTGCTTGGTTACTTCTTGATTGATTCTTGGCACTCAAAATTATAACTAGCTGTTACAAGAAATCAAGTTCCATTATTTGAAGCTTAGTTTCAAGTGGAAATAAGTCATATTCATGGTCCCAGTGTGAACCTTACCATTGTCATGATTCTCCCTGTATTTCTATGTGTTACTTTGGGTGGCAACAGATTTATTATAAATGTTTCCTGTGTAAATGAATACCTTAGAACTGTGCATCAATCACTTAGGAAGACACATGGCTGCAAGTATTTGTAACCCATCTATATTATGATAACTGGTCATAAATTGAGAAGTGTGTTGTGGCTTGTTTCTTTATGGTTGGATGGTACTACCTCATAAAGAAAAACCTGTAATCATCTTTCATATCAACGGCCAGTCATTCTATAAACTGTCTTCTTGGAAAAGGTATATATAATTCTTCAGAATGACAGTTAAGTCCCTGATAGTAGATTGAGAATCCTTTGAAATTTTTACTAGCTGAATATGATCCAAAGAAATAAATGGAGTAAGTAAAATTTATGATTTTATGGAATATTTTAAATACAACATGTGTTAGCATTCATAAACCTTTAATACAGAACATCATCAATAATATCCATATATGTTTATTTAATGCCATTGATATTCCCAGGTATTTCTATATATGACATGACTAGACTAGACCTGAGGAAAAGAGATGGCATTTAAGATTAATCCTTGGGAAAGGTTATGAAATAGCAATAGTGTCTAAACCAACTCTAGATTATTCTATTGTTGCTGTTAGATTTACCTTATATTGTCTTAGCAGGAGACTAGATTTATTTTTCAGTTAGTAACAATTTTCTCACTGCATCTTATTTTTGTTTGGAAGATAGCTTTGGTTTTATTCTTGGCCCCAACTTCCCCTTAAATTGCTTAAACTATTTTAGTTCTGGGGTTTCAGGAAAACGTTTGGATTCAATTTGGAGAATAGAGCATGGATTCTAGTATTGTAGCTTTGAATGTGAAGGGACCTTAGAGATAATTTTTTCCAAATATATCATTTGCTAGATCAGGAAACTATATCCTTGGTCACATATCCAAATTGGAACATAAAATTGTAATTCAATAGTAGATATGTCTGATATGGCCTTAATCTTTGCCATAATTCTAGGTTTTGATTCATTAAATGTAACAAATTAATTTACAATCCATTCTGTTACAACATAAAACATGTGTTCCCTAATATCACCATGCTAAGAAATAAATCAGACAATAAGAATCACAGAGGTTATGGAGAAAATGAATTCCAGGAAATAAAGCTCAATAACTTCACAGGTGACCTATTTAAACAACAACAACAACATAATAATATATGATAAAAATGGTAGTACAGTTTATATAATGTAAGTGACTAAGAAGTACATAAATGGGAGGCATAGCCAAGACGGTGTCATAGAAGCAGGAAAACTCTCTGAGCTCCTCCCATAACCTCCTCAGATACCTATAACATATGGCTCTAAACAAACTTTAGAGCTACTCACAAAGTGACAGAGAGAAGTAAATCTTATGCTAAAGGCATCCCAGAAGGCAGAAAGGAACGGGCCATAGCAGCATGATGGGAGCAGAGACCATCCCTGCTTGAGTAAAAGGTCAGTGTAGACTTTAGGAAAGGGGGACTGAGAATGCATTCCAGCCTTTGACATCAGAGGGAAAAGGTTTTCAGGCACAGTGGCTGTGCAGTCGCCACCTGATGGCTGTTCACAGCTTTTGGCCTGAAGACTATAGGGGGACCAAGAAACCAATCAGAAGGGTAATTGCTCTTGCATTAACATGCTTGGATCTGGATTGCTGTTTTGGGTGTTTTTTTTTAATCTACGTTTGTTGATAAACTGACTATATATGTGCATCATTATACTGCTGACTTTTCTCTTTCTCATTACAATTATTTCTATTTGCAAATTAAGAATTTCATTCTTGAGAATTTACCATCCCTCCTAACCTGACTTACCCTACAGAATATTAGCATTTTTTTCTGAATTATTTTCAGCTTGCTCTTCTACTATTTATGGTATAAGTTCACTATTCTCAGCTTTTCTCTTTTTTGTAAATTCTAGCATGATGTGGTCACATACCCCACAAGGTATTCTATTTCATAATCTACTTCCTTTTGATTAGGATTGGGTTGAGAAGATCAGTTATCTTTGTAGTTTTATTCATCTTTCAGAAAATAAAATTGCAATGGAGGTAAGTCAATAATTTTTTAAGTGCTTTGTTTTTGACAGAACATTCCATCTGATTCTTTGAAAGTTGCGATATTCAGTCACATCTTCATGATGCTGTGGTGACCTCTTTTCGGAATGCCTCATCCATTTCCTCTTTCCTGTTGGGTAGCCTGTAGTATACTCCTATGATGATACTGCTTTTCTTCTTACTGTTTCTTCTTTTTACATAAATGTTCTTTGCCGATATTCCCTGAGCTGCTTCCTGTACTTCTATAGAGAGGTATGTCTTCTCTATATGGAATTTCCCTACTTTATATCCCTTTTTATCTATTACTTTCCTTTTTATATAAGGTATACTTCTCAATAATACCAAGATCTACATTCTGTTTATATTCTTTGCTATAAAAATCACTGACAAATTTACACTAAGATCTATAGTGTGCGTTGCTTAATTCCTAAAATTTCTGTATTTGTGAATAAATGTGTGGGGATGTAGACTATATTACCAGTGTCCTTATTGAATTATGTTTCTTCTTCAAAACTGTGTTTCTCCTACTGTTCTCATATATATGTCATAATGCCTACTTTCTGTGATAGGTAGATCAATAGGTAAGCATAGTTTTCTCTTTTCCTCTTCCATTTCAGTTTAAATACTGATTGATCATATTTGCAAACCTCTAAGAAAAAAAAAAAGTTTTCCTAAAAGCATTTGACCCACTGAATCAGTGTTCAACATCCCATTATTTATTTTTAGTTGTTGTCCAGCAAGCCAAATCATTTCCTAAGATACCTCAGCATTGACCATTCAGTTGTCAAAGTTGTTTTTTCTCTTTCAATGTACCTTACCTAAATCAATAATAGTGATGAAAGTAGTACTTGTGCTCCTAAGGTCTTCAGTTTCTTTCCCAGGACTTTGTAATCCCTGTCAATTATATCTAGGTTTCTTTTGACAGTATCATTTGTTCTCATGTGAATCAGCAGAAGTGGATATAGGTTATCAGGTTTGACATGCCTTGGAAGGCTTTAGTTATGCCCTGAATAGTTATGACCCAGAAAGGCAATTGACCTCATTATTAATGTTAGCTCACTAAATAATTAGATCAGGACCCCTCAGCAGGAGTTTCCTTGAAACCCTGCCCCTATCCTCATTATTTTTGGGCCAAGATGCCTCTAGTTTTTCTATAGTATTTCTCAGACTAGAGATTTAGACCTTTTCCATGTCCTGGATTTCTTAGGTAGGCTGGTTATATCTCTAGAACTCTTCTCAAAAATATAGTTTTTTAAATATATAAAAGATAGTATTACCAATTATATTGAAATACGATTATACACACCCATGTGTGTATATATACATATATATATATATATGTATATATACACACACACAGACACACACACAATGTTTAAAGATGGCACCTGAATAATTCTTACTTTAAACACTGGATCTTAAAGTAGCCATGTTCCTATATGTAGAAATTAAGTCAGTGATAAAAATGATAGAATTACATTAACATACAATTTCAAAGCCTAACATTATAGCAATATATATATATATATATATGTACTTCATATTCTCATCATTTTTAGCTTGTAGTAACTTTTAAAATTTGGGACAGTAATAGTCCTGAGGTACAGCATGTCCTCAAAAAAAAAATTGGATTTGAATATGCCTGTAAAATTAAATGATAAAATTCTGCATGGTGATACAGACAAACTTGTGATTTCTTTAATTTAGATAATTTTTGAAATAGGAACCTCCCTGTACCAATGTTCAGATCAGCATCTTCTCTCAAACTTATAGTCTTAGAGAAGTGCCTAGAGTACTGAAAAGCTAAATACCACAGTTCACATACCCAGTCATAGTTGGGACTTGAACCCATGTGTACCTAGCATTAGGGTTAGCTCTTTCACTATACATAGTTGTCTCTCAAAATACCATATATGTTATTTAAAGTATATGGCATCTCTTGGAGACATATCATTATTAAACATACACTTGCATGGCATTTTTATTTCAAAAATTAAAACAATTTGTATTCTTTTCACATTGCTTCATTTTAACTTTTGTTTTCCATTAAAGAAAGTATTTGTTAGCAACTAGAAGAAAATCCTTTAACCCATCAAAAAGTTTATTTTATTTTATTTTTACTTTTACTAGACAAGTGAGAAAAGATAAAAACAGTTTTATGTAATTTAACATGGATGAAAGAGTAAGAGCTTTTAAGGGAAAAAACACATAAACAAACAGCTAATTATAGTGGTTTGTGAATTTCTCAAGTCAAGCAATTGTATTGATAGGGTTTCATTTTGTGACAGCAGTGGTTATGTATGTGTTTATTTATTTACTAAACTAACTCATACCTATGACTCTGACCACATTGAATGCTAGTGAACTAACTGCTTTATCCTTAATGTTGTATCTTTTGAATGCTAGATTTCATGCCTAGCACATGTATTTCATTTTGCCCTTTTGTTGTTTTTTAAAAATTTGTTTTAATGTTATTTTAAAGAATGGCTATTATTCTAAATAAATGTAAAAAGTTTTAGTTGTTATACAGCACAGGTCAGTCAGTGTTGGAGATATGGCAGTGGCTCCTGGTATAGGAAAGTCAAATATTGCTATAATCATTCAAGTACATGATGAACCAGAATGAGTGGCATTGAAAGCACAAAGTATTATTAAAGTAAATTTTACTTAAAATTAAATTTTAATTTACAAAGTAAATTAAAAACAAAACAAAACAAGCATATTAAAAACACTACAAAGGACTGACAAACTGCCACAATGAAATAGACTGAATAATGCACAGAAAAAATACTTTTTGGGTAGCTGACATGTGGAGAGGGTGTTACTGTGTTCTCTTCAAGGTGGCAGAGGCTTCTGGGAAGATATAACACCAATGCAATATGCACAGCACCCTTGATGGCTATTAATAAACTGATGAAGTTCTGAATTACAAAATGTAACAGACTCTCCACATGGATGGCAGAACCACAGTATTTATTCAAACACCAGAAAGCTGAATCCCAATACCAGAAAGCCAAATCCATCACAGTAACCAAGTAGCTGGTACATAATGCAGCAAGCACTGATATCCCCAAGGCTTCAATACATCAGGCCTTCAAAACAAAACAGGCTCCCTTAAGCAAAAATGCCTTCTCACTCACACCAGCTGTTCTGCCTTCATGCAGCTTGCTCCTAGTTCTACTCTTGCTCTTCCCTGCTCCTTCCTGTTCCTCCCTTTCAGCAAGCTCCTCCTACCGAGGGTAACATGTGATAACATTTGGCCCATTAAGGGCAGGGAAGGTCTCCAAACTCCCTTAGGTCTATTACAGGCATCAGATGAAAATACTGTTTCCAACACAGACTTGACACAAAAGTGAGGCTCAAAGACACTTGAATGACTGAAACAAGCAACAAAGTAGTACTTTGCTTGCCATTACAAAAGAATGGCAAGAAGATCAGCCAAAACAAAACAAGCCCTCCCTCCCCCAAACTGCTAAGAATAAAAATATATTTGTCATGGGCAAGACAGTTCAAATATTGGAAGACTAAAGACTGGGAAAAGTTCATTTTTATTGATGAAATTTATTTTTCTCTCAAAGCCATACCAAGTCTGCAAGATCTTGTGGATTTTATTTAAAACGTACACCAAAATAAAAATTGGGAATTATTATATCTATGGGATTGAAATTTTGTCCTGATTTGAGGAATTATGAACTTTAATAAATATTGATATACTATAAACAAGTATTGTTCAAGAAGTAAAAAATGCCCAAATGAAGATATAATTCTCCAACAGGGCCTTGCACTACTATATCACACATAATAAAAAGTTAAGAAATTATCTGGAATCTCAAATGATTTAAACCCCATTGTAAATTTACAGACTGTATGCAAGGGTAGACTTGCAAAAACTGACTACTTGATAAACGTAAGCTCACTCTGATGAGATAAAAGTTCGATATTTTGATGAGGAACTAAAATAAGTGTGTCATAATCTTGTAAAACCAGTGTTTGTAACAAAAGGAATATATGATACATATCAATCACTTAAAGATCTAAAAGGTTATAAGGTTAGATATATGTATCTATGAATAATCCTGCAAAGGGATACCATATTGGGATTAATAGGCTAAAGTAGGGCTTTAGCTTGCAGCCTTGAGGGAACATGTGACCTTCTAGGTCCTTGGGGAAGCCTTTTGACTGAGTTCAAGTTGTATAAAACAAATCCTTTTTCTAAGGATATTTATTCTGTAAAGTTTGGATTCAGTCAGAGGGCTCCACTTGAGTCCCTTAGAGGGTCACATGTGCCTTCCAGGCTGCAAGTTCCCCACCCTAGGCTAAAGTAATCAATAATAATCCAGTCTCTATGGGAGTATATACTTTTTCATCTAACTTGTACAGTGCAGTTAAATAAATGCTAGATTTGACATTAAATGACCTGGGTTCAAATTCTTCCTCTTTGTCTCAGTACCTATATAACCATCAAAATTTGACCCCACTGAACTTCAGTTTATTTATCTATAAAATTAAGTGGTTAAGAGTACAAACTCTCTTTCAGTTCTGAATCTACATTGTTGCAGTCTGATTGTATATACACTTAAGACATGAGCCATTGTACTGCCTGTGTAGCTTACCAGTGTCCCTGAACTCCTTTTATAGGGTTGTAATACGGAGGTTAGGGAAAATACTATTTTTCATTCTTTACTAACATCTTATATAATCAGTAAGTAATGAAGCCTCAAATGATATTGCAGTGATTTACAACAATTAAAATGGGACTTAGAGGTCAAGTCTGTTTCCCCCAACACTTTTTCCCTGCTTCTTTTTTTTTTAATAAATGAATCTTAGAACTTCCACATCCATCTCCCCTAGCCACAGAGAAGGTTTTTTTTTGAAAAATTGTACTCTAGGTTGGGGAGAGAAGAAGAAAAAAGAAAAGAAAATGTACATGCTAACTTTATTATGTATTTAAAATGAATAGCAAGTTGTACATAATAGATTTGCAGTTTCATGTGAAAATTTTTAAACTCTACTATATTATGCAAATTCTTGTTTATTCTATGAATTAAAAATATAATAATTTTTTAAAGTAAAATCAGAGTCTTATATGGAATACAAGTTTTTATCAGCTTCCCTTTGACAGTAGCTGTTGTTGTTTTTCCTGGCATTTTACTTAGTAGACTAGAATTGCCAAAATTTCTTCCAGCTACCAAGCAATATAGTTACCTGACATTTGTTCTCTGTTAGGTTTCAAAGCATTTCACAACCTTGCGAACTGTACATTACTCCCTGTCTTGAACTTTTCAACCTACTAAACTGGCTTTCTCTCTGTTCTTCTCATCTAACACTCCCATCTCTTATCTCCTATCTTAGTGCTTTTGCATTGACTGGCCCCCTATATCTGGAATGTACTCTCTCTTCATTTTACTCTCAAAGAATCTCAACTTCTTCAAGATATATCTCACATATTACCTTATAATTGAAGTTTTTCCCAATTCCCCCCAACTGACAATGATCTCTCTAATCATTTTGTATTTGTTCTATTTAAATTTATTATATATATATATATATATATATATGTATACTTACATTTAATCTTGTTATGAATTCTTCATGGGCACGGATTGTTTAATTCATTGTAATTTTAATTTAAAGGCTTAAGAAATATTTTAGTAAATATTTCACCCTTGGCCTAGCGAGGGAAGCAACATGCTCTCTGAAGGGAGGTTTGTATTATAGGAAAAGCACATTCTGTGGCGTATTTGATAGGTATCAAGAGCCTCTAAACACCATGAGCCACATTGTTTTGAGGTATAAACCTACAATAATGTGAGAGTGGAGGAGAAAAGGGGAGGCTACTATATTCCCTGGGGTTTCTGCAAATACTTCCCCATATCTCTCTGATGACTAAACCCTATGGTATTCCTTGAGGTAGTCATTAATCTTTATTCTCTTTTTGATGAGATATTGCAAGACATATTTGAATCCCTAGCTAATCTCCATTTTTATACTCAATGAATACTTCATGAATAACTTATTCTTCCCACTCAAGGACCAAATGCACCTAATAAACTTCACCAGTGAGGTGATGGGACAACACAACCCCCCTACTGGTAGCAGTGCCCCGCTCCATGATCAATTTTATCTGACCAATTTTGATGTCACTTATATGTACTCATAAACTCAAAGATGCTTTAGATTTGCTCTAATTAAGAGGAGAATCTGATTCAGGTCCACTAGGGAGAAACTTTTACAGGAGTTAGTTCATGTGAATATTGTAATATGGTTGTCATTTTTTAAAATTTACAATGAAGAAACCTTTAAAGCTGCCCTAATGCTTGGTTAATCAAGTTATCAGGCAGCTTCTGTTACTCTGCGGATTTTAAATATGACTCTTTCTTCCTAGCATAAGAAAAAAATGTCAAATGACAATCTCAATAATAGAATGTGATAATGTACCTTATTGATAATTTGATTTTGAGAGGATTCATTACAGTCTTCTGGTTATTTTGTAACTAAGCAACAAGGCCTCTAGCAAGCTACCTGTTTTACCCCAGAGAGAAAAATGAAAATTGCTGTGAAATTTATTACTTTCAAAAATGATTATGGGAGGCATTCTAGAGGAAAGGGTACTAGATTAACTTCATACGACTTAACTTTTATTCCTGATTCTGTCACTAGGGCATGGAAGTACTAGGCTCATTCTTGATTACTCCTGGTATGTTGCATGAGGAAAATTTGAAGTTGCTAGGTGGGAGAGTGGATAGAGTTCTAGACCTGGAGTCAGAAAAACCTGAGTCCAAATTCTTCCTCAGAAAATAGCTGCATAACTCTAAGTAAGTCATTTAAACCCCCTGTGACTCAGTTTCCTTCTCTGTTAAGTGAGGATAATAATAACTACCTCAAAGAGTTATTGTGAGGATTGAGTTATAAAACAGTTTGTAGGGGGCGGAGTCAAGATGGCAGAGAAGAAAAATGACCTCCCCAAGGAGACCTCCAGCTTCCACCTTCCCCAATCCATGTAAAAAGGAGACTCTAAACAAACTTTGGAGCTGCAGAACCCACAAAATGACACAGAGAAGCTAACCTCCTGCTGAGGACAGCACGACAGGCCAGCAGGAATCGGCCACCACAGCATTTTGGGAGCCTAGCCCTGCCCAAAGCTGAGGCTTTAGCCCCAGGGCGGCCCTGACCAGCTACCAGCCAGAGGGACCTCAGATCAGCAGCAGCTGTGGCCATTTCCAGATTTATCAACAGATAGATGTGAAGGACAAAGTGAGAGGTCAGTGCAGTCTGGACTTTGGGACCCAGTAAGTGGGAGTGCTTGGCTTTTGACCCCAGGCAAGAAGAAGCTGAGACACCAGCAAAGTCAGCCAGAACCAAGTGGCAGCTTCAGCTCCTGGCCTGCATAGCATAGGGGGACCAAGCACCAGTCTGAGGGGTAATCGCTCTTGCTTTAACCTGCTTGGATGGGGATTGCAGTGTAGGGTGGAGGTCCTGGGGTATGTTTCCAGTTTGGCAGAGCGTGTAGAGACCTCAGAGAGGGCACCCATCTAATACCTCTGGCAGCTGAGAAAACCCCAGCGTTTTGGATGAAAGCTCCCCTTTCTGGTGGCAGAGTTCTACTGTGGCAAAAAGCCCAGGGGTCAAGTGACTGAGGGGCGACATGACCAAACAAAGCAGACAGAAGATTCCAACATTAGACTCCTATTTTGGGGACAAAAAGGAGGAAAGTATGGAACAGGAGGAAGACAGTGAAGTCAGAACTCCTGCACCAAAAGCTTCAAAGGAAAATATGAAGTAGTTACAGGCCATAGAGGACCTTAATAAGCAGAAAAGAGAAATGGAGGAAAAATTGGGAAGAGAAATGAGAACAATGCAAGAAAATTATGATATGAGGGTCAACAGACTGACTGAGGAAAATAACACCTTAAAAAACAGACTAACTCAAATGGCAAAAGAGGCTGAAAAAGGCAATGAGGAGAAGAATGCCTTAAAAAGCTGAATTTGCCAGATGGAAAAAGAATCTCAAAAGCTCAATGAGGAGAATCATTGCTTCAGAATTAGATTGGAGCAAATGGAAGCTAATGACTTTATGAGAAATCAAGATGCTGTGAAACAGATCCAAACAAATGAAAGAATATAAAGCAATGTGAAATATCTCATGGGAAAAACCACTGACCTGGAAAATAGATCCAGGAGAGATAATTTAAAAATTATTGGACTGCCTGAGAGCCATGACCAAAGTAAGAGCCTGGAAAGCATCCTCCAGGAAGTTCTCAAAGAAAACTGCCCTGATGTTTTAGAACGAGAGGGCAAAATAGAGGTTGAAAGAATCCACCGATCACCTCCTGAAAAAAATCCCCAAAAGAAAATTCCTAGGAATATTATAGCCAGGCTTTGGAATTCCCAGGTCAGGGAAAGAATATTACAAGCAGCCAGGAAGAAACAATTTGAACATTGTGAAAACACAATCAGGATAACCCAGGATCTGGCAGCTTCTACACTGAGTGATCAAGGGCTTGGAATATGATATTCTGGAGGTCAAAGGAGCTGGGATTAAACCAAGAGTCACCTACCCAGCAAAACTGATTATCATGTTCCAGGGGAAAATATGGTCATTCAGTGGAATAAAGGACTTTCAAGCATTCTTGCTGAAAAAAAAAAACATAGTTGAATAGAAAATTTGACATTCAGATACAAGAGGCAAGAGAAGCACGAGAATGTAAACAGGGAAAAGAAATCATAAGGCATTTATCAAAGTTGAACTATTAACATTCCTACATGGAAAACCAATAATTGTAACATATGAATCTTTTCTCAGTAGTTGAAGGGAATAGAAATATACATATGTCTATATATGAGGGTATATGGGCATATGAATGCATATGTGAATGTGTTTATATATGTTTACAGGTATACATAGATAGAGGGCACAGGAACAATTTAACATGAAGGGATAATATTTATTTTTTTTTCATAAGCAATCAGGGTTAAGTAACTTGCTCAAGGTTACACGGCCAATTATTTCTGGGTGTGGTGCTGAGTATCTGAGCCCGGGATTCGTTCTCCAGGTCATCCTGACACTGGAGCCGGTGCTCTTACTGGCTGTGTCACCTGGCCACCCCTAGGGATGATACTTAAAAGGTGAAATTAAGAGGTGAGAGAGGAATATAATGAGAGTAGATGGGGAGAAACAGAATGGGGTAAACTATGTCCTATAGAAGAGGCAAGGAAAAATGATTACAATGGAGGGGAAGAATAGGAAGGCAAAAGGGAATGGGTCAACCTTATTCCCATTAAATCTGGCTTGAGGAGGGAATGTAACACACACTAAATAGTGTCTCTCACCCTCCAGGATAGTAGGGGGGAAAGGGGATGAGACGGGGGGATGATGGAAGTGAGGGCAGGCTGGCGGGGAGGGAAGTTGGAAGCACCCACTTTTGAAAAGGGACAGGATCAAATTAGAGAATAGAACAAGTGTGAGGTGGGATAGGAGGGAGGGAAATATAGTCAGTCTTTTACAATGTATCTACTGTGATATTGTTTTGCATTAGACACACATGTACAACCTATACTTCACTGCTTATCTTCCCAGTAAGGGTGGGTGTCAAGGGAGTAAGGGAATGAATCTGGAATTCAAAGTTTTAAATCAAATATTCATATATATATATATATATATATATATATATATATACTATTATTAATACTATTTTACATGTAATTGGGAAATAAGATATACAGGCCCTGGGGCATAGAGATCCACTGGAAAAGTCAAAAGGGGTATGGGAGAAAATTTGGGAAAAAACAGATTGGAGGAGGGATTATTTTGTGGGACTGCTCTTTTGGGGTGGTGGGTAGGGGAAAAACAGGGAGAAAATTTGTAACTCAAAATCTGGCGGAAATGAATAATATAAATCAGAAGTTAATAAAGCATTTGAAAAATTTTAAAAACAGTTTGTAAACTTAAGTGTTATGTAAGTGCTAGTTATTTGTCATTAGTTTTAATAAAATTAGTTTAATACTTGATATTATTAATAACAATGTATAAGTAATGTTGACACATAATTACATTATTCTGCTTATATAGCCACCTTTAACTCAGAAAAAAAAATATTAAAGGAGCTTTTTATCCATTCATAGAATCAGTCCTGAAGATTGTATATTTCAGCAACCAAACATAGGTCTGCTCTGACCTCCTTATACAATATCTCTATACTTTTGACTTTTCTTACCTTATAGTAGACGAAAAATAGTGTGTTGTGTGTGGTTTAACAGTGACCTTCTGGCAATATATTGTGACTCCTGGAACTTCACGCCAGCGATTATACTGAAGGACTTATGGGGAAGATACATAGATTGTACAAAAGTCTTAGTGAAGTTTAAAACTACTGAAGTTCAAGTTAGTAAAGGGAAAAGAAGATACTACTAATATGAAAAATTGCCCTTAAACTTTTGAGACACCCTGTGTTTGTCCAGAGATATGACAAGAGGAGTCAGAGAGATGATCTCTGCCTTTTAAATGACCCTGCAGAGCAGTCAGTCAACAAGGGAATTCACTCACAAAAACAAAACAAAAAACCCTCACATGTCCAGGAAGTCTTCCTTTTTCTGCTTTTCACCCTCAGTCTTCTTTCTCTACTCCATTACAGCATTGTTGTTGAGTAAAAAGGAAGCAGTTGTCCCAATATTTTGGTTTGTTAGTGTGCCCCATTAGATTCAGTCTTAATCTTGTTTTCTATGTTGCTATATCAATGGTTGTGATGTGGTTGGCATGGATACTACCAATAATAATACCAAATTCAGGCTTCCTGCATTCGAGTGGGTGGTTTTCAAAAGTTGTTCTGGCTGGAAATTCCATTAGCCTTTAGGTAATCTAATAACACTATAAGATTACCTCTCTTGACTTTCAAACATGCACACACTAAACAAGTTGTAATATATGAATGTAATGGAATACTATTTTGCTAAAAGAAATGAGGAGCAGATGGACTTCATATTTATCTGGAGAGGCTTATATGAACTGATGCTGAGTGAGAAGAGCAGAACAAGGAGAAATCTGTACACAATTACAGACACAGCGTATATGTGACAACTAACTTTGATAGACTGGACTCTTCTCAGCAATGCAGGGTTATAAGACAACTCCAAAAGACTCATGATGGAGAGAGATGTCTACATTCAAAGAAAGAACTAGAAAGAACAGTATTTGAATGCAGATTGAAGCAAATCACCAGCTCTCTTTCTTTTTCTTGTTTCATTTTGTTTCCTCTTTCCCATTGTTCATTCCATCCTTTACAATCTTCCTTTATAACCAGACTAATGTCTAATTTAGAAGTATTTGCAGCTTCTATACTTGATCTCATGCTATCATGGGGCAGGGGGGGAAGGGAAGGGGAGAAAAGTTGAAACTCAAGGGATTGTGGAACTGAATCTTGTAAACTAAAAGTAAACAAACAAATTAATAAAGACAGAGAAATAAAATAAATTAAAAATATAAAACATATTAAAAAAAAAACATGCACACACTGGATGTGGGGGGTGGGGGGTGGTAGAGGGCTGTGTGGTTAGTTAGTCACTGGCTTGTCCTTTACAGGTAGATAGAATCTATTATTGCTCATCTTCATTTTTCTCCAAACTGTACTCCTGTATTTCAGCACTTTCTATCCCGTCATGGAAACATTTTCACCCTGGAAATTGACCTACCCACTAGACCTCTCATATTAGAAGTATCCTCTGCTCCTGCAACTTCTTCCTCTGATGGTTGATTCCTCCCATAATCTCCATTTTAAAAAGATGCTCACACTAACTATATATTCATTCTGTACAAAGCTACCTTATTGACTTTAAGAACTCTATCATACTTCCATCCAGGCACTTTTATTTCCCCCACTCACCAACCTAATTCCAACTTCTTCTGCATGTCATCTTTAAAAAAAAAATTATGGAATTAAACGAGCAGTTCCAAGACATAGTATAATTTTTAAAATTTGATGAATCTATTATGTACAATTTGCTCTCCCTTTTACATATATACCATAGTTATTATTATATATATATATATATATACATATATTTCTTTTGTTTTCATTTTCTTCCTTTCTCTCCCCCACCACCTTAGATATGGCTACCATTAGATACACACATACACACACACACGTAAAATCATTCTGTACATCTATTTATCAGTTCTTTCTTTGGAGGAAGATTGCATCTTCTTTCATATGTCCCTTATTTGGGTATTTATAATAGACTTACTTGCCCATTTGCACACAATTGTTCTTAAAACAATATTGCTCTTACTGTACACAATCTTCTCATGGGTATGTTTTATCTTCTTCTGTTACAATGTAACATCTTTGAGGGCAGAGACAGGCTTCCTTTTTGATTGTAATTGTATCCCCAACACTTAGTACAGTTCCTGGCACACTTATTAATGCTGGTTCACCATGATATGGATAATTTTTTGAGGAGGGAAAACATTTCTTAATAAGGTAATATTTTTAAAAAGAAAATATATTGTCCAAAATATTTAAGAAACTTTTACATTACAATCTAATAATTGTTGTACTGCAAATATTGCAAAAGAATAAATTACCACATTTTATTTTATTTTTTACATTTATAATTCCTTTTTTAAAAAGACAGTGTTATTTTATTATTTCAAGCATTTTATTTATTCAGTATCATTTAAAAGGAATTTGAGGTATAGTCATTACAACAAATGTCTTGGTGGTTTAACTGCTTTGGTGACATATAAATGAACCATTATAAGAATAATGCCCAAATATGACATTCCTTGATTCTATAATTACAGGATTAAATTCAAAACTAGTAAGAAATTAAACTAGAATGGTAGTGTGCCATATGATGGCATTTCTTACATAAAGGCTACTGAGTCTCAGGATTCGTTGGGGGAAAATATATATGTATATATACATAGGTGTATATATACATAATATTTATCTATATATATTGTTCATTATGGATGAAATGAAACATAATACAGATAATTGGTTTCCTGTTTCCATTTTATGGAATATATCCCAATATCCAAGTCAGGTCACTTCAGCAAACATTAAACAGCAGCCTTTTTCAAAATACCAGACTTGAAGTGAACAAGATATATATTATTACCCCTCATAATAGACTTTGTACTCCAGCAGGGAAATATGGCACCTATAGAGATAGTTCTCATCCATGATCAGTGTTGCATGACAGAAGTAGGAAAGAAATGCTATGTAATGTTGGAAACAGATGTTACTATCAACTGATGGGGCAAAACCAAAACAAACTAATGAAAAAAACAGATGGATTTTGGTCCACCTTTGATCTCTTGTTTCACTTAGAAGGATATATGCAGAAGGAATAAAATAAATGAATAGAACCTTTGTAAGTTTCAGTGGTGGGAGAGGGTAGTAGTATTAGAAGGACCATGATCATGCTTATAGGGTGTTGCTGTTTTGGTTTGGTTTCTCATAGAATACATTAACAAGAATAGGGTGAAACATGTTCAGAAAGGTAAGTGATGCCAGATTGTTAAAAGCATTGGATATCCAGTTAAGATACAACAATTACAATCCATTAATATGTTTTTAAGATAAGTGATCAGAAAAAAGGGGAGCATGGTGCAAAAGTGGTGTGAATTGAGAGTGGTGATAGAACAGAGTCTTGAGGAATAGTGGGAGTGGTAATACTGAGAAATGAAAGGAACTAGAAAAACCTGTTCAATTTTTATAGTTATCCATTGGCTAGGAGTGAAGGCCTTTAATTTACATAATGGCATTAGAAATCAAAAGTAAAGCATGAATCGGAAAGATATTGCCAAGCTAGAATCAACAAAATAACTGGTTATATATGAAATGTATAGGAAAGAGGTGAGTCAATATAATACCAAGGTTTTGAAGATAGATTAGGATGAACTGTGGCAGCACTGACAGAATTAATGAATCAATCAAAAATAATTTAAGCACCCACTATTTGCCAAATCGTGTGCTAGGCACTGAAAATAAAAATATAATACCACAACTGAAACATTCTCACTCCTAAGGACCTTGTAGGCTAACAAGAAGGAGCTATTTTGTGAGAAAAGGACAATTTCAATTTGGGAGAAGATAAAAATAATGATTATGGAAGCATATTAGTAACTCTTCCTACAATTAGACTAGCCTGTTGCACATGATTAACTTTAATCAACTAACAAATAATTGCCTCCTACACATAATTAACACCATCCCCAATATAAATTTTTGGTTCTATTGTTTTAAAGTAATTCTATTACTACCTTGCTGAGATAATTCATTCTTTTACAAAGAAGAATATTTCTTGTGTTCCTTTGCCCTGTTTTCACATTATAGGGGTAAGAAGCTTTTCAGTGAAGGTCAAAGGGAAACAATTAAAGTGATATTAGAAGCCCCTGGATAATTAATTGTCTTTCCTTTCTTCCCACAGAAGACTATTCTTGGGGAGGAGAGGAGGAAACTAGTCCTTTCTTAAAACAAAACAAAATATTTTACTCTACAGTCAATTTGATTTCTGAATAGAAATATATATATATATATATATATTCCCTTTCTTTTTAAAGATAAATGGATTAAAAAAATATGCTTACTATTCTACTCTGAGAAATATCAACATGTTTGAGGGCATATGAATTTTCCTGAAAACAGGAGACCACATTGAAACATTTTCTTATCTTTTTGTTTCCTTTTTTTTTTTTGGACAGTGGGGGATGGGAGTATGAGTGGGGCTTGATTTGAGATAAAGATAATTTTGGAGAAAGTGTATAATATATAGTACATTTGGTAGTATAAATTGGCTACCAAATATTTTGTTTCTTAATAAAGTCTCTTACTTGACACTAACTCACTTCTGTTCCTACTATTTTCCATTATGTCCAAGTTTCCATCACCTCATTTGGGTTTTGGCATTTTCTTGGCAAATATACGAGGACAGTTTGCCATTTCCTTCTCCAGTTGATTTTATGGATGAGGAAACTAAGGTATATAGGGTTAAATGAATTGCCTAGGGCCACAAAGCAAGTATGTGCCTGAGGTCACATTTGGGCCCTGGAAAATGTTTTATTTTTCTGACTGCAGTTGTAGCACTCGGTCTATGGCTTTTGGCTGTCTTGATTTTACAAAGCCTCTTAATATTTAGACATACTGTGGCAAAGTAATTGGTCTTCCTAATATCTTCATTTGTAAATTAAAAAAAACTGAGGATCTGATAACATCAGTGAAATGACAATGGTTATATAATCAAGAGTCAGTATCTCTTAGATTATCAAAAATATCTGATTTTATTTACTTTAATTGGTAACCAATGTCTGACAACTGTATAATGTTTTCAATTAGAATACTTGATGGAGATTTGTTTTAAGACCCTCAGAAAATTGTACTACTAAAATCAGGATCAACCTCATCAAGAATAAATCTCTCACACTTTTACCTCCTTTAATATTCTCAAAGTTCCTTGAAGAGCTTCTTTTTTTTTGGAGGAAACTGAAAGGACATTACAGAAACAACTCACTGAAACTTATTTTTAGTATATGTTTCACTAGTCTCTTCTGGAAGATGGCAACTGGAGTACAAACACCTTTTATGATTTTTTAAAAAATATTTTGCCCATCTGTAGGACTTCTTAAGGAGTTTCCTGCCTTGTGATATCATCAAGAACAAGTGTGGGGTATGGAATGCACATTCTATTTGTTGTAATATAGAAATATTTATCTACAACTATCTTATATGCTGCTCTTATATTAATACATCCTGTCAGTAAGGCAAACACTACCACTCCCTACCTTTTAAATGACTTCAAATAGAGCATTTTGTTGCTAATATACTTTAGTGCTTGCCTGCTATCTCTGTTTTATATTATGTTGGCTTCCAAAACAAAATGTTCACTCGTCAAATGTATGAGACTGCCTTAGGAGTATGTAGAATAGTCACAAGGGGGGACAATATCACATCCCACCCTTGTGCCAATGCTTACTATTCTACTCTGACAATAGTATTCTCCCTTAAAAAACAGTTAAAATTAAAACAAAAAGTGAAATATGAACATGTTTGAGGGTATATGAATTTTTCAGAAAATAAGAAACCAATTGTAGAATGTTTCAATCACAATTCTACATCTCTATTTACTAATTGTCACTCAACACTGCCAGATTCTTCTTTCCAGAAAGTAATCTTCTCAACAATACCAATCATTGGTTTGTCAATTCCCTTCTAAGAAGGAATTATCCACTACATATTGTATTTACAGCAGTGTAGAAGCAGTCAGTTTTACCTTATAATAAGCAATGGATTATTATATTGTATGTCTTTTTGTGCTTGACACACCAGTATCCACACATTTCAATGGCAAATATGTAAGCTTTATGAAGTGATGTCAGCATCCCTAATTATAGGCAAATTTACTGTCATATGACTGGCACATTTATCCATATGCACAATTATAGAAATATCTCAGGACACCTTGGTAAAATTAAGTATTTCCCTTTCAAATGACTGCCCATATGATAAAATTCTAGCTACTATCTCAAATGCAAACAAATAAAAACAAAACAAAATAAATAAAAAAACAACAGGAAACCATAGTTGTTAGACAATACTCAAATTTCATGCATCTGCCTGTATTAACATTCTCTGGTTTTTTGTATTCATATGCCCATATACTCTCATATATAGACACACACACACACACACACACACACACACACACACACACACACACACATATATATATATATATATATATATATATATATAGAGAGAGAGAGAGAGAGAGAGAGAGATTTCTATTCCCTTTAAATACTGAGAAAAGTTTCACAAGTTACAATAATTGTTTTTCCATGTAGAAATGCTAATAGTTCAACTTTGATAAATTCCTTATGATTTCTTTTCCCCATTTACCTTCTCATGCTTCTCTTGTTTCTTGTATGTGAATGTAAAATTTTGTATTCAACTATGGTTTTTTCAGCAAGAATGCTTGAAAGTCCTCTATTCCACTGAATGACCATATTTTCCTCTGAAACATGATACTCAGTTTTGCAAGGTAGGTGACTCTTGGTTTTAATCCCAGCTCCTTTGACGTCTGGAATATCATATTCCAAGCCCTTCAATCCCTCAGTGTAGAAGCTCCCAGACCCTGGGTTATCCTGATTGTGTTTTCTCAATATTCAAATTGTTTCTTACTGACTGCTTGTAATATTCTCTTTAATCTGGGAATTCCAAAACCTGGCTATAATATTCCTAGGAGTTTTCTTTTTGGGATCTTTTTCAGCAGGTGATTGGTGGATTCTTTCAACCTCTATTTTGCCCTCTGGTTCTAAAACATCAGGGCAGTTTTCTTTGAGAACTTCCTGGAGGATGATTTCTAGGTTCTTACTTGGTCATGGCTTTCAGGTAGTCCAATAATTTTTAAATTATCTCTCCTGGATCTATTTTCCAGGTCAGTAGTATTTCCCATGAGATATTTCACATTGCCTTCTATTCTTTCATTTGTTTGGATCTGTTTAACAGCATCTTGATTTCTCTTAAAGTCATTAGCTTCCATTTGCTCCAATCTAAATCTGAAGCAATGATTATCCTCATTGAGCTTTTGAGATTCTTTTTACACCTGGCAAATCTGGCTTTTTAAGGCATTCTTCTCCTCATTACCTTTTTGAGCCTCTTTTGCCTATTGAGTTAGTTTATTTTTTAAGGTGTTATTTTCCTCAGTCAGGCTGTTGACACTCATTTCATAATTTTCTTGAATTGTTCTCATTTTGCTTCCCAATTTTTCCTCCACTTCTCTTATCTGCTTCTAAATGTCCTCTATGGCCTATAATCAGATCATATTTCCTTTGAAGCTTTTGAGGCAGGAGTTCTGACTTCACTGTCTTCCTCCTGTTCCATACTTTCCTCCTTTTTGTCCCCAAAATAGGAGTCTAATGTTGGAATCTTCTGTCTGCTTTGTTTCCTTTGTTTGGTCATGTCGCCCCTCAGTCACTTGACCACTGGGCTTTTTGCCACAGTAGGACTCTGCCACCAGACAGGGGAGCTTTCATCCGAAATACTGGGATTTTCTCAGCTGCTGGACATATTAGATAGCTGTCCTCTCTGAGGTCTCCACATACTCTGGCAAACTGGACACACACCCCAGGACCTCCACTCTAGACTGCAATCCTGATCCAAGCAGATTAAAGCAAGAGCGATTACCCCTCAGACTAGTGCTTTGTCCTCCTACACTCTGCAGACCAGGAGCTGAAGCTGCCACATGGCTCTGGATGGCTATGCCAGTGTCTCAGGGGCTTCTTGCCCCAGGGGCAAAAGCCACGCACTCCCACTCACTGGGTCCCAAAGTCCATACTGCACTGACCTCTCACTTTGTCCTCCACATCTATGTGTTGATAAATCTGGAAATGGCCACAGCTGCTGCTGATCTGGAGTCCTCAGGCCAGTGGCTTTTCAGGCCCACCCTGGGGCTAAAACCTTGGCTTGTGGCTGGGCTTGGCTCCCAGAACACTGTGCTGGCCGATTCCTGCCAGCGTGCTGGGCTGTCCTCAGCAGGAAGTTAGCTTCTCTGTGTCATTTTGTGGGTTTTGCAGCTCCTAAGTTTGTTTAGTGTCCCTTTTTCACATGGATTGGGGAAGGTGGACACTGGAGTGGCAGGGAGGTCCTGCTTCTGCTCCTTCATCTTGACTCCCAACATTCTTTCTTTTTTGAGGATCCTAATGATCAGTGAATGCAGTGAATGACTATATCCATATACAACTATAGGACTGAGAACTGCTAATTCACCTAATTCAAAAGCATTGTCCTTTCATGGAAGCCATGGAAGACCCAACAGTTCTTTTACCATTCCTCTTATACCTAAAATGGGCGTCATTTCAGGATGCTATCCATGAGGCAACTGGCTAATGAACAATATTACCTATGTGAAGAATAGGCTGGAGTGGAGAGAGACTTAAGGAAAGAAGAGATCATTGTAATATTCCAGGCAAGTGTTGATGAGAGTGTGAAGCAAGATGGCTATATGAGTGGTAAGAAATAGAGGCTTCTGAGAGATGTTGTAGAGAAAGAAATGATAAGATTTGGAAACTGATTAGATGTATGAAGTAATAGTAAGGATAAAAGATGATACCCAGGTCATGGACTTGATTGATTGGAAGAATGACAGTATCTTCAGCAGCAATTAGGAGCTTTGGATTATTAGATTTGAAATGAAGTAAAAGGAGTTCCCTTTTTGACATGTGTAACAACAATGCAATATTCACAATGCCTATGGCAATTATAAATATGCTGATGTGGTTATTAATCCCATAATATACCAGGCTCTCTATATGGGGGATAAGCTAGAACTTTATTAAAATACCAAATAATTGAGTCCAAAAATCAGAAAGTCAAAGCCATCACAGTAGTTATGAAGTTGGCACACGTAGTTAATGTAGTAAATACTCACATTCTCAAGCCTTTAAAACAGAACAGACTACCTCAGGCAAAGGTCCTCTTCTCCCCACTCACAGCAACTTCTCAGCATCCAGGAAGAGTACTGGCAGCAGTTCCAGCCCCCTGCAGTTCCAGTCGCTGGCAGTCCTCAGTAGGAGTCCTTAGCAGAAATTCTGGCTGGCTCATGAAAAAGGGGTTCACACCTCTGCCTCGGCCACTACCGCTGCTGTTGCCTCTGCTGCTGCCACCACCAGTCACCACAGGAACTCTAGCTGGGCTTCTGCTTCCTCTAGCTCCACCCCTTCCTGCTACATCAGCAAGTCCAATGGGGCATGGAAGATCTTTAAATCCCATAACCCTTACATTCGGCCCCAAGATCTTTCATTTTCCTTACTTGGCAACAATACATTAGGAATGATAGGTGTCAACAGAATTTTGCAACAATATAACAAGGATAGCACACAATAAACACAGAAAACAATATTTTAGGGTAGGGCTTGAGTACAAACTCCCCATCATTCTCCCCGAACAAATGGGGCCCCAAAATCTTGGAGTAAGGGGCAAAGGTCTCTTCTTCCATGGCTACTTGCTGCTGAAATCAGATGTAGAGCTGTCCCTGTCCCAAGGGGTCACATTTGAGAGGTCAGTTCTTAATGTGCTTGATGCCAGGTCCAAGGGTGATGCAACACAGTTGCAGACAGGGGGTGACATCCAGCTTAAGCTATTAGGCATCTACAGGTGGAGGGTACCAAGCCTGAGGAAACAAATCTAGCAAGCAAGGTGAACAGACAAAACGCCAAGAAGAAACAAAGAGACAATAGGCAGACTATTGTAAACCCCCCCCCCCCCTTCACGGTAGAATATATGTGTTAAGGGTCCAATTTTGTAATCATATTCTCCAGAATAAACAATAGTTATAGTGTTATCCTTCCAATGTGCTATAATCTCTGCAGCCTTTGGAACATCATCTGGCTTCCGTTTTACACATACTTTAGCTCCCAAATTTATTCTATCAGTAGAACCAAATCTTCCAGTTCCTCTGACAGTAATTTTGGAAGGAGGGTCAGTTTTTACAAGTGGTATTGCTTTACAAGGAACAATAATCACTTGAACTATTCTATCATTTTTATGAATCTGTATGGGCCCTTCACCTAAGTTATGGAATGTCACAACAATTTTTCATTGATAATTAGAATCTATTACTCCAGGAAATACATGTATTCCTTGAGCTGCTAATACTTATTTGGGTAAAATCTGCCCAAAGTGATTATTAGGGATTCTTATGCATATCCCAGTGGACATTTTTCTTATTTGTTTTCTGTCTAAAAGTCCTCTAAACAACATAAATCATACCCCACCAAACCAGGTGTTCCTTTGTACGGTGCAGGGACATCTGGCCTCAAGGTCCAATACTCAATATTTGGGATCTTATGTATTTGCTGTTTTCTAATTCGCAGATTTGGGGTCATCATTCTGGCTAGAGGTGTACTTCCTCCCAATGGTCTATTATTCAAATTACGTAAAGCCATGAACAAATTATCCTTGCAATGTTGATATGAATTATTGGAACTTAACCCTTAATTTTTCTTTCAGTAATCCATTCATTCTTTCAATTAACCCAGATGCTTCTGGATAATATGGAATATGTTATATCCATTCTATTTTGTTTAGTATACATTACTTTTTCATTTCATTACCTTTGAAATGTGACCCATTGTCAGTTTGAATCTGCATTGGGGTTCCATAATATAGACTTATGAAATCTAGAGTTTTACAAGTGTTTTTCTGGGTTGTATTCTTATAAGGACAAGCCACTAGTATACCTGAATAGTTGTCAGCACAAGTACATATAAATCTGCATCCTTTATCTTGTGGTAGTGGACCAATATGAAATCTATTTGCCAGATTTGGGCTGGGACTTTTCCTCTTGCTCTCTCCAGTTATTTCCCGAGGAACAGTTCACTCCTTTTCCAATTGACATATGTGACATTCTTCTGCTATCTGTTTTAACAGTGAATGAAAGATACTAATACCTCGATCTTGTGCCCACTGGTTTGTGGCCTGGACCCCCAAATGGCCTGCTGTTTGGTGGACCCATTTGGCTAATACCAGATCATCAGTTGTTGTCAAAGTAGGGACAATATGTTCAGTAGCAATCTTTGCCAGTTGATCAGCATGAGCATTGTACTTACGTTCTGGTGTGGTGAGGGCCACATGAGCACCCACATGAAAAACTGACACATCAGTGACTAAAGACATGTTCCAGATATCTTCCCATAATTCTTTGCCCCAGACTTGATTGCCATAAATTTCTCAATTTTGATTTTTCCACATGGTCATCCATGTACCTAACCCATTAGCTACCTCCCATGAATCAGTGAATATATGAGACTGTCCTCCTTGTTCTATTTTAATGACTTGATGTACTGCCATAAGTTCAGTATATTGACTACTTCCACCCATCCCAGTACTTTAGAAAGTCCTTCTAGTACATGAGTTATAGGCCACTGCTATCCAATGTCTTTTTTGCCCAAATATTTCACTGCCCCATCAGTAAACCATGCATGTCTCTTTTGTTCTTCAGTTCATCCATCCATTCTGTTTTACAGAGGATTGTACCAGCTGTTGCTTTGGCTCAGGGGGTGTGTCATGCTTCTCAGTTTCTATGTTTGCTGCAGATTCATATAGAGCAGAGACTGTACTTTTGCCGGTTTTCGCTCTATTTTAAATATACCAATTCCATTTAGTTATACTAGCCTCTTGGGCATGTCCAATTCTGTGAGAACCTGGGGTACTCTTTACCCAGGTCATAATTGGGATTCCAGGTCTTAATATCACTTCGTGGCCCAGAGTCAGTTGTTCAGTCTCCACCAAAGCCCAATATGCAGCTAACAACTGCTTTTCAAAAGGTGTATACTGGACTCCAGATGAAGGGAGTTTCCTACAAGAAAATCCCAACAGTACATTTCAGCTTTGTTGTTTTTGCCATAAGCTCCAGTTTGTGTAATTATCTTGTACAGTCACTTGTAATTCCACTGGGCGATTTTGCATGGGCCATAAATCTAGGGCCAATTGTATGGCAGCCTTGGCTTCTTCAAAAGCTTTACTCTGCTCAATTCCCCAATCAAATTCATATTTCTTCCAAGTGACTCTATATAAAGGTTTCAATATCTGTCCCAAATGTGGAATGTGATGCCTCCAGTATCCAAACCATCCTATGAAGTTTTGGACTTCCTTCTTATTAGTAGGGGTAGGAAAATCCTGAATCTTTTGTTGGGCTTGTGGAAGGATCTCTCATAGTGCCTTGTTCCATTGTATACCCCAAAATTTTACATTTTGAGCTGGTCCTTGAACCTTTGCAGGATTAATTTCCCACCCTTTACTTTTCATTTGTTTTTAAAACTTTGAGTTCCAGATTTTTGCCTTCTTCCCTCCTCACCCACCCACACTGGGAAGATAAGCAATCCAATATAGGTTGTACAAGTGTAGTTACTCATAACATTTCCACAGTAGTTATATTGTGAAAGACCAACTATATTTCCCTCCATCCTATCTCGCCACCCCACTTATTCTATTTTCTCCTTTAACCCTATCCCTTTTCAAAAGCGTTTGCTTCTAACTGCCATCTCCCACCTACTTTCCTGTAGGGTAAGATACCCAATTGAATGTGTATATTATTCCCTTCTTAAGCCAAATTCAATGAGAGTAAAGTTTCCCCATTCCCTTTCACATTCTTGCTCTTCCCCTCCATTGTAACAGTTTTCTCTTGCCTCTTTTATATGAGATAATTTACCTGATCTATCTCTCCCTTTCTCCTTCTCCCAATAAATTCCTCTCTCACCTCTTAATTTTATTTTTTCTATATCATCCCTTCATATTCAACTCCTCCTGTGCTCTATGTATATTTATATGCCCACACTCACAAATATATTTATATACACTAACACCCTAATATATATATATATATATATATATATATATGTGTGTGTGTGTGTGTGTATCTTTATATATATATATATATATATATATATCTTTATATACACATTCACCCTTCTATAAATATATATGTACATATATATTCCCTTCAAGTATCCTCATACTGAGAAAAGTCTTATGAGTTAAAATTATTGTTTTGCCATGTAAGAATGTAAATAGTTAATTTTTAATAAGTTCCTTATGATTTCTTTTTCCTGTTTACCTTCTCATGCTTCTCTTGCTTCTTGTATTTGAAAGTCAAATTTTCTGTTCAGCTCTTGTTTTTTCTTCAAGAATGTTTGAAAATCCGCCATTTTTTGAATAAGCATATTTTCCCCTGAAGAATTATGCTCAGTTTTCTGGGTAGGTAATTCTTGATTTTAATCCTAGCCTCTTTGACCTCCAGAATATCATATTCCAAGCGCTGCGATCCCTTAATGTAGAAGCTGCTAGGTCTTGTGTTATCCTGACTGTGTTTCCACAATACTCAAAGTGTTCCTTCCTGACTACTTGTAGTATTTTATCCTTGATCTGGGAACTAAGGAATCTGGCTATAATATTCCTATGAGTTTCCTTTTTGGGATCTTTTCCAAGAGGTGATCACTGAATTCTTTCATTTTCTATTTTGCCCTCTGGTTCTAGAATACCAGGGCAGTTTTGGTTGATAATTTCTTGAAAGACTGTGACTAGGTTCTTTTTTTGATCATGGTTTTCAGGTAGTCCAATAATTTTTAAATTATCTCTCCAGGATCTATTTTGCAGGTCAGTGTTTTTTTTTTTCCCCAATGAGATATTTCACATTGCCTTCTATTTTTTTTTTCATTTATTTGGATCTCTTTTATAGTGTCTTGATTTCTCATAGTCATTAGCTTCCAATTTCTCCAGTCTAATTTTGAACAATTATTCTCTTCAGTGAGCTTTTGAAATTCCTTTTCCATCTGGCAAATTCAGCTTTTTAAGGCATTCTTTTACTCATTTGCTTTTTGGAACTCTTTTTCCATTTGAGTTAGTCTATTTTTTTTAAATGCTTTATTAGCTTCTGATTTACATCGTTCGTTTCTGCCAGATTTTGAGTTACAAATTTTCTCCCCGTTTTTCCCCCAGCCATCCCCCCAAAACAGCAGTCCCACAGTATATCCCCACCTCTGATCTGCTCTCTCCCATATTTTTTCCCAAACCCGTTTCAACTTTTCCAGTAGGGCATGGTGGATCTCTATATTTCCCAATTACATGTAAAACAATATTGATAATAGTATATATATTTTTAAACATTTGATTTTAAAACTTTGAATTCCAGATTCATTCCCTTCCTCCCTTATCACCGCCCCCCCTTACTGGGAAGATAAGCAGTTCAGTATAGGTTGTACATGTGTGGCTAATGCAAAACAATAACATAGCAGATATATTGTAAAAGACTGACTATATTTCCCTCCCTCCTATCCCACATCCCACTTGTTCTATTCTCTACTTTGATCCTGTCCCTTTTCAAAAGTGGGTGCTTCCAACTTCCCTCCCCCCCAGTCTGCCCTCCCTTCCATCATCTCCCCTCACATCCCCTCCCCCCCATTGTCCTGGAGGGTGAGATCCCCTATTTAGTGTGTATTTCCCATTTCCCTCCCTCCTCAAGCCAGATTCAATAGGAATAAGGTTGACCCATTCTCTTTTGCCTTCCGATTCTTCCCCTCCATTGTAACCATTTTCCCTAGCCTCTTCTGTATGAGATAGTTGCCCCACTCTGTCTCTCCCCATCTCCTCTCATTATATCCCTCTCACCTCTTTATTTCACCTAAGTATCATCCCTTCCTGTTAAATTGATCCCATGCCCTATATCTATGTATACCTGTAAACATATATACACACATTCACATATATATTCATATGCCTGCATACCCTCATATAAAGATATATATATATATACATATATATATATATATATATATATATATATATATATATATATATATATATTTCTAATCCCTTCAACTACTGAGAAAAGTTTCATAAGTTACAATTATTGTTTTTCCATGTAGGAATGTCAATAGTTCAACTTTGGCCAAGTGGCTAAGCAAGCAAGAGCACCAGCCTCAGTGCCGGGATGACCCGGATCAAATCCGGGCCCAGACACCCAGCACCACACCCAGAAACAACAACTGGCCATGCAATCCCGAGCAAGCCACTCAACCCCAATTGCTTAAAAAAAATAGTTCAACTTTGATAAGTTCCTTATGATTTCTTTTCTCTGTTTACCTTCTCATGCTTCTCTTGCTTCTTGTATCTGAATGTCAAATTTTCTATTCAGCTCTGGTTTTTTTCAGCAAGAATGCTTGAAAGTCCTGTATTCCACTGAATGACCATATTTTCCCCTGAAACAGGATACTCAGTTTTGCTGGGTAGGTGACTCTTGGTTTTAATCCCAGCTCCCTTGACCTCCGGAATATCACATTCCAGGCCCTTCGATCCCTCAGTCTAGAAGCTGCCAGATCCTGGGTTATCCTGATTGTGTTTCCACAATATTCAAATTGTTTCTTCCTGGCTGCTTGTAATATTCTCTCCTTAATCTGGGAATTCTGGAACCTGGCTATAATATTCCTAGGAGTTTTCTTTTTGGGATCTTTTTCAGGAGGTGATCAGTGGATTCTTTCAACCTCTATTTTGCCCTCTGTTTCTAAAACATCAGGGCAGTTTTCTTTGAGAACTTCCTGGAGGATGCTTTCCAGGCTCTTACTTTGGTCATGGCTCTCAGGCACTCCAATAATTTTTAAATTATCTCTCCTGGATCTATTTTCCAGGTCAGTGGTTTTTCCCATGAGATATTTCACATTGCCTTCTATTCTTTCATTTGTTTGGATCTGTTTAACAGCATCTTGATTTCTCAGAAAGTCATTAGCTTCCATTTGCTCCAATCTAATTCTGAAGCAATGATTCTCCTCAGTGAGCTTTTGAGATTCTTTTTCCATCTGGCAAATTCGACTTTTTAAGGCATTCTTCTCCTCATTGCCTTTCTGAGCCTCCTTTGCCATTTGAGTCAGTCTGTTTTTTAAGGTATTATTTTCTTCAGTCAGGCTGTTGACTCTCCTTTCATAATTTTCTTGCATTGTTCTCATTTCTCTTCCCAATTTTTCCTCCACTTCTCTTATCTGCTTCTTAAGGTCCTCTATGGCCTGTAACCAGGTTGCATTTTCCTTTGAAGCTTTTGGTGCAGGAGTTCTGACTTCACTGATTTCCTCCTGTTCCATGCCTTGCTCCTTCTTATCCCCAAAATAGGAGTGTAATGTTGGAATCTTCTGTCTGCTTTGTTTCCTTTGCCTGCTCATTTTGCCACTCAATGATTTGACTTTTGGGCTTTTTGCCACAGTAGTACTCTGCCACCAGACAGGGGAGTTTTCGTCCCAAACGCTGGGGTTTTCTCAGCTGCCGGAGGTATTAGATGGGTGCCCTCTCTGAGGTCTCCACACGCTTTGGCAAGCTGTACACACACCCCAGGACCTCCACCCTAGACTGCAATCAAGATCCAAGCAGGTTAAAGCAAGAGCGATGACCCGTCAGACTGGTGCTTGGTCCCCCTACACTCTGCAGGCCAGGAGCTGAAGCCGCCACGTGGCGCTGGCAGGCTGTGCCTGCGTCTCAGCGGTTTCTCGCCCTGGGGGTAAAAGCCACGCACTCCCACTTACTGGGTCCTAAAGTCCAGAATGCACTGGCCTCTCAACCTTGTCCTTCGCATCTATGTGTTGATAAATCTGGAAACGGCCACAGCTGCTGCTGATCTGGAGTCCTTCTGGCTGGCGGCTGGTCAGGCCCGCCCTGGGGCTAAAGCCTCAGAGTGGGGCTGGGCTCGGCTCCCAGAGCGCTGCTCTCAGCGGGAGTTTAGCTTCTCTGTGTCATTTTGTGGGTTCTGCAGCTCCAAAGTTTGTTTAGAGTCCCCTTTTTACATGGATTGGGGAGGGTGGAAGCAGGAGCTGCGGGAGGGTCGTGCTTCTACTCCGCCATCTTGGCTCCCCCCCCCCCCCAGTTAGTCTATTTTTTACGGTGTTATTTTCTTCAGTTGTTTTTTGTGTCTCCTTTAGCAGACTGTTGACTCACTTTTCATGATTTTCTTATATCATTCTCCTTTCTCTTCTCAATTTTTCCACCACTTCTCTTACTTGATTTTCAAAATCCTTACTGAGCTCCTATATGGCCTGTAACCAATTCACATTTTTCTTGGAAGCTTTTGATTCAGGAGTTGTGACTTCCTTGTCTTCTTCCCATTCCATGCCTTGATCCTTTTTTCCCCAAAAAAGGAATCTGTGGTCTGATTACATCTCCTCTTCTTGCTCATATTGCCAGTCAATTACTTGGCTTTTGTGCTCTTTGCCATAGTAGAACACTGCTTCCAAAATGGAGAGAGCTTTGTCCCAAATCGCTGGGGTTTTTGCAGCTTCTGGAGCTATTAGAAGGAAGCCCTCTCTTACAGTCCCCAGAATCTATGGCACACTGGCCACACATCCCAGCATCACCACCCAAGAATGCAATCCAGATCCAAGCAGGTTAAAGCAAGAGCGATTCCCCTTTAAATGGTTGCTTGGTCCCCAAACAATCTATAGGCCAGGCGCTCTTGAAGCAGTCACATGGGGCAGCAGCTACAGCTGCAGCAACAACTGCTGTGTCTCCATCTCTTATTACCCTGGGGGCAAGGGCCTTATCATGCTCTTCCATCCCCCTGTTCCAACAGAGTTCCACACTGACCTTTTCCTTTCTCTTTGGGGTTTATGGGTTGAAACGTCAGGAAATCACTACAGCTACTGAGTAATTCACTCTCCTGAAGTCTGCTCTGGCCATTCTGGTCAGTACAGACCTAAGGCGGAACCACACAGCTCATGTGGGACTGTGCTTAGCTCCTAAACACTTCCTATTGGCCTGCCAGGCTCCCTTCAGCAAGAGATTCGTTTCTCTCTGTCACTTTGTGGGTTCTGTAGCTCTAAAATTCATTTAGTGTCATTTTTTCATGTATGGGAAAACATTGAAGTGGGAGCTCATGCCAGGTTTGTGCTTCTACTCTGCCATCTTGGCTCTGCCCCCCCCACACACCTTGTTTTTAAATTTGAAAAATTGGTTTATAAACCATTCATCATGTGCTTGTTGTGTGAAATTCTGTTCTTCACACCCCTTAAAAAGTAAACAGAGCAACAATGTATTCACTAGAGGCATATGGATACTCATTTATCTCTTGCACATTGAGAACTGCAAGCCTAGAATTCTCAGCACACATTAATTGTTAGTATTCAGTCTTAATGTATAGTCATAATTATTCCATACACCCTAATCTTGCACCAAAGACACTTTGTTAATAAATGATTTTAATACTAGCACAAATAAATAAAACTTTATAATTGTTGCACCCTTACTTTTTTTTTGCAAAAATCTGTCACAAATATCTGCCACAATTATGCAGTATAATATGGTTTGTGACACTGAGTAAGTCACTTAATCCTGTGTGCCTTAATTTACTAGAGGAGGAAATGCAAAACCGCTCTAGTACGTTTACCAAGAAAGCCTCATGAATTGTATGGTCCTCAGTGTCACAAAGAGTCAGACAGAATTGAACAATTGAATAAGGTGAAAGTAATGGAGCTCAGAACACAGACTAAAACTGTATGAATGTTGAAATCATCTGCAAAGAAATTATACTTGAATCCATGGAAGCTTATGAGATGACCAAATAAGATAACAACATGTGGAGAAATGTGGAATGCAAAAAAAAAAATTCATTGTGATGAAGTGAGAAGAAAACAAAAGGCACTTACTTTTCTAACTCCATGTGTGTGAAGTTTGTTTCATCAAAATATACACACACAAACATATGGAAGATTGGTTATATGTGTGCATATATATCTATGTAGGTATATGTACATACCTCTATATGAAGACAGAGAGGGAGGGAGGGAGGGACGGAGAGAGAGAGAGAGAGGGAGAGTGAAAGAGATCATGACTATTGCTAACCTTCCAAATTTTGGATTCAATTAAGAACATCATTTTAAACTTAGATGATTCATTCTGTTGATAGAACAGACAGAAGTGGGCTGCTTTTTTCCTGGTAGAAATTCCTGAGGATAAGTTTATTTTTTTTTTGATGTGTGGATAAACCAACCCTACTGAATAGGAGAGAAATCATACCTTATTAGTCAGAATTACATGAATTCAGAATTACAGTATTATACCTTTAACCTCTGTGAAACAACATTTTTAATAAAGGAAATATTGCCTAGGAAAGGAAGAGATCTTCTGTACTCGACTAACTTATATAAAGTTTTAACAAAACTTTATTCTTTTCTAGTAGTTACTAGTCTCAGTGCCAATTGCCTATGTGTAGACACTTCTACACTCAACATATTTCAATTTCTTGTTGATTTGGGAATTTTCTGGTAGTTCCTGGGGAGAAGTCCATGTCAGAGCAGTGGACCTAATTGATTCTGAGATCATAAAAACCTTGGGTCACTTAAATAATTATTGCTGTGACCATATTCATTGTGCAGAATAGGAAATCACATGGTTGAATTAACATTTGCTCCAGGAATCTGGCTTTTCATATATCATCTCTCATTTTTCATGTTTCTGGTGAAAACTATAAGACTTGATAGTTTGACATCCTTGGTGAAGAACAGACATTTTCTCTTTCAGTTTTTATCATATGTAAGGTTCAAATAATTAGAAAATTTATCTCATATTAGTATCAAAGGCTACTTTTTATTAAGGAAAAATACTGTACTGCATTATATTTAACAAAACATAGCCATGTTCTACTTTTTTGTGTTCACAGTCAAGATTATATAAATGATCAGAAGTATCCTGTTTTTCTTTTAATTAAAAACAACAGCATGTACATATTAAAGTGGCCTACTGTTCCCCAGTTCTTTACAGGGAAGAAATTGTTCATATCTTCAGAGTATTACTTCAAGCAAAGTATGTAATTGGAAAATGAGTGAGAACATTTTTAATAGACAATGGTAACAACTTTAGCATCTATTCCACTTTCTAATGTATTCCTTTTAAAATTTGTGACATGTGATAGAAAGAAATCTCAAATGGGAATTAGAAGACCTGAATTCAAGTCCTCTGTAAGTCGCTTACTAATTTTATGAGCCTGTGCAAACCACTTATTTTCTCTGCCTCACTTTCAACATCTCTAAAATGGAGATAATAATAGAACCTTACTGAAAGGGTTATTATGTGGAGGGAATGAAATAGTATATGTTAAGAGCTTTGAAATTTTTAATAAATGTTGGCTCTTATCACTGTCATCATTATTAATTTGTCTCTATCCTTTAATAACTGTGTTGAGTTTGGGCAAATTCCTACACTTCTCAGTTTCTTCATCTATGGAATGAGAGTAAACACCAAACTTTTCAAATGAAGTCTTCAAGCAGAAAATAAATGCTCATGATACTGGAGATTCCTTTCACATATTGGTTGGACCTGATGGTCACTAGGGTCCCTTCGAATTATCAAATTCTGTGATTCTGTGAGAAAAAATGAACTAGATATCCATTGAACAGATCACATATTTAAAGTTGGAAATCCCTTAGATAAATCTGCTCTACTTCAGCTGCCTCATTTGTCAAATGAAGTTGATGAGGCCTAGAAAGGTTAGGTAACCTGCTTAAGATTTTTACAAAGGGAGTAAGTGGCAAGATAGCAACTAGAACTTGGTTCTGATTCCAAAGATGATGTTCTTGTCATAGTACCATGACAAGCTCCCATAGGATATAGAGCTGGAAAGAAAATTAGACAATTCAGTCCAACAATCTAATTTTATAGAAAAGGAAAAATTACACTTACTTTTTGTGTTAATATGGATAAATCATTAAAACTTTCTGATTCTCTAATTTCTCCTTTGTAAAATTTTGAAAATAATACTTATACTAATTATATTCCTGGTGTTAATGATTTGCAAATTTTTAAATGCTATAAGATATATCATTATTAAAATAATTATAAATAGTTTATATCATAAAGGGTTTCTAACCTGAATATATAATTTTCATTGCTAAAAAGTATGACTTTCCATGCCACCATTTACCAGTGATGCACAAACTTCTCTTCTACTCTATCTTAAGCAAAGATAAGGAAACTTTATTTTATCTACAATATTGGATCATTGCAAAAGGAGAACTGAGTTTGGTTTTGTATGGCATTAGTACAAATTTATTTTCTGTCAGTTGAATGCATAGCCAAATCAAATAATTTTTTTCTGAACCTCAGTTCAGCTTAGTGATACTGGATATACTTGTTTGTTTGGAGCATCACCAGTCATCTTGACGTATGTCTTGCCACTGGACTCCAGTGAGTTTGGAGGATGAAGTGAGGCTGTTGACTTTGTATACAGCTCTGCCTCACTTAAATCTAATTTGCTTCCAAATTAAGATATCTCCCTCCTGATGACTGTGGTCCTCTTTGAAAAGGAAAGATTAAAAATAATCTGTGTGTCGTCATAGCTATGCCCCTGGAGACCCAATCAGATAGTTGAGTTTGATTCTTCTTCTTCTTTGTCTTCTTCATCTTCTTTGTATTCATCATTGTTATTGTATTCATCATCATCTTCTTCTTAATCATCTTTGTCTTCATCTTCTTTGTCTCCTCTTTCTCCTCCTTTCCTTCTTCCATTTTCTACTCTGCCTTTTCCTCCTTCATCTCCTCTCCTTTCTCCCAATCCTCCTCTCTTCCTCTTCCTTCTCCTCCTTTTTCTTCTTCTGTTCCTCTTCCTCCCTCCTCCTGGTGGTGCTGCTCCTGATACTTATCCTCCACCTCCTTTACCTCCTATCTCTGTCCACATAGGGAGTCATACCCTTACATGTGGGTGCTCTACCCAAAGGTAAGTAACTTTTGATTGCTCGTGCAAAAGGTATCTTGGAATTTGGGGAGCTAAATTTTTCCCCTATTTCTTATATCATTAACTTAAAAAATGAAACAAATATTTTCCTGTAGTTTCATTTATGATTTCTTGAAATATAGCTCTTAAAAAACCAAGCTTTGTAAAAATCCCATTGAGATTCAAGTGGAACTACTTGACTATACTATTAAAGTGAAATCATTATGACTTTCCCTGATTGGCCAATGAGAAGTCACAGCCTAAGCCTCATTTGCTCATTGTTTGCATTTTGATGACCCAGAGTGGGTACAAATAGCAATTTTTTCTTTGTTTTGGCCAGAAACTCTAATTATCTTCCCCTCCCAGACTGATTCTTTGGGGAAGGCAAACTATGCCACCTTTTACCTCAATTAAAACATAGCCTTTAATCATTGAATGGGTGTTGCCTCAGACATATTAAGACCTGGGAGAGACCTTAGCTTAAAAAGGCCAAGGTCTCCCACTGCATCCTGGTCTATCACCAGTCATCTTGATTTATATCTTGCCACTGCACTCTCAGTGACTCTGGAGGATAGAGTGAGACTGATGACTTTTCATAACTCTGCCTCACTTAAATCCAATTCACTTCCAAGTCAAAATGTTCCCCCCCCCCCGATGTCATTGGTCCTCTTCAAGAATAAAGGAACAACAACAACAAACTTGCTTCGTCTGTCCTATAATGATCTACATTTATATTTTCCCTTGTAATTCACAAAGCATTATCTTTACTACAACCCATGAGCTAAGAACCTGTCATTTGAGTACTTGGGTTTGGAAAAGATGAATGGCATCTGGATAACTCACTCTTCTTGAGAATGGTAACTATACATTTTATTGTCTTTGAAACAAATAACTATGCTAGAAGAGAAGGCTTTTCTTATAAAATGAGGAGGTTTGGACTAAATGGCCTCTAAATTTCTTATGATCCTATGAATCTGGTGGAATGGTAGCTGTATCTAGACTAATTATGCATGTCTACACTAAAAGCATTTCTTACTTATGATTGTAGTCATTTTCTTCACCTTTTCTTCAGAGATGTCAATGATGTTTTTCTGTTATGTGTTATAATTCCAAAGACAGGGGTAGAATCAAACGTATGCTAAACTTATGTATGAAGTACAGTTTTACAGGGGATGGTCCCAGTGGAGACTGTGGAGGTTTCCTTTGATTACCACCCCCCACATTACATTCTGCTTTATTTTTTTAGAGGGCCATTGGGGTTAAGTGACTTGCCTAAGGTCACACAGCTAGTTTTTGTGTTAAGTGTCTGAGGGCACATTTGAACTCAGGTCCTCCTAACTCCAGGGCCAGTGCTCTCTTCACTGCGCAACCTAGCCACCCCAGCCCCCATTATATTTTTAAAATACATTTCCTATACTTAACTACTTTTTAAAGTTCAAAACATCAAACCCTTCTTCTAGCCATTTTCCTGATTCTATATGCTGAACAAATCAATATTTAGGAAATTTCATGTTCAGCTTGGTGATTATATAGTCCACTTAATGTTGAAGAAGTCACTTGGTTCCCAGTTCTGTCCCATCTCTGGGTAGCTGCATTACAGTCATTAGTAAGGGATGCTATTAGTGTGGAGTTGCCTAATTAGACTAGGTCCAACCTCCATCCCACCAGATTCATGGTATGATAATAATTTTAGAGGCCATTTAGTTGAAACCTCCTCATTTTATAAATGAGGAAACTGAGGATGGGAGAAGCTAAATGGCTTGTTCAGAGTCACAAATGCTGTGTCCCACAGAGATTCAGACCCAGATCTTCTTAATTCCAAGCCCAGCACTGGATTTTCCTCCTTTTTGTATCACATATGTTTTAATAAAAAAAACATAATTAGGCATCCATAGAAAAATAGCGTATGCAGCCAAAACTACCAGACAAACATCGGAACCAAATATAGTATCTAGGCATAGTTTCAGAAAAAAAAAAAACTAAAAATCAGATACACAGTTGAACCACTATCTTTAGTTGGTTAGTGTCACCATTTGCTCCCTACCCTTAATCCTGGGAGTGAGTTTATGCTAGAAAACACAATTCCCAAATCTTGATTTTCTCATGGTTTCTAAGAAGTTCAAAATACATTGAGGGTTTGAGTGAATGGCCCCAGTGGCCAGGGCTGTCATTTTTCTCACTTGAAATTCTTTCACAGGATTCAATCTGATTGCTTCCTGATACTTTGTTCATTGATTGAACTATAAAGATCTGAATTTTTCCTCCCAGATTGTTTATCACTCATGAAACAATTTGATGTGATCAAGGACAAGGGCACTCTTAGCTTGAGATGCTCTTTAAGTGATCCAACTGAGTAAAAGAACAAAAGACATTATGAATGAAATAAAATTCATCCTATTTTTAAGATGATAAATAAAATCCAAAGGGAATTTCTGGAAAGTTTCATTTTTTCAAAAAAGCAGGAGGTAAGATAAAATTTTAAACTGTATTTAATAGTATCCTATATTTTCAGATCAGGCAAAAGTTCTCTTTGATCTGGTACCTTCTTCTCCTGCCCCCCCCCCCCATTTTGGTGAGCCAATAAACATTTTATCTTCTCTTTCCCTCTGTCTTTGAAATTGCTTGTCTTGACTTGTTTATTTTTAATCTCTTCTCTAACTGAGTAGCATTTCCTTCTGCCTCCTCAGATCTGCATGGCAATTTGGTTTTATGAATGGGGATGATCTGGGAAAAAATGAGTTACTCTGTTGAGGCATTGATATTTTATCTTGTTACATATTTTTGCTTCCTTGTCCAGACCAAAACAAGCAAACAAAAAACCCTACCATCAAGTTAGTTTTTAAAGTATTTCCCACATGAAATTTCAAATAGATTTTTTGTAGACTCAGATGGGTCAATTGAAGTTATGGGGTTTAATGTTTTCATTTTATAGATGAAGAATTAGAGACCCAGAAGTTAAAATATTTTTCCTTTTTTTTTTGCTTTTTTTTTTTTGTTGCTTTTTTGGAGGGCATTTGGGATTAAGTAACTTGCCCAAGGTCACACAGCTAGTGTGTGTGTGTGTGTGTGTGTGTGTGTGTGTGTGTGTGTGTGTGTGTGTTTCAGTGTCTGAGGCTGGATCCGAACTCAGGTTCTCAGTGCTGGCTCTCTACTCACTGCGCTTCCTAGCGGCCCCAAGTTAAAAGATTTTTACGAAACTTACATGATCAGGTCACGTAAGAGAATTGGAATTCTGAATTCCAGAATTCTAGCTTACCTAGTACATAGCATTATGGTCTTTGGAAAAAAAAATATCCTACAAGGCTTTTCTTATACCTTAAAAAAGGTATAAGGAAATCATTGCAACTTTAACATGTAAGGTTTTTATGTTATTTTGGAAGTGATAGCTGGCTGACTACCTGATTTCAGATGCTTGCCTGGACATATTGTAAGCTGTCTGCTTTCAAAATGTAACTGAAAAGCTATTTTTCTTATGCTTAAATTATTATTCTCCATATTTGTCATTGTGAAATTGCTCTTTGAAATTTTTGATACAAAGGGGCACAGTTGTTTTGTTCTATTGGGTTTTCCTAAATATTCTTCAGAAAGTAATCTCTTGAACTGTCATTTGGTTGAGTATTATTAACCAAATAAACATAATTATACATTCTCCTAAGTCCAAAAAGACAAGCAAAACTGACTCACAGAATCCAGGAAGCATCTGGCCATCCTTACCAAAAAAAGGGGGTAAGGATGGAGTAGGGAAGAAGGTACTAGATCAAAGGACGTTTGACTGGTACTTGATCCAGTTTAATATTATTTTCTCTTGTCTCTGGCTTCTTTGAAAATGATACTTTACAGAGATCTCCTTTAGATCTCACTGATAATCTTGAAAATATGATAATTTTATCCCTATATGATGTCATTTTTTTCTGTTTATTCAGTGGGATCACTTAATACAATGAGTAGAATTGGGTTATTGCTTTGCTTAATCATTCTGAGTCAACATCCTTATGAAATAAAAAGTCAGTAGTCAGGAAGGAACATTAGACACAGAGGAATGAAATGTATTATACTATTATTTTGCCCAGAAAGAAAATTAGGTGCTTTTTTTCTTGAGATGGGCATGGTTTGTTTTAAGTAAATTTGAATAAAGATAAAAGAGGGATTTACAGTTATATTAGTATTTCTATTTACTATGGGTATCTGAAGTCTGGGTATCTGTCTGGGGATTCATTAAAAAAATATGTATTAAACATTTACTTGGAATAAAAGAGGAAAGTGAATCTGCCCCTGCCCCCAAAGAGCTTACATTCTAATGGGACAGAAAACATGTATACATAAAAGGGAAGTAACCCCTGTAAACCCAGTCTTACACTCCCTCTAGGCTTACTTCTTCCCTCTTCTTGCTGCCCTCTGGTCTAGGCAAAAGAGTTCTCCTTTGCCAAAGTACTTTCTACTCTTTACTGGTGAAGCCATTGCTGAAACACACATGCTGGAATTTCTTTATATGGTAGATATAAGTCCAGAGGTGAGTCTAATTCTTTCAAGAGATCCCATTACATTTTGTCATTTGATTTCATTCAATGGTTAGAAGCACTTCACTCCTTCCTGAATTGGTTAGCTTTTTAATGTTATAGGCCAAAATATGGCTTTAATTCTGTGACCTTATTAAAGGATGTTCTCAAAAGTTCAAGGGAGTAGAGCTTCTTCTGTGTGTGTTTTGTTTTGCATTAATTGAGTTAAAGTGTTGGGATATGGTACTCTTTTCTTGCACAAATATATAGAAAAAAAAATATATATATACAAAATGAATATAAGGTAAGTTGGATAGTAGCTAAGGGGAAAAGCATAAACCTTATGAATAAATAAGCATTTGAGATGAGTCTTGAAAGAAAGCAGGCAATCCAAGAAATAGAAGTTAATAATAAGTCTATTCCAGGCAGAGAAGCCATTTCACTGTTACTAAAATGAGAGATGGAGAGTTGTGCACACCATTGAGTAGGAGAGCTTGCTTTGAATAATCTGAGGAATGGAGTGCAGTATGAGGAGACAGGATAGATAGGAAATGTCATAGTCAGGAAATGCCAAAGCTGTAAAGAACCTCAAATGCCAACTGGAGTAGTTTATATTTGATCCCAGAGGCAATAAATGGATAACCACTGAGATGTGGTATGATTAAACCTTGGTTTTCAGAAAAAATATTTTTGGCAAATATGTGGAGAAAAATAGTGGAATGGGAAGATCCTTAAAGTAGGAAAAAAGAGACTATTACAAGCATTGAGGAAAGAGGTAGAGAGGGCCTGAAGTAGGGTTTGTGAGTGGAGAGGAATAGATATATGGAAGAGATGTTGTGAAGATAGGATTAGGTTCATAAACTGATTGGACAGATGGGTTGAGTCAGAATGAGGAAATAAATTTGATTTTAAGTTTGAAATCCTGGTTACTAGAAGGAAGTCTGGTACTGTCCTCAAGTTTTTAAGAGGAATAGATTTTGGGGAAAATAATAACGTTCTGTTTTTAGTTGTGTTGAGTTACCATACCTCTAGGCCATCTAAATCTGGGTATCTTGAGGTTTTGAAAAAGGTTCAAATTTTTCTTTATATTAAAAAGTGGACACTTATACAAATTAGATTTTACAAACAATAACAATAATAATTATGTCACTGATAAAAATGGCTATTTATATAGCACCTACTATGTGCCAGACACTGAAAGTTCTTTAAAAATGTCTCATTTTATTCTCACAACAATCATGCATGGTAAGTGTTGTTATTATTCTCATTATATAGTTGAGGAAACAGTGGCAAAAAGAAGCTAAATTACTTGCCTTGGGACACACAATGTCTAAGGCTCCATTTGAGGTAAGATCTTTCCTCCAGGCTGAAAAATGTAACTACATTGTTCCATCTAGCTGCTTCCAGTATGACGTTATGTGTTATGGAGTGGCAGTGTGTGTTGTGGTGTGGTGTGGTGTAAGGAGTACTGGATTTGGAGTCAGAAAACCTACTTTCACAACCTGGCTCTGCTTCTGAGGCAGCATGGTGCATTGAAAGACTACTAGATTGAGAATGAGAGGGTGAAAAGAGAGAGAGAGAAGAAGAAGAAGAAACAAAAGAAAATGTGATGGAGGAAAAAAACAGTAGTCATAACTATGAATGGGATGAGTTCACCCATAAAACAGAAGCAGGTAGCAGAATGGATTAGAAACAAGAATCCAACAGTATTTTGTTTATAAGAGAAACACTTGAGAAAGAAAGACAAATAAAAGCTGGGAACAGAAACTAATATGATTCAGCTAAACAAACAAACATAAAAAAGTACAGGTGTCCATCATGATCTTAGACAAAGCAAAAGTAAAAGGTAGACCCAAAGATAAGAAATAGTCAGGGAAACTACATTTTGCTCAAAAGTACCATAGACAATGACGTAATATTTAAAAGTCATTTTTGTTATTATTTGAAGAGGAAAAGAATATAAATAACTACTTTGTGTGCTGGGCATGTTATATTGTGGTTTAGTTTTATTTTTAATTCTTTTTCATAAACTCAAAGGTAGGTTAAACTAAGCTTGAAACAAATTTAGTTGAGAAAAAGAAAGGGGTCAGGTTACTTCAAGGAATTGAAAAAGAGAAAGGAAACTAAGACTTTTGATATTTGTGCTCAACTTCTCAATGCTATGATCATAGAGGAGAAGGGAAGGGGAGGATGTGTTGAAAAGCATATCCCAGGAAGGAATGTCTACCTCACTCATGCTGAATTTCATGTCCTAGAGCAGAAACCGCATTGGATCCCTACAGATTATTGATCCTCTTTTGAGTTAGTCTGCCAATCCTAGATCTATCACTAAAGTCAGTCTTAACATTGAATACTCTGAAACTCAAGTACACTGACCCTTTTTTACTCAACAGTAATGTTTTTCTTGGGGTAATTATTTATATGAGACTTGCATAATTAAAACTTGTATTGAATAAGCAGAAGCTCTGTATCTGTCTATTAAATCAGTATGTATCCCTGAAAATAATGTATGTACATAGGAGCTCAATATAGGCCACAGAAATACATATCCCAGTCTAATTAGGAGAACTGATTCAGTGTTTTGAATTTACTGTTTTTTAAAAGTAAGAACATCATATTAAATAATAGTTTTATTAACCTTTATTTTTAGGATTTATAAATATAGTTCATCTGCTGCATCACACAGTGGCAAGGGGGAAAACATAAAATTTTCAAACATTATTTTTAGAAAATTATGCAATTCATCTTTAGGCAAAATTTTGCTCCTGTTTGTCAAGAGTCTTTAATGAAGTCAATGTAAAATATGTACCTATCAAAGACTAGAATTTATTCATATAGTTATGAGAGATTTAATGTTATTTGTATAAGTTATATTTTCTTCCCTTAAAACCTAAATAAAGAAATCGGAGGAAACAAGCTTCTCAAAGATGAAAAGAGTCATTGTCAGAAGGCAGAAAAGAGGAAGTTTGAGTTAAAAGAGGAAGAAAGTCAATTTCATACCTATGATCTGACCAAGATCCATGAATTAAAATATTTAACAAAAACCCCATAAAAGCATAATATTGTCATGATAAAGGGGGCATTTTAAAACATTACTAATGTTATAACAAAGCGGATATTGATATTCACCTCAATGATAAACTGATTTAGTCATTTATTCTAATTTTATGGACAATTTCAGATTTTTCTTTGCTTCATGTGTTGCCATGGGCAAAAATGCCATGACCCATATGGCAGCCTAATATTGAAAAGCCTATTTGAACTTATTTGGTTCTGTTCCCAGAAAGCAGGCTTAAACTGTTGCTAGTTCCATATTTGAAACATCAAAAGATACTCAGATGAAAAAATACAAAGATGGAACTACAAGCATATCATGAGTGGAACATCCTGAGATGGGAGTGAGAGTTACCCATTAGGGAGAAATTAGAGCAATGGTTGAATATGGAAACAGAGAAGATGAGAAAAGCCTTCAAGTGATTGTTGGATAAATTGTCCAATTAGTATAAGCTTTACCTTTGAAACCAACTAGGTTTATCATAAAAGTGACTACACTATTTTTTGGTTGTTGTTTTTATTGATGTTTCTCCCCAATGATCCATTCATCCATACTGTCTTGGCTTGTCTCCTTTATTGAAAGCCATAGCTATCTTGCCATCCTGACCTATACACATGGAATTCCATCTCCTATCTTTATGTGTTTGCAATGTCTAGTTCCACACTTGCAATGTAATCCTCTTCCCTTCTGCCTCATGAAACCCTTCACTTCTTTCAAGATGTAGCTTATGCACAACCTTTGATATGTTTCCTGCCCTAAGGACCTTAATTCTGCATTTATATTCTGTTCATTTAACTGTCTTGCTTTTATTTTATATCTATTTATATACATATTGTCTCCACCAACAGAACTAAATGAGAGCAAGATGATGATGATGATGATAATGATGATGTTTTCGTATTCCCAGAGGCAAAGCACAATGCCTAGTACATAGTTTGAGCTTAATAAATGCTAGTTGGTGGGGCAGCCAGGTGGCTCAGCGAGTAAGAGCACCAGCTCCAGTGTCGGGATGATCTGGGGATCAAATCCCGGTGCAGATACTTAGCACCACACCCAGAAATAACTGGCCGTGTAACCTTAAGCAAGTTACTTAACCCTGATTGCTATAAAAATAAATAAATAAATGTTAGTTTGTTGGTTGGTTTATAGCAAGAAAGTGAAGATTTATATGGCTTGGTTATTCAAACATTTTGTCTACTCATTAACTATTGGACAAGGATCTTGGAGCAGTGACATTCAAATAAAACCTTATCAAAAATTTTTTGTCTTGTAACTCTTACTGTGGCAGTGAAAAGAACATTAAATTGATAAAATGAGGACCTAGACAACTCTGTTACTTGCCACCTGCTTAGCTTTAAACAAGTCATTTTACCTCTGTGACCCTTAGTTTTCCCATCTATTGAATAAGTACATGAGATACTGATGTATTCCGATTTAGTGTTATTTTCTTTGCTAGATCCCTATGAAGTTAAGCAAAGGTATATATTGTCCCAAATCATGACATGCCACTTTAAAGTGTTTTAGATTTGTTTCTTGTCAAATTCGGATGATCTGACGAGCAAAAAAAATGGAATATATTATTGAGAAAAGTATATAGGGGCTCGAAATGAACAATGTTTTTTAACTGCTATTTTCTCTTGTTAGGTATCCTTGATTTCCAAGAAACACCTTCTGCAAAACTGACACATTTTATGTGGTAAAATAGGTCATTTTCATGTCCTCTCTCTCATTAAAGCTCCTTATAATATTGTGGAAAAAAATATGCCCTATCTGTTCTGAGGAGATAGTCCTACCCTGAATATAAAACAAGAATAAGAACTGATAATTTACTTACTGGCCTACAGTATTTTAGAAACTAGCTTTGAGTGGATGCATTCAAATAAATTATAATTATTACATACATGATTAACTTAATTAGAACTCATCCAGGAACACAGTTCTGAATCATTAAATTCCATGTGATGAATTAAAGATAGGTTAGTAAAGTTTTTTCTACCATCATATAATCCCATGGGTTAAGCCATTTGAATTTCTATCTATACTTTTTCCATTGTTATTCAAACTCAGTGTCTGTTCTGACTACATATGGCTGAAGATTTAATCTGAGAATGTATTTCCATTGAGGCAAAAGATCAATCTTAATCTTTTTCCATGTTAAAATAATTTAGAAAAATATCTAAGACATACTGCTAATTTTGGTTATCCAAATTTAATCTTTGGATTTATTCATGTGAAAAATAAGTTTTAACCTATTATTTTAGAGTGGAGGGTGGGCTAGTTTTCCTTTACTGGAGCAGAGAGGTTGTTCAAGAATTGATTGACTCCCCACAGGATTAAGGAGTTGATGCTAAGGAAATTTTAGAAGCTTCCTTACTGGCTACTTTCTCACCTTATTTTTCTCACTAGCATTTCTCACCTATGTGCCCAGGTACTTATGGTGAAAGAGTAGGCAGAAGAGAGTAGTATTTTATTTGAAATAGTAAGTATCTTTCTAAATAGTAGAAATTGTTTCTTTTTAATTGTTTATTAGTAAGGTAGTTTTATGATCCCTCTGTGTTTCATTGCCTTCTAATCCTGAGCCTGATTTGCTAAACTGGTAAGAATTAAGTATGACCCAGAAAAAAAAAAAAGTGTATCAATTCACTTTTTTTCTTCAAAAGTTTATTTTAGACTGAAACAGCAAACTCAAATCCAGAATAAAGAAACAAAAACATATCAAAAACTTAAATACAAAGTTAGAAAGAAAAAAAAATCATGTCATATGCATAGCAGAACATAGCAGAGAATTCGAAATATGTAACAATAAATTATCATTTCAAGAAAGCGTATATAATACTCATTGTGTTGTGAATTGTCAATCGTTTCTTTGCTTCCTTGTCAGTTTTTTTTGTTCTCTATTGTACACTTTTTTACTTTGTTCTTTTCTTTCCCTCCCCCAGTACCCCCTTATAATAAAGGCCATAATAAAGTTTAGATATGTTTCTCTATAGCTATAGATATATATATACACATATAGATATATATACATGTATAGATATATACTTTCCCCAACCTGTTCTACTCCTACTCTTCATTTTTATATATGCATATCTCTTGTTTCCTATCCCTCCTTCCTCCTCTACTTTATTTCTAGCTACTACCTTGACCTCCGATGACTTGCCTACTCCCCCCCCCCCAGGATCCCTCCCTATCTTCCAATTCCCATAAATCTAAAGATTCTTCTATACCCCTATTTTACCTATTCCCTCACCCTCCGCTCCAAAGATCCCCCCTTGTCCTCTCCCCCCTCCCTATGCCCTTATCATTTTATTTCTTCTGAATTTAGAAGACTTTCGTGCCCTTCTAAATATATATGTGTGTGTGTGTGTGTGTGTGTGTGTGTGTCTGTATTATTTCCTCTCACCCCCATTTCCAATGAAAGTAGGTTACCAGAACTACCAGTCTTCCTCCCCCATCTAATTCCTCTGTATCAATTCTTTCTCTTGTACCTCACCTATATAAAAGAATTAATCTTTTAAGCTATTCTTAATGGTTTTACTTTTAAATTCATATCATACTCAGGTTTGCCCCGATCTTTCTTATGAACTACACAATTATTGATAGGAATCTTAGACATACATTTTACATATTTAAAAAAGTAAATACTCTGTCCTTATGCATCCCTTATAATCAGTGTTTGTTATGTACCTTATATTTCTCTTGGTTCTTGCATGTTGAATATTCTATTAAGTTCAGGATTTTTTAAACAAAGTCTTGAAAGTCTGAGAGTTTACCGTATGTTCATTTTTTTTTCCATTCAGGATAATACTTAACTTTTCAGAGTATTATATTTTTGGCCAGAGCCCCAGTTCTTTTGCTCTATAATATGTTGTGTTCTAAGATCTACAGTCCTGTAATGTCTCTGCTGTAATGTCTCTGCTGCTAGGTCTTCTGTAATTCTAATTGTGGCACCACCATATTTAAATTATTTTAATTTTGATGCTTTTAATATTTTTCCTTGAGCTGGGGGTTTTGAAATTTGATTTTAATATCCCTATGAGTTTTCCTCATAGGATCTCTTTTAAGTGGTGATTGACAGATATTTTTTTTCTATTTCTACTTTCACCACTTATTCTAATGCTTCAGGACAACTTTCTTTGATTATTTCTTGTATTATTGTATCAACATTATTTTTTTAATCATAACTTTCAGTTAGTCCAATTACTTTTATATTTTCTCATCTTGATATATTCTCTGTCTGTTGTTTTTCTTATAAGATGTTTTATTTTCTCTTCTATTTTTTCATTATTCTTATTTTGTTTAAATATTTCTCAATTTCTTAAAATTTTGCTGGCTTCACTCTGCCAAATTCTCATTTTCAAGCAGTCATTTTCTTCCTTAAGATTCTGAATCTCCTTTTCTAATTGGAGACTTTGACTTTCCTTTCATATCCTTCTTGGTTTTCTTGTATTATTCTGATTTTCTTCTTTAGTTTTTACTCCATCCCTGTCATTGGATTTTTAAAGTCTTTTTTTTTAAGATCTTCTATGAATGCTTTTTGGGCAGGTGACAATTTGACATTACTCTTTGGGGGTTTCTTTACTTCAATATCCTACTCTGAAGATAAACACTAGCTATCTCTATTCCCATAATAGTTTTCTAAGGTTGAATACTTTCTCCTTTGCCTGTGCAGTTATTTTTTTTTTTCAGTAATCGCTTAAGCTTAATTATTTGTAATCACCTCTAGCCCTGGGGTATGGGAAATGGTGCCTCCTGCCTCAGATCTTCAGTTCTCTGCTCTAGCCTGAAACCAAAGCCAAACCTCCAACCTCCTGTAAGTGCCCACCACCAGGGTCTTTCTGCCCCACTGCTTCTGCACTGACTGGGTATGTACTGGTTCCCTCTCACCCTCTCCCTTCCCCACTGCTTGCAGAACAGCTAGGTCTGGTGTTCCTTGTCAGCAGAGGTTCCCTCCATCTTCCTGGGCTCAAACACTGACCTCCACTCAATATCCTGGGGTAAAAGTTCCTGTGGCTGGGGCTGGGGCAGCCTCTCAAACCCACTAACCCCAGAGCTTGCCACTCCTTTTTTAAGATACTTGCTGCTTGGGGTTAAAACAGAACCTAGCCTGGAGGTGTTTACTCTTCACAGGGACCAAATCTGCTCCTGGAATTTTTCTACTGATCTTTTCAAATTGTCCCAGGAGGACCCCAGTTATGCCCCTGTTCTTATTTATCTCCACCCACACATTATTCACCCTAAGGTACTATTTTAATTCTTTTATGGGGGAAAATATTGAGAACTCGGAATTTTCTGACATACTCAGCCATCTTCCCAGAATAATCCTCTCTCTAAATTCACCTTTAACTAAAAGTATGTCTACAATTTTTGATAAAGCAAGTCTGGAAATCTAAAACATATTGCAAAAATTTAGGACCAAGTTAAAACTTCCTGCATTTTTATTTCTTGATATGTTTAATAATGTGTGTGTGTGGGGCGGGGGGGAGTTCTTTTAGCATTATTTCTTAATTAGTTTTTGGAGAATGTCTAAAATAATTATAACAATAATAATAAATAGCTATTTTTTCTATTTTTGAGGAGTTATATTTGCATATGTCCAGCTATTGAAATAATTATGAGACATTGATGATGTGAACCATTTTTAAGGCAATCTCAAGTTCCACTTCTGCCTTTAACTGTTTTCATTTATATCTCATGTTTGAGACTAAGTCCTATCCAAAAATGACAAGAGAGGGCCCTCTGAAATCATAAATCAGGAAGTTAGATAATTAGGTTTTTATAGTGTTCTGTTTGTTTAATTGCTTGGTTCTGCCCCTCTGATTTCATTGGTAAAGGGGAAACCCCAACGTGTAACTTTTCCTAACAAAGCAATTTGTGGCTGTGAAGAGTTGCCCAAGGCTGTGAGAGGCTATGTGCCTTTCCAGGGGCATCAGAGTTATGTATCAGCTGCCTGACATGGACACAGGTTATTCTAACTCTGGGCACATCTGTCATTCTGCTATGCCATGCTGCTTCTTATTCAACTTTTTTATTACCTGAAAATAAAAATCATTTGCAATAAAAGTGAAAACCTATCTCTGACATTATATCCTCTGGAAATAATTCAAGTAAAGAAAATACACCCATAAGTGTCTCTAGTCTCAATTCCATCATTATTTTTGGCAGAAAAATTAAATTAAAAGTTGGTTGGAGTTAGACAAGAAAAGGCGTATATTCTTTACACAGTGTAATGATTCACTAAATATAAATAAAAAAACTCATAAAAATCAGATGACTAGCTGTGTAGGAGACTAGGGCATGGAGAATAAAACAGTAAGTACTTCCCTGATATCTTGGTTACAGTTTTCATAAAGTGGGGTTATAACTTTCCTTGCTCTAGAGTCACTAATGGTTGTGAGCCATTTTTCCTTTGCATTGCTAGAGCTCATTTAGCACCCAAGCTTTTTGGTTTTTAAGTTTTCTGTTCTCTCTATAGGTCTAGTGAAATATTGGAATTGCTGGTAAAGTGTGTGAGTTGACAGGAAAGGACTTCTTTTTATTTTTTAAGTTTTCTGTTCTCTCTATAAGTCTAGTGAAATATTGGAATTGCTGGTAAAGTGTGTGACTTGACAGGAAACGACTTCTTTTTATTTTTAGTTAATGGTTTAAAAGCTATTTTCTTGTTTTTACAAAGAAAGGAGGGAAATTAGAACTCCTGATTTTTTGACACTGAACTGGTTTGAAGTTGAGGCACTGAGGATCCATTAAGGGAAGACTATATCAGGTTTACAGAAGGTTTGCTAATTTGAATTGCAGGTGAATATCAAATTGTCATCCTACTTGTTTCCAAATCATATTTTTATGTTTTATTTCTATGATGAGTATTAACTTGGCATAATCATTTAAAGCTGGACATAAAAAGGATACTAAACTTATATGTGGTCTTCTAATTTACTTAGAGAATCTTAGGTTTGAAAGGAACTTTACAAATCATCTACTTTAGCTTGTAATTCAATGAAAGAATCCTTTCTATATAATGTCTAATTGATGGTCATTCAACTGATGCTTGAAAAGATTTGATAAGGGAGAGCATACCATCTCACAAGACAGGACATTATTAAATAGAACTGTTAGATATAACAGTTATTCATGAAACTATCATATAATTTTCTGCTTTTGAAAAACTATAAGCAACTATTATGTTTTGCCCATATTCAATGGTTCTAGGATACATATTCCTAGTTTCTTCAGTCATTCATTCTGTAATAGGATTTCCAGTCATCTTGAATGACTTTCTTTCAATGCATTCTAACTGTTAAATGCCTGTCTTAACACTTAATAACCAGTAGTGAATATACATGCAACATATGTTTACATTATATGTTTGTGTGCATATATATGTGTGTATATTTCAGCTGATCGGCACAGAGTAGTATGACTATTTTTTCGCGATAAAGGCATTAGAATTCTATTGATGTACTTTGCCCGCCAAAATAAATCCAGCAACTATATAAAAACAAACATAAAAAATAACTTTTATGTAAATAAAATTATATTTAAGTAAATGGAAAGATATTGTGTTCATTGGTAGATGGGAAAAATATAATAAAACTTACAATTTTAC